>NC_057802.1:508601913-508975314 GCF_018294505.1 Triticum aestivum | reverse complement strand
GCTCGGGATCGGGAGGCGGCGGTCCTGGGCGGGCTCGGGCGGCGGCGGTGAGGTCGAGGGCGGCGGCGGTGAGGTCGAGGGCGGCGACAGTGAGGTCGAGAGCGGCGGCGGGCGGCAGAGGTGAGGTTGAGGGCGGCCTCGTGCGGCGGCGGTGAGGGCAGGCTCGGGCTCGGGCGACGGCGACAGAGGAGTTAGGGGAACAGGGGGAAGAGAGGGGGGAAGCAGGACTTAGTGAAATTTTGAGCCCGCGGGTGGTTAAGTCGAACTAGCAGTAGCGCACTTTAGGAAACGCGCTATAGCTAATTTAGCTATAGCGCGTTTTAGAGAAAAACGCTACTGCTAAGTCGAAGCACGCATCAAAAATATGCATTGGTCATCATTGATCTTTTTGTGTAGAATCTAAATAGTCAACATGAATCCTCACAATACCTGTATAGGTACTGGTGAAGATTCATATTGCAGCCACAAATCCTACACATATAGTTCAATGAAGACCAAGTGCTCGAGATAGTTTGAGAAGTAACATATTTAAGGTGGTAAACACCTTGTTCGCTTAGCAGTATGGGACTAAACTTAATTAGGTGCAATACTTAGCAGCAGCGAGTTTTGAAGAAAAACGCTGCTACTAAGTACTTTAGCAGTAGCGCGTCCAGGGAAGGGCGCTACTACTATATCTAGCCTGGAGGCAACGCCGTGGCAATTATAGTAGTAGCGCTTGTTTCACCTAGAGCGCTACCGCTACCGGATTATTTGTAGCGCGGTTTTCTCAAGCACGCTACTGCTAATTAGCAGTAGCATTCATTTTTAAACCACGCTGCTGCTAAGATTCTGTGTATAAGGTTTTCCCTAGTAGTGTAATGATATCAATGTATTGCATAGATCATATCTTTTTGCCCAGCTAGCTAGTGGAAAAAGCTTCAGCTTGCAACTACACCGTCAATGGACATGATTATACCATGTGGTATGGAAAACGTTTCACGACGGAGCGCCGACCGAAGCTTTGGCCGGTCGCGTCCACGCGCAAACGCGCCCAACGACTCACCTAGCGACACGTAGGATGGGGGGCCCGCCCACGTGCGTTTTCTCCCTCCTTTTTCTCTTCTTCCTCTCGCTCATCTCTCTCTTCTCTCTCCCCGCTGCCATGGTCAACCCGTCGCCCCGCGCCGGAGGCCTCCCAGGGGCGCCGCCGTCATGGGAATCAGCCGATCTGGCCGCCCTCGACCAGATCCGCGTGGATCCGCGTGCATCAAAGCTCTGCCTACCTCGCCGGACCCGGCCATGCCAGAGCTGCAACCAGCCATGGTAGGACTACACCCCGCGGCGCAAACTTGCTGGAACCGGCAGACGTCGAGGGGTACAACCATGGTGTTTTTTTTGCTACAACCGACGAGCCTCGGTGCTACAACCTCTCGGCGCAAATTTGCTGGAACCGGCGGACGTCGAGGTTACAACCATGGTGATTTTTTGCTACAACCGGCGAGCCTCGGTGCTACAACCTGTATCTGTTTTTGCTACAAACAGTCACGGCAAGACGACGGACGACCATTTTTTTGCTACAACTGCTTGTTGGTTTTGCTACTACCGGCGATGAATTTTGCTGCATCGGTGACACCCGGCGAGAACCAGCTAAAAAAAGCTGGCACCCGGCGAGAGCATGGGGTACGAGGCCCGACACCGGCCGCTGCCCTTTGCTGCAACCAAAGAAAACGAAGCTGCAACCGGTGACTGAAAAAGCTACATCCGGTGACAAAAAAGCTACCACCGTCGAGCATCTACACGACGGAGCTGCATCCATGGAAAAAATGTTACAACTAGCAAGTGTTTTTGGTGAACCAACACGAGCGCCAGACGGCCACACGACGCCACCGTAGTTACTACCATGGGGCCATCTCCGCCGGAGCTACGACCATCTTCACCGGAGTCGCGACTGCCACCACCAGAGCTGCGACCGTCGTCAAGGGGAGCTACAACCACGAGGGGGCACGCTGCTGCATACGCGGAGCCGGTGGGAAAGGCACGAGACGACGGCGGTGAGGGCGGTGATCGGCGGTGAGGGGCGGCGACCGGGGGTGAGGGCGGTGACCAGCGGCAACAAACGAGATGCGCAGGGCGGTGCTTCGAAGCCAGACGCATGCTCATCCATGGCGATGCGATGTGGCTATTTTTCCTAGAGAAGAAGACACAGTGAGGGAGGGAGGAAGGAGAATCGTGCGGCTGTAAATCGCTCCCATCGTGCGGCTGCGCGTTGACCGGCCCAAATTTTGGCCGGCGCGCCAGCGCAAAGTGTTGGCCATGTGGTATTACCTTGCCAACAACATCTATCCTTGGTGGGCAACATTTTTAAAGACAATTAGTAAGTCGGTAGGCAGAAAACAAACTATTTTTTCCCAAGCACAAGAAGCGTGCCAAAAAGGCATTGAGAGGGCATTTGGTGTGTTGTAAGTTTGGTTTGCCATTGTTCGAGCTCCTGCTCGCTTCTGGGGTAAGAAATTCCTCTCAAATATCAATGACTGCATGTGTAATTCAACACAACATGATCATCGAGGATGAGAGGGATTTAAACTTAGAGTTTTTACTATGACAATATTAGTAGCCGTGTCAAGCCTACCAGAAACTCGGATGAGACCACTGCATTTCTTGAGACCTACCAGCAGATTGAAGACCGCGACACACACCAGCTGCTCCGCAATGATCTCATTAACCAATGGCAATTGTATCGGAAATATACTCCCATTTTATTAATTTAATTTACTTGTATTCATGTGTGATTTGAACAATCATTTTAATTCCGGACCATTTGTTATTCGGATTTGAACATTTGTTGCATTTGAGAGAATTATTGCATTGTAGGGTGTTAAAATATTAATAAATTTGCTATGTATTACTGTTTTTATTTAAATTATATTGTTTAAAATCATGATTTGCGGTATGGATTTGCATCATGGTGTGAAATCGGATGGAACAGATGCCGCAACCCCGTACCTCTGTTTCATTTTACGCTGTGCGGTACTGGAAATCTATTTACGGGAAACTATAAACGGATTTTGTGGGAGAAGATTTTTTTGTGTGACATCATTTTGCGGGAGAAGATTATACATCATTTGTTGCTCTAATATATAGTCTGACGAAGAACATTGCTATATGGACGACGAGATTCAGATGACTCCTGAACGACAGTGATAATCTGGCATCGCGGAGGCTGCTCCGGGTGTCCGGCGGCGTCGGCCCTCGGTGTTGCTCCCTTGCTCCGGCGTGGGCGGTGGGACGCGGCAGAGGGGCGGCGGAAGGCGCGTGGCGGCCGGATCTGGCCGACCTAGGTCGGATTCGGAGTGGCAGCGGCTGGGCGCGTCGCCAGAGGTGGTTGGCGGGCGCGGGGAGGTCTGCGGTGGTCGTGGTGGCGGGCTACATTGGCGCGCGGGCGGTGGCGTCGTCTTGGGGCGTTTGCAGCTCGCGGCGGAGCCGGTGGTAGCAGGGGGGGGGGGGCGGGCAGCAGCTGCACAAGGGGCTCGGGCGCCGTGGTTCTGGCATCGAGCGGGGTCTGGGAGGTGATGTTGTGTTTGCCGGCGCGGTTGCGAGGTGCGACAGCAGCTGCACGACGAGGTGGAGCCGGTGGAAGTCGACCATGGGGATTGTGCACCGTGCAGTGCTTCAGATCTGCTCGGATTCGGAGGTGTGAAGGAGCTCTGGGCGAAAGTCTAGCACTGACCTTGGGTCGGTGCCGGCAACAGCGGCGCCATGGCCATGGTGTCGTCCCCTTCTTGAAGGTGTTGCCGTGGAGCTCCATTACACAACTCTCCGGGAGAAATCCCTAGCTTCGGTTGGTCGAAACGGACGATGACGGCGGCTACGTCGTTTCCTTTTTTGAGGCATCGTCTTGGAGAGTCAGCATGTTGCAGTTTGCACGGATCTCCTCGTCGTTGGGGACAGTGGACGTCGGGGCGGCGGCTCCGGATGGTTTCTGATTGTGCGTCGAGATGGCGATCTCGGGAACAATGTGAGTGACAACTCTATGAGGTGGGGTTCTATCTCGACATTGGTTGGGTGGCATCCTTGTCTCGCTTGGGCGGTAGGGGCGTTGGCTCGGTCGATGCGCCCTAGAGGGGGCGGTCTGACTTTACGTCAGGGCGGAGGCCCCGGATGTGGTGCGACGTTCGTGGTCTACGAGCAGTTGCCCTGAGCAGCGTGGGTTGCGGGCAACTGGGTTGTGCGGTGTTGCTGCTTGAGGGGAGCGGTGGTATCTGGTATGTCGGGGCGGCGGCCACGGAAGGTGGTGCCGGTTGATTGCGCTGGGCGCGATGGAGCGGTGGATGTCGGGGCGGCGGCCCCGAGAGAATCACTGTGGCGACCAGACTTTTGTGGCAACGATGATGGTGGGAGCGATGTCGGCGACGCGGCAATGGTTGCGGTAGTCGGCTCTTCTCTGGCGTGTCCACGGTTTTTGCCTCAGTTTGCTTGCTGCTGTGGAGTCGAAGCTGCGGCGGCGGGGCCTGTGGTGTACGATGACTGGTTGTAGGTGGCCTGTTCGGCGATCTTCCGTGGCGCGGGCCGTGCCTGGTTTTGTTCTTCTGAGTTCTTCGTCAGAGTCGGAGTTGCGTTGTCTGGCCGCTTGTCGACTTGTCGTCGATTAGGGTGGGCTTTGCCCTGTGTGTTTTAGTCTATGGGAGTGGGTTTTGGCCCTTGTTGTTCTGGTTTTTGCCCGGTTTCCCGTAATTAACTGGGCAATTCTCTTCTGCTTAATTAATAGATGAGGCAATTTTTGCCTCCGTTTCGAAAAAAAATAATCCGGCCGCACACATGCGTGTGCACAACATAGCAACGACCGCTGGATTGCGAACCAACCTGTAGTTGGATGGTTAGGGGGATCATGGTATCCCCAGCCCACCAGGGTTCAAATCCTGGTGCTCGCATTTATTCCTGGATTTGTTTCAGGATTTCCGGCGATGCGAATTCAGTGGGAGGAGATGTTTCCGTCGACGACGAGACGCCTACGGTGACTTCGTAAATCTCAAGATGATATGCCGGCTCAGTCTTACGGAGGTGCTCATAGGGGTAGGGTGTGCGTGTGTGCTCATAGGGATGAGTGTATGCGCGTGTATATCAGCGCTTGTGTCTGTACTGATGTTAAAAAAAAGGCCGCTGGATTTGTAGTCGTCCACACATCGTCCACGTTTTGTCGTCTGCAGAGCAGTTTCATCAGACGAAAGGTTGACCCGGTCTTCTAATACTCGCACAGACACAACTGCTTGCCGCCGGCCCACCTCAAAGCCGTTGCGGCCGCGTCTCCGACCCACGAGCACTCCGGCGGCGACTCCAACCAACCTCGTATCCTCACGCAGCGGCACCGTCCCGGAAGATGCCCCCGGTGCCTGCCGCGGCGTCATCGAGCGTCCCCAGCGTGCCCCCGGAGAGAACCCCTACGGGGGGCACGGCGTCGCCGGGCAACTCTATGGCGCCCCTGGAGAGCACCCCTACGGCTACGGAGGCCGCGGCGTCGCCGGGCAACTCTGTGGTGCCCCCGGAGAGCAACCCTACGGCGAGCCCCCCGCCCTCTGTCACCGAGCCAGAGCGGCTTTCTTTATCCATCCAAGATGAATCCACAACTCCCCTGCTTTCGGTGGACGTCCACGACCTGCACAAGCATGCCATCGAGTTCTTGGAGGAATCGAAAGGATACCCTGTCCTCGCGGATCCTGCCGCCGGGTTCGCCAAGCTACTGGAGCTGTTCGCCGCGGCCGAGTCAAAGGCCATGTATGCGGGAGATCTGAAGGCGGCCGCCTCCATCTTGAGCAAAGCTGCCACCGATGGCAAACTTCCGGTGAATCTCGCGGGCACCGCGAAGAGGCTGGCATCTGAGGCGATGAAACTCGCGTCCGAGGTGGAGACCAGGCGTATTTTTTTTCTCTTTGGCGAGGATTCGCTCGTGCTGCTGCCTCTCGGCGTCCCAGATAGCGCGCTGCTGGTCATGGTGCTGCACTGAGGAGTTGCCCCTCCATCGCAGAGACCTTGATCGACAGGTGAGCATGCATTTCTGTTGTTATTGACCGAAAAAATTCTCTAGCACTACTGTTTTGACTCGTGTGTTGTGCTGGATCATAAACGAATCTGTAGATGATGTCAAAATTGGAACCACAGGAATTTGTTTCCTTTTTGATGATTACAGAATGCAGACTGCTAGAATTTTCTTGTGACCTGACTGCAAGTTGCAGTCCACTAAATAGGGAGCTGGAACTGATTGAAACAGACCAGTGGCTATCTTAGTTATGCTTTGTAGTTGCAGTCCAAGAATGCAAACTGCTAGAATTTTCTTGTGATCATCTCAGAGTTTTACTTTGTGCCTTTGCGTTGTAGGCCTTATTTGTTGACAAGCTCTCCGCGCTCTACTGCTTATCGATGCCAAGCGAATTTTCTTGTGATCATCTCAGAGTTTTACTTTGTGCCTTTGCGTTGTAGGCCTTATTTGTTGACAAGCTCTCCGCGCTCTACTGCTTATCGATGCCGGCTTCGCTTGGCCTCCTTCCATACTTGCCTGCTACGATTCCCAAGGACCAGTCTGTGCTCATGGCGTATATCTATGGTCTGATTTTCTCATCGGCCTCCATCGGGCTAGTCCTGAGCCTTCACCCGATGAAGCGCTTTGACGTGGAGCTAGCACGTTTTGTTAGCAGGCTCAGTTTTGTGGGTCTGTCAGTGCTCGTTCTCATATTACGCATTGTCGCCGGGTAACTACGCTATGCTTGGAATTTGTTCAGGGATACTCGCTGCTGGCCATGGATATGCATGGATTAGGGTAAGTTCAATCGCCTCGAAAGAAAATTATCATCTAGTACAGAGCTGTTGCAGCAGAGTAGCGTATACTAACATTCCGATTCTTTGGTACAGAGCTGTTGCAGCAGAGAAGAGGACCCTTCAGACGCGCCAGAGGAAGTTTCATCTGATCACCGCAGTGAATGAGGCCGCGGGATCGACACTCCTTTCTTCCTACCTGCAGCTGAAAGATTGGTGTTCGTCACATTGTAAATTTGAGCAATTCTCTAGCACTTCTGTTTTGACTCCTGTGTTGTGCTGGATCACAAGTTATGAATCTGTAGATGCATGATGTCCAACTTGGAACCACAAGAGGACCCTTCAGACGCACCAGAGGAAGTTCCATCTGATCACCGCAGTGAATGAGGCCGCGGGATCGACACTCCTTTCCTCCTACCTGCAGCTGAAAGATTGGTGTTTGTCAGATTGTAAATTTGAGCAATTCTCTAGCACTTCTGTTTTTGGACTCCTGTGTTGTGCTGGATCACAAGTTATGAATCTGTAGATGCATGATGTCCAACTTGGAACCACAAGAATTTGTTTCCTTTTGGATGATTACAGAATGCAAACTGTTAGTACAATTTTCTTGTGACCTGACTGCAAGTGCAGTCCACTAAATAGGGGGCTGGAACTGACTGAAACAGATCAGTGGCTCCCAGTGCCAAAAATCTTCTAAAATTTCTAGCCTTCCTTTCCTAGAATCGTGGTAATTCAAACCAACATATTCCTTTTTGCTGTATGATTTTAACCTGACATCTCTGAATGGATTTGTATAGACATGCCAAATGGTTCTTGATAACTTAAGACTCTGGACAAGTGGAAATTGATCAAAACAAGCGACTGAATTGAGTGTCATGGTACTTGAGTACTTGACTCATGAGGCTGGTATAGGTATCAGGGTGTTATTTATTTTCCTCAACTTTTTGATTCAATACAATTTTTTCTACTGTGTGGAAACAACATACCATGACATCTTAATGCATCCTTAGACATAGGAAATCGTCCAAACAAAACATTTTTGTAAAATCTCCGACATATTATCTATTTCTTCTTCTTCTACTACTTCTTCTTCTGATTTCCTGTTTTCATTTTAGGATTATTTATGCATTTTCGAACTGGGTCTCTTTTAATTTTACGATTTGTCAAATGTTTCTCCTTATTTTTCCATTTTCTGAATTTCTCACTTCCCTGGAAGGTATTATTTACATTTTCTTTGAAATTGTGATGACAATGACTTCTATTTGTTTCATACGGGAATTCATAGACGCAACGACTCTGATTTTGGGGGGGGGGGGGGGGGGGTTATGAGCTTTTTATTAGTCGTTACCCTAGAGTTTGGGCATCAGTTAAAATCCCCTAGTCGACACAACTTCGTGCTCTATCCACACTGTACGACTCTAAGTTCAGTTCTGACCTAACTGTGCAAAATATTCTACATAATTCCAATACACTAGATACTTCGTCCATCCTAATCCTAGCCTGATTTGAACATTAAAAGTTGACAAACAACAAAGGGGAAGGGGACTCATCCAAATTCACCGACCTTGTTCCTGATATAGGCATTAGCCGCCTGTAATGATTTTTGTTGGGCCACATTTATGTTTTTCCTTTTATTATAAATCTCAACATTTGTATTTATCTTCTAGTAATTATATAAATGAGGTTAAAGTGGCAACACATAATACTAGATTAACACTGTGTGCATTTTGCTTGTCCGTAGGAAGGAAAATGACCATTGTTTACGGAATAATTTTTGGCCCCTGGCAACGCACGGACAGTCTACTAGTATTATGTGTTGCGAAAAAAAAATCACATATATCAAAATAAATGTTTCTATGAAAAACATTGTTCATATATTTAAGAAAAGATGCTCATTGTATGGAATATGACAGAAAGGTAATTTTCATGCACACTAAAAATATGTGCATATATGTACACAAATAAATGTTCTTATATTCATAAAAAAAATAATGTACTGGCATAATAGAGAGAAGGGAAGTAAATGAAATGAAAAATAAAATAAACAAAAAAAATTAAAACATAAATAAGAAAAACAAAAAATAACAATGAAATAATAAAAGGAAACTAAAAAAATGACTACATTGGGGACTCTGGCGGAAGGACGTGGGTGTAGCTCACTAGCTACCGCTTAAGGCCTTGTTTGAGAAAGGGGGATTTGAAGCCCCAAAAGGGTCGGGGATTACATGGGATTTGGTGAATCCCTCCCCTTCACCAATCCCCTTAGGACGTGTTTGGTTGCCCACATATAGGCCAACCAGCCCCGCGCGGGATGTTTTGGGGCTGTTTGGTTGTCTGGCCCGTTTCTTGGGCCGCACTAAATTTAAAGCACCTCTAGGCCTGCACGTGAAGGAACGACCGAATCGACAATATTTGGAGAGCTAGGCTCGCTCGATCCACATGTGCATGTTGCCTGCATGCATTGGGAAGCATGGGAGACTGACAAGATGTCTCATAATACCCCTCCCTCTCTCCTGTCACCTACGACTCCCATTCACACCGCTCTCTCTCACTCTCCCTCACCGCCCTTATGATCTCTCCTCCGATGGCACACCCGCAGCCCCCACCCTCATTCTCGCTAGCTAAGGATGGCAATGGGTAGGGTATGGAGCGGGTAGAGCAATACCATACCCATACCCGTGTAGTCAATGGGTACAAAATTCTACCCATACCCGTACCCATGGGTATGATACTTTACCCATACCCATACCCGACGGGTACTCATACCCATTGGGTACCCAACGGGTAGATCAAACAATATACAAGTTATTCACAATTTTACATTCATCTATAGCACATTTGGAAAAAAAACATTGATCTCAACTCAATAACAGATAGTTGAGTAAATGACAATTATCTCAATTCGAATTGACAATTGCTAACAACTTTAACTTAGGTTCATAAGCTCACGACACAAATGTAACATAGGTATACTTGTGATTGTGAATCACGGGTAATATTCACATGTCAGTATAAGACGGGTAGGGTATGAGTATATCCATGGGTAAAAGGCTATACCCGTGCCCTATCCATGACTTAACGGGTAGGGTATGAGTACTACACGTGGGTATAAATTTATGCCCATACCCTGCCCATGCGGGTACGGTATCCGCGGCCCGTACCCGTACCCATGGGTAAAATTGCCATCCTTATCGCTGGCCGAAACCCAATCCAAGAGCGGTGGGTGGCCGGGCTCTCCCACAGCGGCATTGACCTCATGGCGTCCATCTGCACGCTGCCACCCTTCTGCACCCGCCTGCGTCCTCCGACCAATGCATTTTCGGTTGCTCCAGCTCCGCCTTCGTATCCCGTCCTAGAAGTTTTGGGTTCGGCTACGGGGGTGCCGAGAGCCTTGTCGCCTCCACCGACGACAGCCTTGGCCGGAATGTTTTTTTTAACTCCCATTCGAGGGTTTTCTCCGGCGCAATACAAGGGGAGCGCAACAGGCGATGGGGTGCCCGGTTTGTCTTCCTCCACCCAGCACGTGACGAGGAGCATTGCTGCAGTGGCGATGACCCTCGGATTGGCCAACTCATCCCCTTCCGTTGGCCCATTGTTTCCGCTAGGGTTTTCTCCTTGGCCGGAGTATGCTCCAATGGCACCCGCTCCAGTACGATTTCTTTCCCATCCTCGTAGTTGAGTTAAGGTTTTTGTGCACTGCATACTATGTAGGATTGGTTTGGATCTGATTCGATTCCAATCGATTGCGGTTAGTGTTGTTCTTGTTACAACGACAGTAGATTGATGCTATAGGTGCTATTGATGATAAATTGGGGCTCTTAGTGCTAGATTGGGGCGCTTGATGCTAGACTGTTGCTAGACTGGGAGTCCTTCATGCTAGATTTGGGGTTTTTGATGCTAGATTGGTGCTAGTACGTGCTCCTGTCTGGATTGATGTTGTTACTAGTTAGGGTTTGTGCATGATCAAAGTATGTGCTTGCATGATCATAAGAAGAAGACAATGCATGTGCATGCTCAAAGTAGTAGTGGGACAATTGTGCATGCTACCAAATAGGAGCAGGCCAGTTTTGGGCAATACTGGTCAGTGTCATTGTCACTTGGACAATGCTATGTTCAGATCATTGCAGTGATCATTTGCAATTGCCACCGATCATTGACAGTTGCAAATGACCATTGATATGATCTGGACATTGCACTGCCTAAGTGGCCACTGGCAGTGATCAGTGGCAATTGCAACTGACCTGAACATAACACTGCCCAAGTGCAACTGCCACTGATCAGTGTCTGAAAGTGGAACTAATCCCCGAATGGTTTTGGTAATTAATAGCAACATATATATCATTGATGTTATGCTCATTGCTAATAGATTTCAGAAAAGATCAATGATTGGCATGGCAAGGACTAATGAATGTGGACCCCTCAAAATGTTAAGGACAAGAATTGGCAACTCCAAGATTCTACATTTTTGGTTTAGTGATCCAAGATCACATTGAGTCCCTTAGGAAAGCCAATACTATTAAAAGAGGATGATGTATTGATGATGAGGTTGTTGCTCAAGTGCTTAGTGATATTGCTCCAAAAACCCTCAGCAAAAACACATCTGTCCAAACCCTAATTCCCTATCTCGATCCCACTGATATCATCCAATCCAGACCCACCAAGATGATCACTCCCATTGCCACTACTAAAATCCTAGCAATTCGGTTTGACCGAAATGGATCTCGGTCCCACCGAGATGGTATTGCCAAGTTTTTGTGATGACATTGTTTCACTTCGGAATCACCGAGTTGAAATAATCAAAAATTCTGAAACGAAGTTTTTCCCTAGCTATTGCACTTCGGTCCCACCCAGTTGTTCCACTTCGGTCCCACCGAAAAGCCCAACGTTCATATCTTTTACACTAATAGGGCTCACCGAGTTTATATTTGGTCTCACCGATTTGGGTCAAAAGTGTGTAACGGTTGGATTTTGGGTGAAGGCTATTTATACCCCCTCCACCCCCACCTACTCTCTAAGAGAGCCATCAGAACGGAACACTACTTCCACCATTCGTTTCCTTAGAGAGAACCACCTACTCATATGTTGAGATCAAGAGATTCAAATCCTACCATTTAAACCTTGATTTCTAGCCTCTTCAAGTTGCTTTCCACTCCAATCCTTCTCCTACCCAAGCCAAATCTGTGTGAGAGAGATTAAGTGTTGATGAGACTATCATTTGAAGCACAAGAGCAAGGAGTTCATCACCAACACAACATCTATTACCATTTGGAGACTGTGTCTCCTAGATTGGTTAGGTGTCACTTGGGAGCCTCCAAGATCATGTTGAGTTGAACCAAGGAGTTTGTAAGGGCAAGGGGATCGCCTATTTCGTGAAGATCTACCCGAGTGAGGCTAGTCCTTCATGGACGCAGGCCATGGTAGAATAGACAAGGTTGCTTCTTCGTGGACCCTTCGTTGGTGGAGCACTCCGAGGACTCATGCAACCGTTACCCTCCGTGAGTTGAAGTCTCCATCGACGCGGACGTATGATAGCACCATATATCGGAACCATGGCAAAAATCATTGTGTCTTCACTGCGTTTGAAATCTACAATCCCTCCTTTACGTTCATATGCAAAGTCTTTATTTTCCGCCGCACAACTCTTAGACTTGCATGTGTAGGGTGTATTTGACCTCACTTTTATACCAAGACTCATATCAACCTTGTTGTCACCCAGTCTAATTTATTGAGCACTACCTCCGTCCTAGTTTATTAGTCCTCATTGTATTTTGGGTCAAAGTTTGACCACATATTTTACTAACACAATATTAATGCATGTCACCAAAAGTTATATGGTTGGATTTGTATTTGAATATAGTTTCCAATGATTTTATTTTTGGTACGTACAACTTATATTTTATTAGTTAAAATAATGGTCAAAATATGACCCTAAATACGAGGAAACTAGTAAAACATGACAGAGGTAGTAACAAGTAGAGTTGATATGATATCCATTGTTTACAGAAATTTCTGAACATGTGTAACCACTGTTTAAGGCTAACAGGAATCTTTGTTTATGGTCAGAAGCATCATCACATGAAAGTGCCAATATGAAAGGCGATTTCCTATGCATGGTGGTAGCTACGCACCCTTTGGCATAAGTGCCTTTTTTTTGAAATATGAGTTGTCGGGTTTTTTATGGCATTGAGACAAGTGCCTTTTCGTTGTATATAAATGATTTTTTTTCACATTTCCCTTTGTCTTTTTTCTTGCCTTTTTGGCACAAGTGCCTTTTCGTTGTATAGAAAGGTTTTTTTCCTCACTTTCTATGTCTTTTTGTTTGCCTAACTGGTCCTATATCACGAAAATAACTTCATTTTTGTTAGAGAGTTATTCTCCATGGTCCGAATAATTTACCAAAATAATTAGAGGTAAAAAGTTGGGGCGTGCGCAACTAGAGAGTTATTTTGAATATAATATATCATGCTGGTTCAACAAAAACTGAGATTGTTACCATAAAAGCATGTTGGTTCAACATGGGTGTACCTCAGTAGCTGCCGCTTAAGGCCTTGTTTGGGACAAAGGGCTTTGAAGATCCGAAGGGGTTCGAGGCTGGGGATTACAGGGGATTTGGTGAATCCCTCCCATTCACCAATCCTCTTCCAACCCCAAACACTTTTCTATAAAAATACTTGTTTGGTGCACAAGGATTGTAATATTGAGAAACATAGTCTTCTACAATTAAAGACCAATTTTTACATCAAAGACTACAAATATTTTATCAACATTCACTGATGCATGACGCTAATGCTTTGAACACAGAGACAGATCATCATCTTCTCTATTTTTTAGCTAACTCCTATGCAAAACTCATGACAACAAAACTTGTTGAACACACTGCTTCACATAATTTGCATGCTTAATTCAAAGTATTTGCATCATCAATCAAGATGACATATCTCATCCTACCATTTTGACCTCAATGCAAGTTAGTTTTTGGTTTGAGCAAGTTCTTCTTGCATACTCAAGAGCACTAGCAACTTCTGCAGCATCTGGCTAAGCTCAACCAAAGCCCAAGGTTCATCAAAATGTTTCCTATAGTGTCAGAGAAACAAGACTAGTGGATCAGAAGAAAGAACTTGGAGAAAACAAACATTATGTGATATCAGCAATACATCCCGGCATGCCAAGAAGTATCGAACAAGGATCATGTAGTTTTCATGAGCTTAAACAATGGTTCATACAACATGCCAGTTTAATATACGAACACGCACTAGAAATCAAAAGGTACTAAATGCATGAAAATACACTCAAAATAAAGACATAACTATTCTTCAGCCATGTGTACTGTACAAAGATTATTGGAGGCAGTTTCGTACTGAAAACCGCCTAAGGCTTATGGAGTACTACAGGCCGTTTCCAAGACAGCCCCGCCATGTGGAGTATTAAAAGCGATGGCTTAGATGCGGAATCCAATAACACCTCCGGCCCTTGTACGAAAACTTCCTCTAAATGCATGTTTCTGTTACTCTGTACTAGTGACGGCAACGGCAAAAAGGATCAGCACCCTACATCAGTTGCGCTGTAGTTTTATCTTTTGTCGTGTTGGCTAGGACTGATGTGGCCTTAGTTGTTGCCTCTTTATTTGTATCACTTGGAACTTATTTGTGTCCGTTGGATGTTTGAGAACCTTGGGGTGATGTTTTCTTATAATATAAAGCAGAGCTACGGCTTTTTGTCTAGAAAGTGCTCTTAACATGCTTTCCATCATATGTTGCACACAACAAATATATTTAGTTTAGCCCAGATTGTCCTATACGAATTTTGGCTAGCCTCAACACTAGCCAAAATACTTGTAAGTACAAAGAGACATTTCGGCATGCCAAGAAGTTGGCAACAATTTAAACAGAGACCAAACATTTAGTCATGGCGAATTTTATTGGGAGCACGACTGTTGATCACCATCAATACATACCGTATAAAAACATCTAATTTTCTGTAAATGGAAAGTAAACTAATTCTCATCCTCGGAAGAGTCCTCGAAAGACCACACAAAGCAGCTGACAGGTCCAAACAAAATTGGAGGTAAAGAAAATAGCTTTATCCAGGGGCCAGGCTCCTTCATTTCGATGATCACAACCGTCAATACGATTACAAGAGTGATTGCGAAACCCTAGAAAAAAGAACATCAAATTAGCACCTCGTAGTAGTGCAGCACAGTTTTATCTATGTAGCCATACAAGATCATTGGTAGTACATTAAGCAAGCCAAAAAAATAATTTGTCAATCCAATCCTTTTAGAAAAAGAAATCTTTGTTTTTTGCGGAAGAAGAAAAAGAAATCTTTCATTACCCGTAGCCTCCTAATCAAAGATGCATATGGCACATTATTTTATTTGTTTCACGAAAAGGATTCAGACATCATAAAAGTCCACCAAAAGTACAAAGCACGTCAAACATAATAAAAATTACATTGAAGGCCCAGTTAGTATGTGTTACATATGGCTCATTCTGTCAACCTGACTTTAGTATGTGTTACATATGGCTCATTCTGTCAATCTGACTACTAACAATCAGTCTAAAGAAGAAGAAAAGAAGCTAAAAGGAAAGATGGCCCAGTTAGCACAGTTAGTAGGTCTAGATGCAAACTATTATAAGGCTGACAAAAGTTTTTGTTTAGATCATGCATATAGCAAAATTAAGGAGCTCGTCGAGCATAGACATGCATGCGGAACATGCACGTGTCGTACCCTTAGGAAGCGCTTCTCGAAAGCACTAAGCTTGCGTGTGCGAGGGTGGTTGGGTTGGACGACCGGGACCCCGATGGCCGCCCCGGCTCGCCGGCCTTCTTCCATCCCGCGGAGCATGGCGTCCTCCATTGCCAATACGATCATGCCTGACATCGACTTCCTTCTCCTCCCTGCTTCCAACCCAGAATACGATCATCGGCGACTTCTGTGTCGATGTATAGTATGCTTATCTCCGTACGGTCGAGTGGGACGATCGACCTCGGATCGTATTCTGTCGTGGACATGGCCACATATCGGAACGGGATGGGACGGGAAGGAATCCCAGCGCCACGCATGCAGATAGATCATCTCGTATGCTAACCGAACTCTGTATCCAGTTCAGTTTTTTTCCGATATAAAACGGACGCACCGTAGAAGTCCTCTTCTGTACGTGATGGCCGCACCTGTTTTTTTGCATGCAGAACGTAGCTATTTTTTCTAGTTGATTTTGCATGGTAATACGTGTCTCATTTATATCATAAAGAACAAAATACAAGTCACGTAAGGACCGACAAGACAAAACTGAAAAGATAGCAGAACATTTCTGAGCTTGACACCAACGCCCGTCGCCTGCCTCCGGCACCACCACAACAGCCACCGAAGAAAAGAATGACGAATCACCACCTCACCCGAGCTCGACGCGGCTCCATCGCTGATATGCAGCTTTGCGGACCTCCAAGGTGGCTCACCAAAAGTGAAGCCCTTGCCGTTGAACGAATCAGACCGGGGCAACACCCCAGACACGCCATCGAACTCCAGATCTGACACCCCACCACGACTAAGACGCCGAAGGAGGAAACCATACCTGCCATCCACGAACCACGAACCCAGCAGATGTTCCGTCTTCCAGATGTCGTCGATGCAGACCACAATCTACCTCCCATGCTCCGTGCCGACGCTGGAGCAAACGCCGTCGCAACGGCGGAGCCCGAGGACACAGGTCCACCACGAGGATGCCGCCGCCGCCACGCCATCCTTGCTTGAAGAGAATGGTTTTCAAATTCATCCCCAACCATAGGAACGATGGCCTCGTCAGGGAAGGATCCGAAGAATATTTATTCAGCGTCGTCATCGTCGCCACGGAAGCAAAGACGATGAACAACCTAAAAACCTAAACTACGAGGAAGTAAAATCAATCCACACGCGTGGATCCGGCGGCCCCCTCGCCACCGACGACCGAGGTCGCTGGCGGAGGGGAGCCGCTGGAAAACGGCGGTGGAAGATCGGCCTCTCCTGGCATCGGCTAGGGTTGCAGCCGCCAGGGAGAGGAAAACGTATCGCTGGTTGCCCCGAGGCGCATTTTCTAGTTGATTGTAACTATTGTTTTTTTAACACAGACGCAAATACATACACACATACACTCGCCTCTATAAATGTACATACGCACACACTACCTCTATAAGCATTGGCGGAGCTACATGTTATGAAAATGAGCCATGGCCCGCTCAGACTAAAACAAATACAGTGCGAGATTGAAGTAAATTGGGCAATGAGGAAAAAAATTAGTGGCCTTCCTTCATACCGGCTTGCCCAGCTTTGTCTGGTTAGCTCCGCCACTGATTATGAGCACCTCGGATAAAGTGTGCTGGCATATCAGTTTGAGATTGACGAAGCCGTCACAACCTTCGCAGTCGACGGAAACGTCTTCTTATACTGAACGTACATTGTCGGAAAGTGTGAAATAAATTTAAAAAAAATACGAGCACCAATGTGAAGTTTAGAACTTGAACTTTGATAGGCCAAGCATATTACTAACCCCATAGCCATCCAAACCTTGAACTCTAATGGGTCGGGATACCATTATCCTCATAACCATCCAACCACAGATTGGTTTGTGATCGTACTTATTGTTGATACGATACCTAGTTGGTCCGAGATTTGCCTTTAAAAAAGGAAATATATTAGTATCGTGATGATACCAATTACACCCAGCCTCTACACCTACAAGATGTCATCGAGACATCCAGGATGCACACAACCAAAGAAGAAAATAAAAAGAACAAAAGTCCCGCCACAACAATCAACTCCACTCAACAGCAGCACTCATACCACCACCAAATACAACACCCGGAAAACATAAAAGGTCTCCAAAAGCAACGCCTCCAAGAAGGGAACAATGCACAAGCGTCGTCATTGCACGATCCAAGATCTTAGGTTTTCACCCTGGAGAAAGTCCGTACTCTCAAAACAATTCCTTCGGCAAGGCAATCCCCAGGCGCAACCAATGAAGGCCAGACCTTAAGTTTTCACCCTGAAAGTCACGACTCGGCACCCAAGGGGTCCCACCAACGATGAAATCCATGAATGTTGCCACCCCACTTATCACTGCTGCTCCTGAGAGTCATCTAACACCTGGCTAACTCCATCGCCTCCAAGACTCCATCCGTGTAATTGATCCTCCGATCTCGGCCACCATAACCTTCTCAACTGCTGTCTCCACCATGGAAATTGAGAAGCTGGCATGTCCCAAGGTGTCATCAGTCAACAGAGCTTCGCGCCACACCCTCAGAACCTCTTAGGTTGATATGGACGTGCACGACCGGCAACTAACCGATCCAGATATCTTGAGCAAATTCTCCGGCGGCCGTTCCGGAACACGTCGATGGCCAGATCGAGGAGGACCGATCAAGCAGGACATTGCCTTGATGCTAGAAGAGCACGAGGACCACAACCGGGACTAGATGAGGGATCGCGAGATCCGCCAAACTAGCCACAACCGTCCGACCACCTCTGGCGGAGGAGGATATCGCCACCACCATGATCCTCGTGATGCATGGCAGAACCGGGGAACCTCCGCGAACCGTAGCCACATCCGATGAGAGGCAGCAGCCCACCTTTGTCAGGTTCCGACGATGGACCATCGTCAGCATGATCGAGCCCACACCGCCGCCTCCTGCCATCCCCGCCGACTGCAGCAGGCCCACCGACACGTCCCGGCCGCCGCTGCCCGCCATCACCGCCACAGGGAACCAAGATCGGGCCACTGCCACCTTAGATCCCAAACGCAGAGGAGGTCCGCCGCCGCTGCGCCACAGGGCCTTTGCCCGGCGACGTTGCCAGCGGTGGCGGAGGGAGGGGAAGGCGCAGGAGGTCGAGGGGAAGCCCGGTGGTGGCCGTCCGGTGCGGCCCGGCGTCGGCCGCTCGGGGTCGGGAGAGTTGCTTACACTGCACCATGGGGAAATGCACGTGCACACGTGAGCCCTAGAAAAATAAAAATAAATAAAAAGGACCAACTATACTACGTAAGGGCATCTCTACCGCCGAACCGCAAATTTCTTCCGGGACCAGTCCACGGACACTGACACCGGAGGCCGCCATCCAATGCTGCCCACATACATTTCAACAACATTTTGAACCAATCGAACGAAGTTCATGCAAACGGGCGGATTTTGATATAAACACGGAGGATTTCATATATACATGACGAAACTCATTACATTTCGGACATGCCTCAGCTAAAAGCGGAGCTTGTTCGACTCTGGAGGTATAATTTCGGACATACTTCTATCCTAAACCTAAACTAAATGATCGCCGACGCCCGTTCCACATGTTCGGTGCTACCTCTTGAGCACTGCGTTGGTTTTTCCCTTGAAGAGGAAAGGGTGATGCAGTAAGTAGCGTAAGTATTTCCCTCAGTTTTGAGAACCAAGGTATCAGTCCAGTAGGAGACCACGCTCAAGTCCCTCGCACCTACACAAACAAATAAGAACCTCGCAACCAACGCAATAAAGGGGTTGTCAATCCCTTCACGGTCACTTACGAGAGTGAGATCTGATAGATATGATAAGATAATATTTTCGGTATTTTTATGATAAAGAAAAATAAAGATGCAAAGTAAAATAGAAGGCAATAGAAATAACTAAGTGTTGGAAGATTAATATGATGGAAAATAGACCCAGGGGCCATAGGTTTCACTAGTGGCTTCTCTCAAGAGCATAAGTATTACGGTGGGTAAACGAATCACTGTCGAGCAATTGATATAATTGAGCATAGTTATGAGAATATCTAGGTATGATCATGTATATAGGCATCACGTCCGCGACAAGTAGACCAAAACGATTCTGCTTCTACTACTATTACTCCACACATCGACCGCTATCCAGCATGCATCTAGAGTATTAAGTTCATAAGAACAGAGTAATGCTTTAAGTAAGATGACATGATGTAGAGGGATAAACTCATGCAATATGATATAAACCCCATCTTTTTATCCTCGATGGCAACAATACAATACGTGCCTTGCTGCCCCTGCTGTCACAGGGAAAGGACACCGCAAGATTGAACCCAAAGCTAAGCACTTCTCCCATTGCAAGAAAGATCAATCTAGTAGGCCAAACCAAACTGATAATTTGAAGAGACTTGCAAAGATAACCAATTATACATAAAAGAATTCAGAGGAGATTCAAATATTGTTCATAGATAATCTTGATCATAAACCCACAATTCATCGGATCTCGACAAACACACCGCAAAAGAAGATTACATCGAATAGATCTCCAAGAAGATCGAGGAGAACTTTGTATTGAGATCCAAAGAGAGAGAAGAAGCCATCTAGCTAATAACTATGGACCCAAAGGTCTGAGGTAAACTACTCACACATCATCGGAGAGGCTATGGTGTTGATGTAGAAGCCCTCCGTGATCAATGCCCCCTCCGGCGGAGCGCCGGAAAAGGCCCCAAGATGGGATCTCACGGGTACAGAAGGTTACGGCGGTGGAAATAGGTTTTTGGCTCTTGTTCTGATGGTTTGGGGGTACGTAGGTATATATAGGAGGAAGAAGTACGTCGGTGGACCAACGTGGGCCCCACGAGGCTGGAGGGCGTGCCGGGGGGGGGGGGGGGTAGGCGCGCCCGCTGCCTCGTGCTCTCCTCGTTGATTACTTTGCGTAGACTCCAAGTCCTCTGGATCACGTTCATTCCGAAAATCACGTTCCCGACGGTTTCATTCCGTTTGGACTCCGTTTGATATTCTTTTTCTGCGAAACACTGAAATAGGCAAAAAAACAACAATTCGGGCTGGGCCTCCGGTTAATAGGTTAGTCCCAAAAATAATATAAAAGTGTATAATAAAGCCCGTTAAACATCCAAAACAGAATATAATCTAGCATGGAACAATAAAAAATTATAGATACGTTGGAGACGTATCAAGCATCCCCAAGCTTAATTCCTACTCGTCCTCGAGTAGGTAAATGATAAAAACAGAATTTTTGATGTGGAATGCTACTTAGCATAATTTTCAATGTAATTCTCTTAATTGTGGTATGAATGTTCAGATCCGAAAGATTCAAGACAAAAGTCTAATATTGACATAAAAATAATAATACTTCAAGCATACTAACTAAGCAATTATGTCTTCTCAAAATAACATGGCCAAAGAAAGTTATCCCTACAAAATCATATAGTCTGGCTATGCTCTATGTCCATCACACAAAATATTTAAATCATGCACAACCCCGATGACAAGCCAAGCAATTGTTTCATACTTTTGGTGTTCTCAAATTTTTTCAATCTTCACGCAATACATGAGCGTGAGCCATGGATATAGCACTATATGTGGAATAGAATGGTGGTTGTGGAGAAGACAAAAAAGGAGAAGATAGTCTCACATCAACTAGGCGTATCAACGGGCTATGGAGATGCCCATCAATAGATATCAATGTGAGTGAGTAGGGATTGCCATGCAACGGATGCACTAGAGCTATAAGTATATGAAAGCTCAACAAAAGAAACTAAGTGGGTGTGCATCCAACTCGCTTGCTCACGAAGACCTAGGGCATGTCGAGGAAGCCCATCATTGGAATATACAAGCCAAGTTCTATAATGAAAAATTCCCACTAGTATATGAAAGTGATATCATAGGAGACTCTCTATCATGAAGATCATGGTGCTACTTTGAAGCACAAGTGTGGTAAAAGGATAGTAACATTGTCCCTTCTCTCTTTTTCTCTTATTTTTTTATTTGGGCCTTTTTTTTATGGCCTCTTTTTTCCTTTTTTTTAATTTTTATTTAGTCCGGAGTCTCATCCCGACTTGTGGGGGAATCATGGTCTCCATCATCCTTTCCTCACTTGGGACAATGCTCTAATAATGATGATCATCACACTTTTATTTTCTTACAAATCAAGAATTACAACTCAATACTTAGAACAAAATATGACTCTATGTGAATGCCTCCGGCGGTGTACTGGGATATGCAATGAATCAAGAGTGACATGTATGAAATAATTATGAACGGTGGCTTTGCCACAAATACGATGTCAAGTACATGATCATGCAAAGCAATATGACAATGATGGAGCGTGTCATAATAAACGGAACGGTGGTAAGTTGCATGGCAATATATCTCGGAATGGCTATGGAAATGCCATGATAGGTAGGTATGGTGGCTGTTTTGAGGAAGGTATATGGTGGGTGTATGATACCGGCGAAAAGTGTGCGGTATTGGAGAGGCTAGCAATGGTGGAAGAAAGAGAGTGCGTATAGTCCATGGACTCAACATTAGTCATAAAGAACTCATATACTTATTGCAAAAATCTATTAGTTATCGAAAAAAAGTATTACACGCATGCTCCTAGGGGGATAGATTGGGAAAAGACCATCGCTCGTCCCCGACCGCCACTCATAAGGAAGACAATCAATAAATAAATCATGCTCCGACTTCATCACATAACGGTTCACCATACGTGCATGCTACGGGAATCAAAAACTTTAACACAAGTATTCCTCAAATTCACAACTACTCAACTAGCATGACTCTAATATCACCATCTTCGTATCTCAAAACAATTATCAAGCATCAAACTTCTCATAGTATTCAACACACTCATAAGAATTTTTTTACTAATCTTGAATGCCTATCACTTTAGGACTAATTTCTCAATTTAAGCAAATTACCATGCTGTTTTGTAGGACTCTCAAAATAATATAAGTGAAGCATGAGAGAACAATATTTTCTATAAAACAAATCCACCACCGTGCTCTAAAAGATATAAGTGAAGCACTAGAGCAAAAACTATATAGCTCAAAAGATATAAGTGAAGCACATAGAGTATTCTAATAAATTCCAATTCATGTGTGTCTCTCTCAAAAGGTGTGTACAGCAAGGATGATTGTGTTAAACTAAAAAGCAAAGACTCAAATCATACAAGACGCTCCAAGCAAAACACATATCATGTGGTAAATAAAAATATAGCTCCAAGTAAAGTTACCGATGGACGAAGACGAAAGAGGGGATGCTTTCCGGGGCATCCCCAAGTTTGCCTTTTTGGTGTCCTTAGATTATCTTGGGGTGCCATGGGCATCCCCAAGCTTAGGCTCTTGCCACTTCTTGTTCCATAATCCATCAAATCTTTTACCCAAAACTTGAAAACTTCACAACACAAAACTTAACAGAAAATCTCGTGAGCTCCGTTAGCGAAAGAAAACAAAACACCACTTCAAGGTACTGTAATGAACTCATTCTTTATTTATATTGGTTTTAAACCTACTGTATTCCAACTTCTCTATGGTTTATAAACTATTTTATTAGCCATAGATTCATCAAAATAAGCAAACAACACACGAAAAACAGAATCTGTCAAAAACAGAACAGTCTGTAGTAATCTGTAACTAGCGCAAACTTCTGGAACTCAAAAAATTCAGCCAAAATAGGACGGCCTAAATAATTTTTTTATTGATCTTATTCAATTGGAATCAATATTTTATCACGTTCTGGTAATATTTAACAATTGTTTTCGTGAACAGAAAGTTTCTGGAATTTTCAGCAAGATCAAATAACTACCATCCAAGAAGATCCTATAGGTTTAACTTGGCACAAACACTAATTAAAACATAAAAACAAATCTAACCAGAGGCTAGATGAAATATTTATTCCTAAACAGAAGAAAAATGCAAAAAACTAAAAATAAAATTGGGTTGCCTCCCAACGAGCGCTATTGTTTAACGCCCCTAGCTAGGCATAAAAGCAAGGATAGATCTAGGTATTGCCATCTTTGGTGGGTAATTCTTCAGTAAGACACCTACGACCCCTAGGAGTTTCTTTCTTTTTATTAATTATAAAACTTGTAGGCACAAAATCATGATAATCATTTGCAACAAACGGTTCCTTAATGATGGCACAAAGATTGGGACGAACACTTATTGATTTTAGATCCGCAGTTTCCTTACTAGAGGATTCACCCTTATTTTTAGGAACATAAACAAACTTGGGAATTTTGGTAGGAGGATTTGGAGTGTTTTTAACGGAAGAAAAAGCGGTCCCCAAGTTGGTGATAATTCCCTCAAGTTTATCGATTCTAGTAGAATCTTGATCTATTCTTTCATTAACGATAGGTTCTTTTTCCTTAAAACTTTTCAGAACGACTCCCACCTTAGATCCATATTGGGTAATTTGGTTGTGGATCTTTTTATCCAAGTTTTAGATTAACTCTATGGTAGCAACTTTATTTTCAATAATTTCAAGTCTTTGCATCACATGCTCCAAAGTTAACATAGTTCCATTAACCAAAAGAGGTGGTGGGCCAAAAAAATCTATCATAGCACTATAAGAATCAAAAGTATGGCCACCCAAGAAATTTCCTCCAGTAATGGTATCAAGAATGTATCTATTCCAAGGAGTGATGCCTACATAAAAAATTGCGAAGAAGAACGGAAGTAGATTGCTTCCTAGTAGATCTATTTTGCGCATTGCAAATTCTGTACCAAGCATCTTTTAGATTTTCTCCCTCCCTTTGTTTAAAATTAAGAACTTCATTCTCGGGAGATAAGGGAGTAGATAAAGGACTAGCCATAACGACAAAGCGGGCGAAAAAGAGGCGAACGGAAAAGAGAGGGCGAATAAAACGGCAAGGGTGAAGTGGGGGAGAGGAAAACGAGAGGCAAATGGCAAATAACGTAATGCGAGGGATAAGAGTTTGTGATGGGTACTTGGTATGTCTTGACTTGTGCATAGACTCCCCGGCAACGGCGCCAGAAATACTTCTTGCTACCTCTTGAGCACTGCGTTGGTTTTGCCCTTGAAGAGGAAATGGTGATGCAGTAAAGTAGCGTAAGTATTTCCCTCAGTTTTGAGAACCAAGGTATCAATCCAGTAGGAGACCACGCTCAAGTCCCTCGCACCTACACAAACAAATAAGAACCTCGCAACCAACGCAATAAAGGGGTTGTCAATCCCTTCACGGTCACTTACGAGAGTGAGATCTGATAGATATGATAAGATAATATTTTTGGTATTTTTATGATAAAGAAAAATAAAGATGCAAAGTAAAATAAAAGGCAATAGAAATAACTAAGTGTTGGAAGATTAATATGATGGAAAATAGACCCAGGGGCCATAGGTTTCACTAGTGGCTTCTCTCAAGACCATAAGTATTACGGTGGGTAAACGAATTACTGTCGAGCAATTGATAGAATTGAGCATAGTTATGAGAATATCTAGGTATGATCGTGTATATAGGCATCACTTCCGTGACAAGTAGACCGAAACGATTCTGCATCTACTACTATTACTCCACACATCGACCGCTACCTAGCATGCATCTAGAGTATTAAGTTCATAAGAACAGAGTAATGCTTTAAGTAAGATGACATGATGTAGAGGGATAAACTCATGCAGTATGATATAAACCCCATCTTTTTATCCTCGATGGCAACAATACAATACGTGCCTTGCTGCCCCTGCTGTCACAGGGAAAGGACACCGCAAGATTGAACCCAAAGCTAAGCACTTCCCCCATTGCAAGAAAGATCAATCTAGTAGGCCAAACCAAACTAATAATTCGAAGAGACTTGCAAAGAGAACCAATCATACATAATAGAATTCAGAGGAGATTCAAATATTGTTCATAGATAATCTTGATCATAAACCCACAATTCATCGGATCTCGACAAACACACCGCAAAAGACGATTACATCGAATAGATCTCCAAGAAGATCGAGGAGAACTTTGTATTGAGATCCAAAGAGAGAGAAGAAGCCATCTAGCTAATAACTATGGACCCGAAGGTCTGAGGTAAACTACTCACACATCATCGGAGAGGCTATGGTGTTGATGTAGAAGCCCTCCGTGATCAATGCCCCCTCCGGCGGAGCGCCGGAAAAGGCCCCAAGATGGGATCTCACGGGTACAGAAGGTTGCGGTGGTGGAAATAGGTTTTTGGCTCTTGTTCTGGTGGTTTGGGGGTACGTAGGTATATATAGGAGGAAGAAGTATGTCGGTGGAGCAACGTGGGCCCCACGAGGGTGGAGGGTGCGCTTGGGGGGTAGGCGTGCCCCCTGCCTCGTGCTCTCCTTGTTGATTACTTTGCGTAGACTCCAAGTCCTCTGGATCACGTTCATTTCGAAAATCACGTTCCCGAAGGTTTCATTCCGTTTGGACTCCGTTCGATATTCTTTTTCTACGAAACACTGAAATAGGCAAAAAACAGCAATTCGGGCTGGGCCTCCGGTTAATAGGTTATTCCCAAAAATAATATAAAAGTGTATAATAAAGCCTGTTAAACATCCAAAACAGAATATAATATAGCATGGAACAATCAAAAATTATAGATACGTTGGAGACGTATCATCCGGCCATGAGCCCCGAGAACTAAAACTTCACCTTCTCCAATTCTGCCTAGGCGCTCTCCAGCTTCACCTTCATAACCTCCGCCTCCAGAGCCCCGGGAAGTGAAGCTGTTTGCCTCCACATCGCTGCGAAGCCGCTAATCGACCGATGATGTTAAGCCCACCAAATTTGGATTCAACGCAAGGGGAGGAGCGGTGGCCTTCTTGGGACCCGAGCGGTGGCCTTCTTGGGACCCGAGCGATGGCCACATACCGTGCGCTACTCTTCCTCACTGCTGGCGGCGCCCGCGGAGGTGTTGGCTTCCTGGTTGTGGCGGAGGGGCATGACCTCAGCGGAGCCAGCGATGTCCTCCTCGTCATCGATCTTGCCCCACACCTCGTCTGCTGCCTCATCGAACTCCTTGTAGGCGGCTTCCAGTTTCGCCTGATGCTAGCGGTACCACTAGCGGGAAAGGCAGATCTCGTGGGCGAAGCGGTAGGGCTCGAGCAACGCCGCCTGCTCCGCCATGTCCGCGTCCGGCGTGATCTCCCTGGCGGTGTTGAGCTGCTCCACCACCTGCTGGTGCTCCTAGAGGAGCTGGAGATTGTAGATGGCGTTGCATGCGGTTCCCAGAACTGCTCCTCCTGCTCCTAATGCACCATGTCCATGTAATGGGCATGTGCCTCACCGATGGTCATGTTGCAATGCACCGGTGAGGGTGACACCAGCGAGGAGGGTGGCGCCGGCTCATCCTCTGCCGCGTCCTCCATTGGGACGTTGTCAGCCTCCATCTGCCAGCCGGCAGCAATGGCGGCCATCTCCTTCTTCTGCTCTGGTGGCAGTCCATCCCAGAGAGCTTTGGAGCGCGAGGAGGCCATGGTGGGAGTGGTGCAGAAATGGATAAAGGGACCAGAGGAGGATGAATACGGCTACGACCAGGGCTGCAGTTTATATGGCAGACAAATGGCAATGGTGGGCGACAGAGGGACAAATGGGTGGCGCTGGAGTAGGTTCCTCGGCGACCGCGTGTCATTAATAATATGGGCAGTAGATGGACGGACAGACGCCTGTGGTGTCGTTTGAATGCGGAGCAGTCGCATGCACCAGAAAGCGGCGCAGGTGGGGCTCTCTCGGCCGATGCGCCGCTTCAATGCCGGCGCCAGTGAGAGGTCGTGTACGCTCTGGCTAGGCATGAATGTGACACTGACGCTCTGGAGCGGCGATGCCCGTTTCAGGCGGGAAGCGCGCACGGGCGAGGGAGGGTGTTTGGGTGGGCCAGGGCGGTTAGACGCGGGCGTGCCAGCTGTCCGGACGCCCACAAAGGCCCCCCTAGTTTGTCCTCGGTTTGCAGGAGAAAGTGCGTTCGGACCGCCATGCGGACCGATACAGGCTCACGTTGGATGGCACAACACTTCCGGACTGTGAGATCCGAACATATGCGGGCGGTTTGAGGGTCCGCGTTGGAGATGCCCTAACTCCTTTATTTTGGGCAAGTCCATTTTCTAGGCCGTTAGATTAAGATCCAACGACCATCTTTTCTAGTTCCTCCAACTTCTTTTCCTCCTTCAACCATTCCTCCTCCTACAAAGCCGACTAATCCTAATTTGCAAAATTCAGTCAACTTACATGTACTTATTTTGAATAGAAAAGGTATCAGATAACTTGTCATGCCATAAGAGCATCTCCAACAACAGACCAATAATTTGGTGACAAAAACTGATTTTGTGGTGAAGAGAGAAAATTTTGTGTCCCGAAAATTTTCTGCTTTTCCATAAGACCAAAAACTAGACAGAAAAATTTAAGAACCATACGAAACATGACAATCTGACAATGGGGAGGCCAGGAAGCGGATCGGACAAAGTGGAGGAGCTCGGCAGGGACAATGATGATGACGACGGAATCCGACAGCGGGGAAGTTCCATGATGGCGGCACGGTGCTCGGGGATGACAACGGGAGCTTGCAGATGTCAGCGCGGTGCTCGGGGACGGCGGCGGGAGCTTGCGTATGTCAGTGGAGAGCTTAGGGATGGCTGTGAGTGGGGATCCGACGGTGTGGAGCGTTGTGGGATGGCAAGAATTGAGCAGGACCAATGACAGCGTGCAACCTCGCAACGTTCGTGGTTTAGTGGCAGCGGGGCTTGAGGAGGCCGCAGGAGAGGCGGCGGCAGACGGCTAGCCGGCCTAGAGGCGAGATGAGGCGGCACATTGATGATGAAAATTCACCAAGCGATGATTGGGCTTGACACTACCATTTTGTGGTTTTTAGTCGCTAGTCAGTGACATGCATCACTTTGGTTGGAACAACTATTGGATCGAACAACTTCTGGATCTGTTTTTCCTTAAAAAACAGTTTCTTGGACGGTGTAACTTTTTTGTCTGCTGTTGGAGATGCCTTGATGAAAGACAAAATCCACTAATAAGTCGAAGGGGGAAAAAGAGAGATCGAGAGCGGCGGTGTCCAAGAGGTCGCGTCGTCAATGGCTCTGAGGAGCGGAATGACCTTGTGCGACGACATCCCCCTCGAAGAGAAGGGAAGAGGGATGGGGAGCGGTGGCGCGCAAGCCGTCTCATCGTCGATGACTCTGTGCCGTCGGAGCCGCGACGATCCAAATGAAGAGAGAAGAAGTGGGGTTGAGAGAGGCACAACACAAGCGGTTGTATTGTCGACGGCTCCCCGGAGCATGGTGGCCTTGGGCGCCGACGGGCGTCCCCTCGACGGCATCATGCATGCTGAACTACTTTGGAAATTGAAGCATGGTGAAGGATCCATCTACAGAATCAATGGTTATTGGGCTAAAGTTTACGGTCTTTATGATACCAGCGAGAGTATTTAACTCTTTCCATCTCAATTGTTTTGAATTTTTCCATTTCAATTGTCGAATGACTTGATATATCAATCTTAGCTTAGCTCATGTAGGTGATTACCAAATCCCTAAAGGGAACCTCTTTTGTATGTGGTTTGTCGTGTGCGACTGGCAGAAACGTCTTACCCTAGCTTGGGCGACGTGTTGCATGTTATATAGCAGGGGTGCAATAACCCTGATAGCGCATACATGATTCGGTTGAGAGGAGATAGAGATACATCTTGAGGAGAACTGAAGGAAATATGCCCTAGAGACAATAATAAAGTTGTTATTTATATTTCCTTATATCATGATAAATGTTTACTATTCATGCTAGAATTGTATTAACCGTAAACTTAGTACATGTGTGAATACATAGAGAAAACAGAGTGTCCCTAGTATGCCTCTACTTGACTAGCTCATTAATCAAAGATGGTTAAGTTTCCTAACCATAGACACGTGTTGTCATTTGATGCATGGTATCACATCGTTAGAGAATGATGTGATGGACAAGACCCATCCTTTAGCTTAGCATAATGATCGTTAAGTTTTATTGCTATTGCTTTCTTCATGACTTATACATATTCCTCTGACTATGAGATTATGCAACTCCCGAATACCGGAGGAACACCTTGTGTGCTATCAAACGTCACAACGTAACTGGGTGATTATAAAGATGCTCTATAGGTGTCTCCGAAGGTGTTTGTTGGGTGGGCATAGATCAAGATTAGGATTTGTCACTCCGAGTATCGGAGAGGTATCTCTGGGCCCTCTCGGTAATGCACATCACTATAAGCCTTGCAAGCAATGTGACTAATGAGTTAGTTGCGGGATGATGCATTACAGAATGAGTAAAGAGACTTGCCAGTAACGAGATTGAAGGTATGATGATACCGACGATCGAATCTCGGGCAAGTAACATACCGATGACAAAGGGAATAATGTATGTTGTTATTGCGGTTTGACCGATAAAGATCTTTGTAGAATATGTAGGAACCAATATGAGCATCCAGGTTCCGCTATTGGTTATTGACCGGAGATGTGTCTCGGTCATGTCTACATAGTTCTCAAACCCATAGGGTCCGCACGTTTAACGTTCGATGAAGATTTGTATTATGAGTTATGTGTTTTTGGTGATCGAAGTTTGTTCGGAGTCCCGGATGAGATCACGGACATGACGAGGAGTCTCAAAATGGTCGAGAGGTAAAAATCCATATATTGGAAGGTAGTATTCCGACATCCACTACAAAAAAACACTTCCGTGATGATATGTGTTTGTCACAGTAGGTCACGTTTTCTGTCATGCATGTACATCCATGACAAATTTATGACAGAATCAAGATAGTCATACCTGTGCTGTCGTAGAAGTGTTCCATGACATTACCAAAATTATCATCACGGAAATGTCCACTTCCATGACGATAAATCGCGCGTCACAGAAGTGCTTTCGTCAAGGGTGACCGACACGTGGCATCCACCGTAACGGAACGCCGTTAAGCTATCGGGTCCGGTTTTGGATCCGATAACCCATTAACAGCCCCGACCAATGGGGATTTTCCACGTGTAAAATCATCATTGGCTGGACGAAACACGTGTCGGCTCACCGTTGGGACAGATGTCATCCACTCATTGGACACAAAGCGCCTATGATACGTCGACACGTGGCACGGCCCAACAGAGGCCCATTCCTGTGAAAAGGCCGGCCCATTTGACTTGGTCAAAAGGTGGTGGGCTGGCCCACGGCAAGCCTGTTAACGGCCTGTTCGCATATAGCCCATTTACAGCCAGCTAACCCAGAGCCCGTTTACGGCCTCTCCGAATTAGGCCTAGTAGCGTCATCTGGGCCGTCCAATATAATTCCAGCCCGTTTTAACTTCCGGCCCATGTATGGCCCATGACGTCTTTTGGCCCATATGAGGCCCTTAGTAACCCTCGGCCCATTAAGGGCCCGTGGTAAAACTGGCCCGTAATGAACAGTGTATCACTTTATACCCATTAACGGCCCATTATTCCGTTGGGCCGTTTCCAGCCCATGTTATCTTTCGGCCTTCTCAGGGCCCATTTATTCTTGGGCTCATTTCCAGCATTCGGTTACTTACGGCCCGTTACTGTCATTTCTGCTCATGGGCCAAATTCAGCCCGTGCTTACAGTCAGCCCGTCTGTGGCCCGTTAATACGTTGGGCCGTTTTCATAGCGTCATCAAATACGCCCGATTAACGACGACCCATTATGGTCGGCCCATGAACGGATGATTCCAACTCTAGCCCGTTTACGGCCATAAAGCGATATGTTATTGGCCCATGTTTGGGCAATCGATCATACGGCCCGTATAAGGCCCATTGATGATACGGCCCGCAGAAGGCCCATTGATGATACGGCCCGTAGAAGGCCCATTGTTTCTACGCCCCGTAGAAGGCCCATTGTTTCTACGGCCCGTAGAAGGCCCAGAGTCACTACAGTAAATATGTAGCCCATGGTTATTGTGGCCTAGTTTTAAAAAATAGGTTATTGCGGCCACTAGCAAACCGCGGAAAAGAACAGCACCGACTACAAGCAAACAAATAAACAAGACAACAAGGAAATAAATAAGCAAGCAACTTACGCTAGGCTATCACGGCTATTACACATATTACATCCACTGGGCATCAAAGTTCGCCACCAGTGCAAATATAGGGAACAAAGCAGCATATCATATACACTGGTTGTCAAAGTTGGCGACCAGTGCAAATAAACGCCGCAGCAAAGTCCAGAACTGAAACCACTTCAGAAGATCTCAAGAAACAATATCCTGGGTACCCATAATGCTAGCAAGATGCTTAGCAAGCTTATTAACTTTCTCTTGTTTGGCGCTTAAATCCTCCAGCGCTTGCTGTTGCACCAGAAAGTATGCATCTAAATTCTGCAGGGACTTCCTCAGTCCTTCAGCTTCCTGTCGCAACACATCTGATCGATGTCTTTCAACTTGAAGCTGAGACTCAAGAAGACAAACTGATTCAGGCAGCGAGTTCGAAGAGCTTGTGCCAGCAGTAGTGGCCAGTAACTCGAACACTACATCAAGAGAGGACTTCTGGGTTCTCTCACTGTCGTCAAGGTAGTTTTTATCAGCTTTCTTGGAGACCAACAGGGATGTTTCACTATCTTGAACCTTATCTGCATTACTTCCTTCACCATTGCATAACGGGGTACTGTTCTCCAATATTTTGTCCGCATTCTAAAAGAGAAACAAGCAGACACATCACAGGTTTACCATGTTGTATATGAAACTCATTTTGGTAAATCAGCTCAGTAGTAAAGTGCACAGGATAACAGCATGAAACAAACATATATCTATGTACCATGGTCACTTTATGGTCTATATCATTCTAGTTTTTGTTGCCAAATCAAGATAGGGACACAGTTCAAATAATATTTGTTCAAGACAAAGCAGAATAGACAGAATATAAGTGTGGGAAACTATAGACACTTGTAATGTGCATGACATGAGAACATAACTGTTTATTCAATTGAAACTAAAATCAATATAGAGCAAGTTACAACAGCAAACCAATTAAAGAAACAAGTTTAAAACATACCTGTTGCGCCATTGGAGTTTCAATTCTATCCTTCAAATTTGAAAATAGTTGGTCTGAGTAAATACAGTGATGCAAGAGCAAAGGAGTATGAACCATAGCTACAGAACCTGACCTGAGAACAATTCTTCTTCTCCTTTAAGCGTTGAGTTGGGATTCAGAGTGGTGGTCCTCGTGCTTTGGGCACTACAGTTCCCTTACTAACTGCTCGTGTTTGGGTGCTCTGTGGTGGAGACGGTGCTGTGTCAACTGGAACTGGATTACTATCTACTGGGGTTGGGGTTAGAAGGGGTGTAGCTGGTTCTCTGTCCAACTGGGTAGGGGTACAATCTGCAAGAGTCTGGGTTATGTGTGGTGGGGCTGGTTCTTGGGCAAGTACAACCGTGGTTCTATCTGCATCAACTGGTAGCACTATCTTTTCTGAAGACCGTGTTGTTACTCCCTTAGATACTGCCATCACCCTCTCCAATTCAAGTGGCTGATAAACAAGAAAAGTAATTGAATGTACATACATTGTATGATAGACAGGTGCAATGGATAGCAGGGAATAAAAGATGGCATGAAATAATTCACATTTATGTTGTCTAACCAAACAGGATAGCATGACACAATTTCACATATATGATGGCTAACTAAACAGGATAGCATGATACAATTTCACATTCTGATGGCTAACTAAAAAAGATGGAAAGACATAGTTCAAAATATGATGACTATGTAAACAGGATGACATGATATAACTATATAATGTGTTTATTAAATAGGTTGGCATGCCATAATTCACATACATGCCGCCTATGGAAACATGATAGCATGATATAATTCCTGGATAGAATGACATAATTCAAAATATGATGACTGTAAACACTAAACAGGATGAGATGATATAACTATATGATGTCTTTATTAAGTGGGTTGCCATGCCATAATTCAGATAGATGTTATGTATGTAAACATGATGGCATGATATAATTCAAATATATGATTTATATAGTAAGCAAGTAAGCAGATGGCAATCCATATATGATGTAAAAACTAAGCAATGCAAGACAACATGCATGACATGGGTAATATAACCCTGCCAAGTTTGAGCATAGACCTCAGGGGGGAAATAGGACTGGTCATTAGTCTCTGAATCCTCCTCTGAGGAGCTCTCTGTATCCAGCAAGATGTCTGCTTCAGCAGGTAGCATTGTCTGCTCTGAATACCTTGTTTTCACTCCAGATACTTCCATCACCGCTTCAAATTGCTGATGCACAGGAAGAGTAGTTGAATATACAAACGTTGTCGACAAATGGAACACGTAATACAAAAAAAGATAGCATGATATAATTCACATACATGATGATTGGCTCAATAGCATGGCATTGCATAATTCACATATATAATGCCTTTGCAACAAGATAGCATTGCATAATTCACATATATATTGTCTTGCAACAAGATGGCAATGCATAATTCACATATATGGTAATTAGACACTAAACATGTGGCATTCACACAAAGCATGTCTAAACTAATCAAATGACATCGCAATGCAAGACACCATACGCACGATATGAGCAACATAACCCTGCCAAGTTAATTAGAGCATACACCTCCGGGGGGGGGGGAATAGGACTGGTCATCTGTCTCTGAATCCTCCTCCGAGGAGCTATCCGTAACCAGCGAGATATGTGCTTCGTCAGATAGCATAGTCTGCTCTGAAGACCTTGTTTTCACTCCAGAATTTTCCATCACCGTGTCAAATGGCTGATGCACACGAAGAGTAGTTGAATGTACTAACATTGTTGACAAATGTAATACGTAACGGAAAAAAGGATGGCCTGATATAATTCACATATAAGATGACTGGCTAAGCAGGATGGCATTGCAAAATTCACATATATGATGCCTGGCTAAACAAGATGGCATTGCATAATTCACATAAACGATGAATAAACTAAACAGATGGCATTCACACAAAGCATGTCTAAACTAAGCAGTTGACATATTTGATGTATAAAGTAAGCAATGCAAGGCACCATATGCATGATATAACCAACATCAGCATGCCAAGTTAGAGCGAAGACCTCATGGGGTAAATAGGAGCGGTCTTCTGCTTCTGAATCCCCCTCAGAACAATTATCTTCCTCTTGATTACAATCCGAAATGGGTGGAGGGGGGCCGCCTTTGCGCCCACCATGGAGTGACGTCTGCATGAAATTTTATTGCCACGCAAGGCTCGTCTCTTTCGCTCTACATGTTCAGTTCCATTGTGTACAATAACTGACATGCATAGGAATAAAACATAGTGAGATTATGTAAGGAGTGCATGCACAAATCCAGAGTGATGGTAGCAAACTGTGGATAGACCTGTCGGGGATATACCCCGCGGTATGACCCGGCTGGAAGTATGACCCGGCCAGACTTGGCGCTAAACCGTGACCCGCCAGAAGACTGGCGACTCACGGGTCTGGCGGCTCACTGTCAGACGACTCACGGGTCTGGCGGCTCACTGTTAGACGACTCACGAGCCTGACGACTCATGGATGACCCCAACGGCGGGTCAGATAGAAGACTAGGCCCAAGGCCCAGAAGGCCGGCTCATGTTATGGTGGGCCGGCTTAAAAGGAAAGGGATGACGAATATTTCCTTTACGCGGAAGCAAGACCCGGACTTGTATTCAACTTGTAAGAAAAGATAGACTAGCCCTAGTCCTACTAGGACTCCACATGTAACCCACCCCTCTAACTTATATAAGGAGGGGCAGGGCACCCCAAAGAGGGACAAGCAACAAGAAACAATCTCTAGGGCTAGACACAAAGAGCCGGCTTACCGGCGACTCTCTCATAAGCATAATGAGACCTAGCCTCAAACAGCACGTAGGGTTGTTACCGGATGATGTTTCCCGGGGCCCGAAGCTGTCTAAATCCTTGTCTTGTGTTGCGTCTCTTGATCCCAATCAACCCCTCTCAAGCTACTACATAGATGCGCTGGCCTCACGACTAAGTCCTTACACCTAGGACATCTGACGTGTTAATTCCACGACAGTTGGCGCCCACCGTGGGGCCCGCGCACGGTGGTGCTGAGTTCTTGGAGGGAGCCCTTTAGGGATCGAGAAGCTTGCGACGTGCCGGATGAGGAAGAGCCGGTGCAGAAAAATTTACGTCCTCGACAAGCAGTCGGAACAGCGTGTATGGAATTAAGACTGAGAAATTTAGGGTTGCGTGCTAAGCGGCCGTTGCATCAACAAGGATGCGTCTAGACATAAAGCCTAGCGCACCGCTGGTCGGATTCAACAGAGGACCGAGGAACAATACAGCCACCCGTGTGTTAAAAAAAGGAGAGAGAGAGAGAAGGGGGTGCACGAACCGCAGGAAGTTGTGGACGGGGATTCACTGGATCGACCACAACCAGGCAGCAGGGAGAAGGCAGACAAGGACTCCGCCTTGGCCTCTGTTCCAAGTCGCCTGCCTCCGGTTCTGACTCGGATGCCTCTGCTGCGAAGCCCCTACGATTGCCTCTACCGTGGTGGTCGAGGGCCCGCCGCGGGTTCGCCGACGCGTCAAAGCCACCTACACCTACGCGACCCGTCTCGCTCCGCCGTAGCGGCTGGTCAATGCCTGAGCGACCCGCCGCTGCCGCGGCCTCATCTACAAAACTGCCGATGTTCTGCATCAAGCAACCATGGCCGCCTCGCCGGTGAGTCGCCCCCGTGGCTTTCAAATCACCTCCAATGGCTGCACTTCAGCCAGCCCTGTCGCCACAAGCCGCTGCCGTTCTCGGGCCGCCCCTCGCTCGGCTTCGCGCCGCGCTGCCGATCGCCGTCCTTACGTCCGCAATGGCCTCACTTGAGTCGGCCGTTGACTCTGTGTCAGAACCGCCGTGGCCGCGTTGAAGCCGCTCTTATCGCGCGTTGAGCCGTCCTGTTGCTGTTGATTGGCCGGCGCGTTGTTCCTCTGCCCGGGAGAGCCGCCGACGCTGAGCTCCGTGGCCTGCCCACTGTTAAAACCGCCAGTGCCATTGAGCGCCGTGGTCTACCTGTCTTAAGACGCCGCTCGCCTCTACCTGCGTGTTGTCCTGACCCGCCCTCCGCCGCCTCACATCTTCAGCTTCACCGGCGTTGTGCGACCTGGCCGCCCGCTGGTTCCGGCCTCCTGCTTACTGCGCTGGACCTGCCGCGAGCCGCCCGCCCGCTGCCATGGTTCATCTCTGCTTGTTTCTGATAGGTTTTCAAGTGCGCTGGATTGCAGCAAAAAGAACGCCATGTTCAGTTTGTGAGGTAGCTCCAGCCCAAGGGACAGGCTGAGATGCTGAACCACTATGTTTAGAAACTTGATTCAGCAACGTTATGATTCTTGAATTAGATTTTGAGATCCTTCCGGAAGTTCAACATGGAACAATTTCAAATAGTGGAAGGGAGCGCTGTGCGAGCTGTTAGTGAATTACAACCGCTTCAGGATGAAAGAAAGAAAGTGAATCAGGATGCATTTTCAAGTGTATTGACCTGACAGTGAAGAATCAAATATTCAAAGCAAAACTAGAAATCCTTGGCACCAGATTCAAGGTTTGATGGACTCTGGAGCCAACGACGTGAAAAAAAAGACAGCCATCAGAAGATGCTAGTACAAGTAGTACTGATTAATGACAATACCAAGATCACATCAAGCACCGTCGACATCTGTCCGTGTCATGCTGGCCGAAAGACATACGCAGTCCCGCCATCTCTCTGGGTCGATCTGTTCCAACACATAGGAGTGCAAACAAAAAGTGGATTGATCTGCAACAAAAAATACTATTGCAAGTTCCATCAGTCGGACATCCAGAGGATAAATCCATATATCATCCAGACGAATTAGGTGATATCTTTCTTCTGTATTTTATCAATATGTTAATTCGTCTGAGAACAATTACTTGGCGTGTAATATTGTTTCACAGACAATTGTAATACTACGGGTAGGGAGCGCACACTGGCAAATGTTCTGGCCTAGTGTTTTGTTCGTGCAACACTACCCGATGGACGGACGTGCGTAAGTCGCCGCTCCTGTGGCCCGGTCTACATCAACTCGTCAGTCTGCACGGCTTACCACGCCTGCGATTGACTCGCCGTCCACGCGGCTTGCCATGTGATTGACTCGCCGTCCGTCATCCAAACAAATCAGGTGATATCCATCCAAGTTTGTTTTATTAGCACATGTTGTTTTTGTCAAAGAACAAGTTTATCTTTGCCTTGGTCTGCAATATTGTTTATGCAGGGCAATTATTTATGACAAAAAGTGATATTATACCACGGAGATGGAGGCACGCCAACATCTTTGGGCACAGGTGGTTGTCGTTACTCAACGGACTCCCGCACCGGCTTACAGCGCCGTGGCCGTCTCTCGCGACCGCGCCGGCTTACAACGCCGTGGCCGTCTCTTGCGACCACGCCGGCTTACAACAAGGAGGACAACTCACACGTCTGCGACCGGCTTACAATGTGACGGACAACTTACCCGTCCGCCCCCGCGGCCAACTCGGCGTCCGCGTCGCTTACCGCTCCTGCGATTGACTCGCCCGACCGCACCGACTTACAACGCCGCGGCCGGTTCATCTGTCTGCTCCTGCGGCCGACTCGGCCGTGATTGGTTTCAGCTTCACCGTGATGATCATCAACTCCGCGGTGGATAATTTCTGGCCTGACATATCAGGTGAAATCAATCCAGTAAATTTTTATATATTATATATTGTTTTCTTTAAAAAGAGCAATTACTCTGGCTTGCGAGGTTTTTGATACAGGACAATTGTTCACTACATCAACACAACATGGTTGACTCGCCCATCCGCGTGGCTTACCGCGCCGGCGATCGATTTGCCCGTCCGGACCGGCTTACAACGCCGCGACCGACTCATCTGTCTGTACCGCCTCTGATGCTACGATCGTCTTTACCGTCTGTCTCTCGCGGCTTGGTCTACATCAACACACCAGGACTGCACCTGTCTGCATGAGCGGATTATTGAGTATGAGCAAATCACTGCTTGGGAAGCCCGGTTTTTCTTCCAGCAGCTTGGAGGAAAATTGTCATGTGTTATCAGCCGCCGTCGGCATTGGACGGCTCAATGGGCATGCGCACAAGTCGCCGCCACTACAGTTTGCTTAACTTCAAAACATCCAGTTGGAAGGAACCATTGGCCAAGTTGCTGACACGGCTCATACGGGATCATTTATAACCCGCCGCAGTCACCTCAACCTTCTGTGGATTTACATCACGCTGTCAACACCAATGATATGCCCCTTATGCTATGGTCAATATGGAGAATCTCAAAGCCAACTCCTCGAGTCGTCTTGAGACTCGGGGGCTACAATGATATGACTTGGCATCATTGGTCGGTTTCAATGCATTCAAGAACTCCGGGTCGTTGGAGGGAATGATAACCCGGTTCCAGAGGCTACTACCATATTGATGAAAATTTAAAGGCCGTCAGAAAATTGTCGGCTCAAAATAAAGATCCCGGTTTAAAATCCGGTTCAAGAGGTATCTCTCTCCCGCAAAGTTTTGAAGCTCTCAAATCCGGTTCAAACATCTAGCTTAAGGTAAATTTATATCTTACAATGCTTTGGAGCTCTCAATATCCGGTTTACAAATTTCCGGTTCAAAAAGAATTTATCTCTCGCAAAAGTTCGAGTTTCCAGGAAAATTAAAGGGACCAAAAGGAGTCTGTTACAAAGCACAACTCAAATATAGGTACCCTGCTTTAATGACCATTGGGAGCTGATCGTATTCGAATTTAGCTTAACCCTTTTGGTGTGACCCTGATCGTATTCGAATCAGAGTCATTAAATATTCTCATGATCACTAGGGGCTTCCTGTTCAAACATAGGTCGTATTCGAACCAAAGAGAACATAGCTGTCGATACCCTTTTGATCGGCACACTGCCGAGCTCATTGGGGAGTTTCTTGGTCATATTTGAACCATAGCTCAACCCCCTTTGGGAACCGACGTGGATCGTATTCGAATCAGCGTCGTTAAACAACTCTCAAGGTCATTTGGGGGCTTCCTGTTCAAACATAGGTCGTATTCGAACCAAAGAGAACATAGCTGTCGGTACCGTCTTGATCGGCAACGCCAAAGCCACTGGGGGCTATATGATCGTATTCGAATCTTAGCTTAACCCCTTTGGGACGGTTTTCTGATTGTATTCGAATCAGAAGCCTCAAAAAAATTTTGAAGTCTCTTTTTGCAAGCAATTTTTGGATTTTATTTGAAGCTCTTTTTCATATCTAAAGTGTATATGAGTGGTTGCTATTTAACCCGGCTTGATTTTCAACGGTAAATCGCCAACTTATGACAATCATCATCTATGTGGAAGCATTGGCTTCTAAGGATTGGGTGATAACCCTTACTACACAGGTCATGTAAACCGGCAGTACAAAATCAATATCACAGTGGTTATATGTGAGATATTATGACCCGCCCTGCGGTAAACCGCCAAGGGATCTTGTGATCTACTTGTGTGCAGGATAAGACTACATTTGGGTGATTACCCGCCCTGGCTTTTAACGTTAAGTCGCCAGGGCATATGTTGTTTAAACTCTGTGCAGGATTTACAGGGCTATGACTTACATAAATGATTAAGTTCAAGCCCATCATCAAAGATTGAAATTGTTGTCTCAAAAGGGTTGTCAATTCTTGGTTTTCTCAAAGGCTATAAGCCGCCGGGTTATAAAATTTCCGGCTTACAATGGAGGCGTAATAAATCGCCATCGGCCAAGAGTCGCCGGGTATTTAAACTCCGGATTTACTTGTCAACAGATAAGGTATTTGAATCTTTAAATAGCCAAACTTGGCTGGATTTTCACTATGATATTGAATGATTGAGGTTTCAAACCGGGTTATTCAAATGTTTAATAGCCAGCATGGCTGGATTTTTATTATGGTTATCAGTAACTAATATTATGATTGAGGTTTTCAAAGTCGCTTTGGCGCAATGACTATTATTTTATCAATGGATATGATTTATTCTACAATGAAAGGAATAGTCCCGAGTCGCTGCAGGCTTATAATCCGGCACTTGGGGGCTACATTATTCAAATTGAGATTCCATCAAATATGCAAGTCCCATGTCACTGCCAGCATGCACCATGGCACTTGGGGGCTAATGCAAAGTCATTTTTGCTAATCTTATTGAAGACCCGACTCATCATATCATAATGAGCCGGCCCTTAGGGGCTACCAATTGCTCCTGTCGAAAATTCAAGACAATTCTAGGATGACCCGGCTACACTACTATGACTATAGCCGACTCATGGGGGCTACACAACTGGATTTTATTTAAAGCCATGGTGATAAGTCCCGGCTTATTCATGCTGATTAAACCGGCCCTTGGGGGCTACAGGTAATATGGATATAAGGGAGAAATACCTTCGAATTCTCAGTTTTGAGTAAATCAGATTGACCTGGTGTCTGCAAAAATCATAAACCGGCGTCGGCGACAATTATGACCCGGCATTATCTATTTATAACCCGGCAATTTTGGTACTCATAAACCGGCAAGTTTTATATCTTTTAGCCGGCTGAATATAAGTTGAATATTTGAAGACCAATATTTTTGTCAAAGTCAGAGCATTGAAAGCCGACTCAAGTGGATTATCTCTCACAATATTTCTCAACAAGAGACCAATGTCAGCAAATTGACTCTGAAGCTGGCCTGTTGACCCGGATTTTTCAAAGGAAGTATCTAGATTTTTTGCATTGGCAAAATTTGAACATATCTGCTAAAGAGATTTGCTATGAGATTATGGATACATATCAAGAAGGAAGATGACAAGGACTTAAGGATGATCAAGTGCCGGCTTACAAAGACTATTTAACCGGGAACACAACCTGTCAAATTTGTTCTTGTGTTTGTATTGAAGATTAGTTTAACATGGATAAATCCAAATTAAACTGGGGGCTAATGTCGGGGATATACCCCGCGGCATGACCCGGCCGGAAGTATGACCTGGCCGGACTTGGCGCTTCACTGTGACCCGCCAGAAGACTGGCGACTCACGGGTCTGGCGGCTCACTGTCAGACGACTCACGGGTCTGGCGGCTCACTGTCAGACGACTCACGAGCCTGACGACTCACGGATGACCCCAACGGCGGGTCAGATAGAAGACTAGGCCCAAGGCCCAGAAGGCCGGCTCATGTTATGGTGGGCCGGCTTAAAAGGAAAGGGATGACAAATATTTCCTTTACACGGAAGCAAGACCCGAACTTGTATTCAACTTGTAAGAAAAGATAGACTAGCCCTAGTCCTACTAGGACTCCACATGTAACCCGCCCCTCTAACTTATATAAGGAGGGGCAGGGCACCCCAAAGAGGGACAAGCAACAAGAAACAATCTCTAGGGCTAGACACAAAGAGCCGGCTTACCGGCGACTCTCTCATAAGCATAATGAGACCTAGCCTCAAACAGCACGTAGGGTTGTTACCGGATGATGTTTCCCGGGGCCCGAAGCTGTCTAAATCCTTGTCTTGTGTTGTGTCTCTCGATCCCAATCAACCCCTCTCAAGCTACTACATAGATGCGCTGGCCTCACGACTAAGTCCTTACACCTAGGACATCTGACGTGTTAATTCCACGACAAGACCCAAAACCAATGATAGCAGGCAAATAATAGCTTTAGTTAAAAAATACAGATAATGGCTCCTTTAATGTTTGTTTGCACCCAACATGAAACTCATAGTAGACACCCGAGATTAACCAGATAGTAGACACATAGTACTGATTGCTGCCCCAATATGTACCCCACAACCATTTAAAAACTCAAGTTTCAGCATAAGTTTGGACCTGACACGGGGTCTAATAGGTGAACACGACGATAAAGTAGCATATCATCATATTAAGCGATGCATAAGTAAGCAGACACGGAAGAGTGCGACCTCTCTTGCGGACCCGTGTAGTCCTCAAGGTCATCTGCTCAGTTGATGATGGTAATGCAGTTGTCCTGGCTGCCGGCGGCAGGGAAGAAGATCTGAGGCGGCGAAAGACAGTCTGGAGAGCGGATCCCTGCTGTGGTGAACCCTTCCGTCGTTGGAGCAGCTGAGCTGGGGTGGAACACAGCACCGCAGGAGCAGGACAAACCACACAAGGTTTTCTTTGACACATATCTGTAATAGAAGTAATTGTGTAAGGGCTTGTTTGAATTTGAGGATTCTAACAATGCAGGGATAGGAAATAGATAGGAATAGGATAGGAATGCACGTGCAAAACAAAGAATTTAAAAACACAGGATTTCTGCCAATCTGGGTGTTTGGTTCACAAGAATTGGAAGATTACAGGATGCAAAGAAGCATGGTGAGATTAAGTCAAACCACAAGAAAATGTACGATTATAATGCTATTATGCTACTATCTCTTAGTCTTGTGCTTCATGAATAGGAATTTGAAAAGGAGGACAAGTGGAAATTAAAATTCCTACGGTTTTTCTTTCAAGGAGACACAAAAGGAACAAATCCTACAGTTTTCCTTTGCTCCATTCCTTTGCACCAAATTCATGAAAGTAGTACCATACGAAACTTTCCAGTTCCTATGTTTTTCATTCACTTTTCCTTTCAAGCACTGGCGATTCTAGTAGGCAGGCTTGAGCAAGGAAAAGCCTACACTAAAAAATGTTTTGTGCTACTTCTATTACTTTGGACCCAGGCCACTGCCCTACTAGCTCAACTCCCAGGGCCATCGAGAAATGCACAGCTCAAACGCACAGAGATAAATAATGATGGCGTTCAAGAGAGTCCATCACGGATAGATAAGTTGCCTGGTACCTCACTGCTTTTCATATAGTAGGATAAAATAATCGTATTTCCCGTTACTCTGTGTGCTCAGTGGACAATATATATAACATCTAGAGTAAAAAAGATATGCGACAAGTGTACAACCTCTTTGGCGAAGCCATGTCGATCTCAGCGTGATTGGGTTGGCCGGTGAGGATGCTCCGGCTGACTTGGCTGTCGGAGGAGGGGAAGAAGATCTTAGGTGTCTGGAGATGGAGCCCGAGGTACTGCTCCGCTGTGATGGAGGGTTTCGTCGTTGGAGCAGCTCCGGTGAGTTGTACGACGCCGAGGCTGAAGCAGGACAAGAGAGACAACGTTAACCTAAGTGGAATTCTAATAGCATCTCCAATAGATGACGTAAAATACATAACCACAAAGTGCTAGATGTATACATCAGCTGCTCATCTCTGAACTTAACTGCCGAAACTGAATTTAACTGTCGAAACTGAACTTAACTGTCGAAACTGAATTTTGCTGTCGAAACTGAATTTTACTGTCGAAACTGAACGCACTAGAGGTGAGGCTACACGTCAGTCGACTGACTTTTTCATCTCTGGTCAGTCGATTTTGCAGCCGTTGGATAAGAAATCAAGGGCCTGCAGTTCATCTTCAACCTCCACCCCCCTTAGTCGCCAGCCACCACCGGCCAAACAGCCGCCCCCCGCCGCCCGCGACCGGCGGTGCGCCGCCCTGCCCGCCCCGAAAACACTCCCCATCGCCGGTCCGCCGCCGCCCCGGCCATCCCTGTAGGCCCCCCGTACCTCTCCGGCGAGGCCCCCTCCTCGCTGCGGGTGGTTCTTCCTTAACTCCGGCGAGCCCCCCACCCCCTGAAAATCGACTGACCCAAAAGTTGATTTAGTCGACTGAAGTGTAGCTACATCGGAGCAGCATCGCAAGCAAGAGCAAGAGCAAGAGCAACAGCGCGAGCAAGAGCAAGAGCAGACCAGGCAGGGGACCGACAGCAAGAGCAGAGCAGCAGCGCGAGTGAGCTAAAGCAGCAGCAGCTCCTACTGATCTGGACGTCGCCGCCGAGGGAGCGACGCTGTGGAGGAAGTGGTCGGCGACGCCGCCGTGGATGGAGCCGCGCCGTGTCGGCTCGGGACCGAGCGCCGGCAGCACCGTGAGATCGAATCAAGAAGAAAATGCGTTGATTACTGTACAACCTCTTCGGTGGCGCCGATTAGGCCGCAGCTTCATCCGAGGAAACGGTGATGATGATGCTCTTCCGGTGGTGCAGGTGAAGACGGCGGTGTGGGAATGGAGGTGGCGCGAAAGACGAGGGGAACGTCAGGGCAGCTCCTTGGAGGTGGAGGACGGGGTGGCTGAACTGGCAGGACAACCAGATCGACGACGGATCCTCATCCGGTATGGTGGATGAGGGACGTCGAGGTGTTGCTGTGGACGATGTCATCGGGGAAGAGGCTCCGGCTGGGTGGCGGACGGAGGAGGGTGTGGGGCTTCGCGGGTTTTGCTGGCCTCGGTGTACGAATGGGTGGGCGGATGGGATGGGAGTGGGGAACCATGGCTTAGGGACGCGCTTGTCCGAAATGTGGGGTAAGTTACGAAAGTACCCCCACCGATTTGAGGCGGTTCTTTCGGTCCAGGGGTATCATGAGCATTTCGCGTGTTGGGATTTCACAGGAGGTGGGAGTTTTCACGCGCGTTGTAATTTTGGAATAGCAAGGCGCGGGTTGAGAGGGAGGGAGTTGTTGGAGCACAACGAGACAAAGATATATCTTAAATATTTCGAGCTAACAAGGCGTGGGTTGAAATTTCCACACAAGCCTAACGTGTACTGTACCAAATCAATTCGCACTACAAATGTCATTCAAAACTTTGAATTCATGTTATGTTCAATTAAAATATTTCGCTACGTGTATAATGCATGCAACCTAGTACTCAAATGAACGTTTTAGTGCATTCCAAACGTATATACTACCGCTTCAATATGAACTAAATTTGAATTTGTTTCTCTATTTGAATAAGATCTACAATAATGATTGTTGTGAAGTCAAAGCATTTGAATTCGTTTCTCTGTTTTAATAAGATCTACAATTGTCATTATTGTCAAGTTAAACCATCGTTTGTGTATTATCTTCACAGCACACCACATGATTAGTCTCGAGTTACATATGAACTATGTGTACTATATGAACTCGAACTCGATTTTTTGAATCCACTTTATGTTGATTTCAAATCATAGTACATTTCAAGCTCTAGCTAGATCTTCACAAACTAAACCATGTCTCATATGTATAATGTGTTTATCACATTATGTATGGTGCCCCGCCCCCTACGCCTACAAGTATTTAGATGTGAGTTGCAAACACCACACATTACCACAAATTCAAATAAAATGTGAGAATGTTCGATATATAGTATTGTTTAGATTGTTCAATATTTTGTTGTAAGCTGCAAATGCCACACATTATCACAAATTCAAATAAAATGTGAGATTGTTCGATGTATAGTATGGTTTAGATTGTTCGACATTTAGCTGTGAGTTGCAAACGCCATGCATTATCGCATTATGGTATAACATGTGCAAAACCACAACACGCGTATCACCGCTATATTCATGCATGCATATGTTTAAAACACTATGATCTCCTATTCAAATATATGAATCCACTTTCATGTCAAATTATGATCTTTGTTAGTCTCTTACACCCACACAATCCTCTAACCTTTGTAGCTACCACTAACTTTCTCTCGTGCATGCACACGCCCTCCTCGCCCTCCCCCTCCCTCAGCATTCTATCCATCGTGCACATTCTTTTTTTTCTTTAGGTCGTTCTCCCACAGTCTCCACAACTCCTTTCCGACACACACCAATCGATAAACCTCTCCAGCGATGTCTGCCTACAACATACACACGCACCTTCAATCTCCTCCTTTATGTGTCCTTGCCTCGTGTCTCTCATACGGTCCCACACACGTGTAAACTCTCGCCCCTCTTTTCATCGATCTCACAACTGCACACTCCTCCCCCTATCTAGCTAGTAGCTGGGCCTCTCGCACCACCTCCTAGCTCCATTCTCTCTGTCTATCCGTCTCGCCGGGCCTTATTTGCCTCTAACAAATGGACGTACACCGACCGATCTCCCGCTATACATATAGCTAGCTAGGTCCTTATAAGTCGTTTTCCCCATGGGTCGACCGTTCTACCTCATTAGTTATGTCTCTCCCTTCCTCCGACAAACAACAATTGATCTACCGATCTAGTTAGGTTTGCTTACCAGATACATGGTTCCCCTTCATCATCCATGGATGTGTCCCGACAGATCTATCACGCACAGGCACACACAGAAACACATCCCCACTCTTATTGATAATATTGCAATTCCACCCTCAGTTTGTCTAGTAGGCCTCTCCCACCATCTTCGAGAAGCAACTCCATCACCCATTGATACGTCTCCAACGTATCTATAATTTTTGATTGCTTCATGCTATATTATATTCTTTTTTGGATGATTAATGGGCTTTGTTATACACTTTTATATTATTTTTTGGGACTAACCTATTAACCGGAGGCCCAACCCAAATTGCTGTTTTTTGCCTATTTAAGAGTTTCGCGGAAAAAGAATATCAAACGAAGTCCAAACGGAATGAAACCTTCGGGAACGTGATTTTCGGAACAAACGTGATCCAGGGGACTTGGAGTCTACGTCAAGAAATCAACCAGGAGAGCACGAGGCAGGGGGGCGCACCCTCCACCCTCGTGGGGCCCATGTTGCTCCACCGGCATACTTCTTCCTCCTATATATACATACGTACCCCCAAACGAACAGAGGCATCCATGAAAACCTAATTCCACCGCCACAACCTTCTGTACCCGTGAGATGCCATCTTGGGGCCTTTTCCGGCATCCTGCCGGAGGGGGCATTGATCACGGAGGGCTTCTACATCAACACCATAGCCTCTCCGATGATGTGTGAGTAGTTTACCTCAGACCTTCGGGTCCATAGTTATTAGCTAGATGGCTTCTTCTCTCTTTTTGGATCTCAATACAAAGTTCTCCCCCTCTCTCGTGGAGATCTATTCGATGTAATCTTCTTTTGCGGTGTGTTTGTTGAGACCGATGAATTGTGGGTTTATGATCAAGTTTATCTATGAACAATATTTGAATCTTCTCTGAATTCTTTTATGTATGATTGGTTATCTTTGCAAGTCTCTTCGAATTATCAGTTTGGTTTGGCCTACTAGATTTATCTTTCTTGCAATGGGAGAAGTGCTTAGCTTTGGGTTCAATCTTGCAGTGTCCTTTCCCAGTGACAGCAGGGGCAGTAAGGCACGTATTGTATTGTTGCCATCGAGGATAACAAGATGGGGTTTTTATCATATTGCATGAATTTATCCCTCTACATCATGTCATCTTGCTTAAGGCGTTACTCTGTTCTTATGAACTTAATACTCTAGATGCATGCTGGATAGCGGTCGATGTGTGGAATAATAGTAGTAGATGCAGGCAGGAGTCGGTCTACTTGTCACGGACATGATGCCTATATACATGATCATACCTAGATATTCTCATAACTATGCTCAATTCTATCAATTGCTCAACAGTAATTTGTTCACCCACCGTAATACTTATGCTCTTGAGTGAAGCCACTAGTGAAACCTATGGCCCCCGGGTCTATTTTCCATCATATTAATCTTCCATTACTTAGTTATTTTTATTGCCTTTTATTTTACTTTGCATCTTTATTATAAAAATACCAAAAATATTATCTTATCATATCTATCAGATCTCACTTTCATAAGTGACCGTGAAGGGATTGACAACCCCTTTATTGCGTTGGTTGCGAGGTTTTTATTTGTTTGTGTAGGTGCGAGGGACTTGAGTGTGGCCTCCTACTGGATTGATACCTTGGCTCTAAAAAACTGAGGGAAATACTTACGCTGCTTTACTGCATCACCCTTTCCTCTTCAAGGGCAAACCAACGCAGTGCTCAAGAGGTAGCAAGAAGGATTTCTGGCGCCGTTGCCGGGGAGATTCGCGCCAAGTCAAGTCAAGATTTGATTTCCCGTCAACCAACCATTTCTGGCGCCGTTGTCGGGGAGTCTACGCACAAGTCAACACACCAAGTACCCATCACAAACTCTTATCTCCCGCATTACATTATTTGCCATTTGCCTCTCGTTTTCCTCTCCCCCACTTCACCCTTGTCGTTTTATTCGCCCTCTCGCCTTTCCGTTCGCCTCTTTTTTGCTTGCTTCTTGTTTGCTCGTGTGTTGGATTGCTTGCTTGTCACGATGGCTCAAGATAATACCAAATTGTGTGACTTTACCAATACCAACAACAATGATTTTCTTAGCACTCCGATTGCTCCTCTTACCGATACTGAATCTTGCGAAATTAATGATGCTTTGTTGAATCTTGTCATGAAAGATCAATTCGCCGGCCTTCCTAGTGAAGATGCCGCTACCCATCTAAATAGCTTCGTCGATTTGTGTGATATGCAAAAGATGAAAGATGTAGACAATGATATTGTTAAATTGAAGCTATTTCCTTTTTCACTTAGAGATCGTGCTAAAGCTTGGTTTTCGTCTTTGCCTAAAAATAGCATTGGTTCATGGAATAAGTGCAAAGATGCTTTTATCTCTAAGTATTTTCCTCCCGCTAAAATCATCTCTCTTAGAAACGATATTATGAATTTTAAGCAACTTGATCATGAACATGTTGCACAAGCTTGGGAGAGGATGAAATTAATGATACGTAATTGCCCTACACATGGTTTGAATTTGTGGATGATTATACAAAATTTTTATGCCGGATTGAATTTTGCTTCTAGAAATCTTTTAGATTCGGCTGCGGGAGGCACTTTTATGGAAATCACTTTAGGAGAAGCTACTAAACTCCTAGATAATATTATGGTTAATTATTCTCAATGGCACACCGAAAGATCCACTAATAAAAAGGTGCATGCGATAGAAGAAATTAATGTTTTGAGTGGAAAGATGGATGAACTTATGAAATTATTTGCTAATAAAAGTGTTTCTTCTTATCCTAATGATATGCCTTTGTCTACTTTTATTGAGAATAATAACGAATCTATGGATGTGAATTTTGTTGGTAGGAATAATTTTGGTAACAACGCGTATAGAGGAAACTTTAATCCTAGGTCGTACCCTAATAATTCCTCTAATAATTATGGTAATTCCTACAACAATTCTTATGGAAATTTTAATAAGATGCCCTCTGAATTTTAGACTAGTGTTAAGGAGTTTATGAATTCACAAAAGAATTTCAATGCTTTGCTTGAAGAAAATTGCTTAAAGTTGATGAATTGGCTAGGAACGTTGATAGAATTTCTCTTGATGTTGATTCTTTGAAACTTAGATCTATTCCACCTAAGCATGATATCAATGAGTCTCTCAAAGCCATGAGAATTTCCATTGATGAGTGCAAAGAAAGAACCGCTAGGATGCGTGCTAAGAAAGATTGCTTTGTAAAAGCGTGTTCTTCTAGTTTTTATGAGAATAAAGATGAAGATCTAAAAGTTATTGATGTGTCCCCTATTAAATCTTTGTTTTGCAATATGAATCTTAATAATGATGGGACTGAATATGAGCCACCTTTACCTAGAAGGCGTTCCAAAAATTCGGAGTTTTTAGATCTTGATGCAAAAATTGGTAAAAGTGGGATTGAAGAGATCAAAACTCTAGATATTAATGAACCCACTATTTTGGATTTCAAGGAATTTAATTATGATAATTGCTCTTTGATAGATTGTATTTCCTTGTTGCAATCCGTGCTAAATTCTCCTCATGCTTATAGTCAAAATAAAGCTTTTACTAAACATATCATTGACGCTTTGATGCAATCTTATGAAGAAAAACTTGAGTTGGAAGTTTCTATCCCTAGAAAACTTTATGATGAGTGGGAAACTAATATTAAAATTAAAATTAAAGATCATGAATGCTATGCTTTGTGTGACTTGGGTGCTAGTGTTTCCACGATTCCAGAAACTTTGTGTGATTTGCTAGGTTTCCGTGAATTTGATGATTGTTCTTTGAACTTGCACCTTGCGGACTCCACTATTAAGAAACCTATGGGAAGAATTAATGATGTTATTATTGTTGCAAATAGGAATTATGTGCCCGTAGATTTTATTGTTCTTGATATAGATTGCAATCCATCATGTCCTATTATTCTTGGTAGACCTTTCCTTAGAACGATTGGTGCAATTATTGATATGAAGGAAGGGAATAATAGATTCCAATTTCCGTTAAGGAAAGGCATGGAACACTTCCCTAGAATTAATATTAAATTACCTTATGAATCTATTATGAGAGCCACTTATGGATTGCCTACCAAAGATGGCAATACCTAGATCTATCCTTGCTTTTATGCCTAGCTAGGGGCGTTAAACGATAGCGCTTGTTGGGAGGCAACCCAATTTTATTTTTAGTTTTTTTGCTTTTGATTCTGTTTAGGAATAAATATTTGATATAGCCTCTGGTTAGATTTGTTTTTATGTTTTAATTAGTGTTGTGCCAAGTTAAACCTATAGGATCTTCTTGGATGATAGTTATTTGATCTTGCTGAAAATTCCAGAAACTTTCTGTTCACGGAAACAATTGTTAAAAATCACCAGAACGTGATAAAATATTGATTCCAATTGCTGATGATCAATAAACAAATTTTCTAGGTCTTCATATTTTTTCTGAAGTTTTTGAGTTCCATAAGTTTGCGTTAGTTACAGATTACTACAGACTGTTCTGTTTTTGACAGATTCTGTTTTTCGTGTGTTGTTTGCTTATTTTGATGAATCTATGGCTAATAAAATAGTGTATAAACCATAGAGAAGTTGGAATACAGTAGGTTTAACACCAATATAAATAAATAATGAGTTCATTACAGTACCTTGAAGTGGTGTTTTGTTTTCTTTCGCTAACGGAGCTCATGAGATTTTCTGTTAAGTTTTGTGTTGTGAAGTTTTCAAGTTTTGGGTAAAAGATTTGATGGATTACGGAACAAGGAGTGGCAAGTGCCTAAGCTTGGGGATTACCATGGCACCCCAAGATAATCTAAGTACACCAAAAAGCCAAAGCTTGGGGATGCCCCGGAAGGCATCCCCTCTTTCGTCTACTTCCATCGGTAACTTTACTTGGAGCTATATTTTTATTCACCACATGATATGTGTTTTCCTTGGAGCGTCTTGTATGATTTGAGTCTTTGATTTTTAGTTTACCACAATCATCCTTGCTGTACACACCTTTTGAGAGACACACACATGATTCGGAATTTATTTGAATACTCTATGTGCTTCACTTATACTTTTTGAGCTATATAGTTTTGCTCTAGTGCTTCACTTATATCTTTTAGAGCACGGTGGTGGATTTGTTTTATAGAAACTATTGTTCTCTCATGCTTCACTTTTATTATTTTGAGAGTCCTACAAAACATCATGGTAATTTGCTTAAATTGAAAAATTAATCCTAAAGTTAGGTAATCAAGACTAGTAAAAAACTTTCTTATGAGTGTGTTGAATACTAAGATAAGTTTGATGCTTGATAATTGTTTTTGAGATATGGAGATTGTGATATTAGAGTCATGCTAGTTGACTAGTTGTGAATTTGAGGAATACTTGTGTTAAAGTTTGTGATTCCCGTAGCATGCACGTATGGTGAACCGTTATGTGATGAAGTCGGAGCATGATTTATTTATTGATTGTCTTCCTTATGAGTGGCGGTCGGGGACGAGCGATGGTATTTTCCTACCAATCTATCCCCCTAGGAGCATGCGCTTAATACTTCGCTTTGATAACTTGTAGATTTCTGCAATAAGTATATGAGTTCTTTATGACTAATGTTGAGTCCATGGATAATACGCACCCTCTTCCTTCCACCATTACTAGCCTCTCTAATACCGCGCACTTTTCGCCGGTATCATACACCCACCATATATCTTCCTCAAAACAGCCACCATACCTACCTATTATGGCATTTCCATAGCCATTCCGAGATATATTGCCATGCAACTTACCACCGTTCCGTTTATCATGACACGTTCATCATTGTCATATTGCTTTGCATGATCATGTAGTTGACATTGTATTTGTGGCAAAGCCACCATTCATAATTCTTTCATACATGTCACTCTTGATTCATTGCATATCCCGGTACACCGCCGGAGGCATCACATAGAGTCATATTGTTGTTCTAAGTATTGAGTTGTAAATAAATAAAAGTGTGATGATCATCATTATTAGAGCATTGTCCCAAGTGAAGAAAGGATGATGGAGACTATGATTCCCCCACAAGTCGGGATGAGATTCCAGACGAAAAAGAAAAAAAAGAAAAAAAGAGAAAGGCCATAAAAAGGCCCAAAAAATGAGAAAAAAGAGAGAAGGGACCATGCTACTATCCTTTTACCACAGTTGTGCTTCAAAGTAGCACCATGATCTTCATGATAGAGAGTCTCCTATGATATCACTTTCATATACTAGTGGGAATTTTTCATTATAGAACTTGGCTAGTATATTCCAACGATGGGCTTCCTCAAAATGCCCTAGGTCTTCGTGAGCAAGCGAGTTGGATGCACACCCACTTAGTTTCTTTTGTTGAGCTTTCATATATTTATAGCTCTAGTGCATCCGTTGCATGGAAATCCCTACTCACTCACATTGATATCTATTGATGGGCATCTCCATAGCTCGTTGATACGCCTAGTTGATGTGAGACTATCTTCTCCTTTTTGTCTTCTCCACAACCACCATTCTATTCCACATATAGTGTTATGTCCATGTCTCACGCTCATGTATTGCGTGAAGATTGAAAAAGTTTGAGAACATCAAAAGTATGAAACAATTGCTTGGCTTGTCATCGGGGTTGTGCATGATTTAAATATTTTGTGTGGTGAAGATAGAGCATAGCCAGACTATATGATTTTGTAGGGATAACTTTCTTTGGCCATGTTATTTTGAGAAAACATAATTGCTTGGTTAGTATGCTTGAAGTATTATTATTTTTATGTCAATATTAAACTTTTATCTTGAATCTTTCGGATCTGAATATTCATACCACAATTAAGAGGGTTACATTAAAAAATTATGCCTAGTAGCATTCCGCATCAAAAATTCTGTTTTTATCATTTACCTACTCGAGGACGAGCAGGAATTAAGCTTGGGGATGCTTGATACGTCTCCAATGTATCTATAATTTTTTATTGCTTCATGCTATATTATATTCTATTTTGGATGATTAATGGGCTTTGTTATACACTTTTATATTATTTTTTGGGACTAACCTATTAACCGGAGGCCCAGCCTAAATTGCTGTTTTTTTTGCCTATTTCAGAGTTTCACGGAAAAAGAATATCAAACGGAGTCCAAACGGAATGAAACCTTCGGGAACGTGATTTTCGGAACAAATGTGATCCAGGGGATCAGAGTCTACGTCAAGAAATCAACCAGGATAGCACGAGGCAGGGGGCGCACCTACCCCCCTGGGCGCGCCCTCCACCCTCGTGGGGTCCACGTTTCTCCACCGACGTACTTCTTCCTCCTATATATACCTACGTACCCCCAAACCAACAGAGGCGTCCACGAAAACCTAATTCCACCGCCGCAACCTTCTGTACCCGTGAGATCCCATCTTGGGGCCTTTTTCGGCGTCCTGCCGGAGGGGGCATTGATCACGGAGGGCTTCTATATCAACACCGTAGCCTCTCCGATGATGTGTGAGTAGTTTACCTCAGACCTTTGGGTCCATAGTTATTATCTAGATGGCTTGTTCTCTCTTTTTGGATCTCAATACAAACTTCTCCCCCTCTCTCGTGGAGATCTATTCGATGTAATCTTCTTTTGCGGTGTGTTTGTTGAGACCGATGAATTGTGGGTTTATGATCAAGTTTATCTATGAACAATATTTGAATCTCTCTGAATTCTTTTATGTATGATTGGTTATCTTTGCAAGTCTCTTCGAATTATCAGTTTGGTTTGGCCTCCTAGATTGATCTTTCTTGCAATTGGAGAAGTGCTTAGCTTTGGGTTCAATCTTGCGGTGTCCTTTCCCAGTGACAGCAGGGGCAGCAAGGCACGTATTGTATTGTTGCCATCGAGGATAACAAGATGGGGTTTATTTCATATTGCATGAGTTTATCCCTCTACATCATGTCATCTTACTTAAAGCATTACTCTGTTCCTTTGAACTTAATACTCTAGATGCATGCTGGATAGCGGTCGATGTGTGGAGTAATAGTAGTAGATGCAGGCAGGAGTCGGTCTACTTGTCATGGACGTGATGCCTATATACATGATCATACCTAGATATTCTCATAACTATGCTCAATTCTATCAATTGCTCAACAGTAATTTTTTCACCCACCATAATACTTATGCTCTTGGGTGAAGCCACTAGTGAAACCTATGGCCCCCGGGTCTATTTTCCATCATATTAATCTTCCATTACTTAGTTATTTTTATTGCCTTTTATTTTACTTTGCATCTTTATTATAAAAATACCAAAAATATTATCTTATCATATCTATCAGATCTCACTTTCGTAAGTGACCGTGAAGGGATTGACAACCCCTTTATTGCGTTGGTTGCGAGGTTTTTATTTCTTTGTGTAGGTGTGAGGGACTTGAGCGTGGCCTCCTACTGGATTGATACCTTGGTTCTAAAAAACTGAGGGAAATACTTACGCTGCTTTACTGCATCACCCTTTGTTGGGAATCGTAGCATAATTTTAAAATTTTCCTACGTTCACCAAGATGCATCTATGGAGTATACTAGCAACGAGGGGAAGGGAGTGCATCTACATACCCTTGTAGATCGCGAGCGGAAGCGTTCCAATGAACGTGGATGACGGAGTCGTACTCGCCGTGATCCAAATCACCGATGACCGAGTGCCGAACGGACGGCACCTCCGCGTTCAACACACGTACGGTGCAGCGACGTCTCCTCCTTCTTGATCCAGCAAGGGGGAAGGAGAGGTTGATGGAGATCCAGCAGCACGACGGCGTGGTGGTGGATGTAGCGGGTCTCCGCAGGGCTACGCCGAGCTTCTACGAGAGAGAGAGAGAGAGAGAGGTGTTGCAGGGGAGGAGGGAGGCGCCCAAGGCTGTTGTGTTCTGCCCTCCCTCCCCCCCTTTATATAGGCCCCCTGGGGGGGCGCCGGCCCTGGAGATCAGATCCAAGGGGGGGGGGGCGGCGGCCAAGTGGGGGGGAAGGGGTTGCCTTGCCTCCCAAGGCAAGGGGGAACTCCCCCCTAGGGTTCCCAACCCTAGGCGCATGGGGGGAGGCCCAAGGGGGGCGCCCCAGCCCACTAGGGGCTGGTTCCCTTCCACTTTCAGCCCACGGGGCCCTCCGGGACAGGTGGCCCCACCCGGTGGACCCCCGGGACCCTTCCGGTGGTCCCGGTACAATACCGATAACCCCCGAAACTTTCCCGGTGGCCGAAACTGGACTTCCTATATATAATTCTTCACCTCCGGACCATTCCGGAACCTCTCGTGACGTCCGGGATCTCATCCGGGACTCCGAACAACTTTCGGGTTTCCGCATACATATATCTCTACAACCCTAGCGTCACCGGACCTTAAGTGTGTAGACCCTACGGGTTCGGGAGACATGCAGACATGACCGAGACGCCTCTCCGGTCAATAACCAACAGCGGGATCTGGATACCCATGTTGGCTCCCACATGCTCCACGATGATCTCATCGGATGAACCACGGTGTCGAGGATTCAATCAATCCCGTATGCAATTCCCTTTGTCAATCGGTATGTTACTTGCCCGAGATTCGATCGTCGGTATCCCAATACCTTGTTCAATCTCGTTACCGGCAAGTCTCTTTACTCGTACCGCAATGCATGATCCCGTGACTAACGCCTTAGTCACATTGAGCTCATTATGATGATGCATTACCGAGTGGGCCCAGAGATACCTCTCCGTCACACGGAGCGACAAATCCCAGTCTCGATCCGTGCCAACCCAACAGACACTTTCGGAGATACCCGTAGTGCACCTTTATAGTCACCCAGTTACGTTGTGATGTTTGGCACACCCAAAGCACTCCTACGGTATCCGGGAGTTGCACGATCTCATGGTCTAAGGAAAAGATACTTGACATTGGAAAAGCTCTAGCAAACGAAACTACACGATCTTTTATGCTATGCTTAGGATTGGGTCTTGTCCATCACATCATTCTCCTAATGATGTGATCCCGTTATCAATGACATCCAATGTCCATAGTCAGGAAACCGTGACTATCTGTTGATCAACGAGCTAGTCAACTAGAGGCTTACTAGGGACAGGTTGTGGTCTATGTATTCACACATGTATCACGATTTCCGGACAATACAATTATAGCATGAATAATAGACAATTACCATGAACAAAGAAATATAATAATAACCATTTATTATTGCCTCTAGGGCATATTTCCAACAGTCTCCCACTTGCACTAGAGTCAATAATCTAGTTACATTGTGATGAATCGAACACCCATTGCGTCCTGGTGTTGATCATGTTTTGCCCTAGGGAGAGGTTTAGTCAACGGATCTGCTACATTCAGGTCCGTGTGTACTTTACAAATATCTATGTCTCCATTTTGAACACTTTCACGAATGGAGTTGAAGCGACGCTTGATATGCCTGGTCTTCCTGTGAAACCTGGGCTCCTTCGCAAGGGCAATAGCTCCAGTGTTGTCACAGAAGAGAGTCATTGGGCCCGACGCATTGGGAATCACCCCTAGGTCGGTAATGAACTCCTTCATCCAGACTGCTTCCTGTGCTGCCTCTGAGGCTGCCATGTACTCCGCTTCACATGTAGATCCCGCCACGACGCTTTGCTTGCAACTGCACCAGCTTACTGCTCCTCTATTCAAAATATACACGTATCCGGTCTGTGACTTCGAGTCATCCAGATCTGTGTCGAAGCTAGCGTCGACGTAACCCTTTACGACGAGCTCTTCGTCACCTCCATAAACGAGAAACATATCCTTAGTCCTCTTCAGGTACTTCAGGATATTCTTGACCGCTGTCCAGTGTTCCTTGCCGGGATTACTTTGGTACCTTCCTACCAAACTTACGGCAAGGTTTATATCAGGTCTGGTACACAGCATGGCATACATAATAGACCCTATGGCCGAGGCATAGGGGATGACACTCATCTGTTCTATATCTTCTGCCGTGGTCGGGCATTGAGCCGTGCTCAATTGCACACCTTGCAATACAGGCAAGAACCCCTTCTTGGACTGATCCATACTGAACTTCTTCAATATCTTGTCAAGGTATGTACTCTGTGAAAGACCAATGAGGCGTCTTGATCTATCTCTATAGATCTTGATGCCTAATATATAAGCAGCTTCTCCAAGGTCCTTCATTGAAAAACACTTATTCAAATAGGCCTTTATACTTTCCAAGAATTCTATATCATTTCCCATCAATAATATGTCATCCACATATAATATGAGAAATGCTACAGAGCTCCCACTCACTTTCTTGTAAACACAGGCTTCTCCATAAGTCTGTGTAAACCCAAACGCTTTGATCATCTCATCAAAGCGAATGTTCCAACTCCGAGATGCTTGCACCAGCCCATAGATTGAGCGTTGGAGCTTGCATACTTTGTTAGCATTCTTAGGATCGACAAAACCTTCCGGCTGCATCATATACAACTCTTCCTTAAGGAAGCCATTAAGGAATGCCGTTTTGACGTCCATCTGCCATATCTCATAATCATAGTATGCGGCAATTGCTAACATGATTCGGACGGACTTCAGCTTCGCTACGGGTGAGAAAGTCTCATCGTAGTCAACCCCTTGAACTTGTCGATAACCCTTAGCGACAAGTCGAGCTTTGTAGATGGTCACATTACCATCTGCGTCCGTCTTCTTCTTAAAGATCCATTTGTTTTCTATGGCTCGCCGCTCATCGGGCAAGTCAGTCAAAGTCCATACTTTGTTTTCATACATGGATTCTATCTCGGATTTCATGGCTTCTAGCCATTTGTCGGAATCCGGGCCCGCCATCGCTTCTTCATAGTTCGAAGGTTCACCGTTGTCTAACAACATGATTTCCAGGACAGGGTTGCCGTACCACTCTGGTGCGGAACGTGTCCTTGTGGACCTACGAAGTTCAGCAACTTGATCTGAAGCTTCATGATCATCATCATTAACTTCCTCCCCAGTCGGTGTAGGCACCACAGGAACATTTTCCCGCGCTGCGCTACTTTCCGGTTCGGAAGGGGTGACTATCACCTCATCAAGTTCCACTTTCCTCCCACTCAATTCTTTCGAGAGAAACTCCTTCTCTAGAAAGGACCCGTTCTTGGCAACGAAGATCTTGCCTTCGGATCTGAGGTAGAAGGTATACCCAATAGTTTCCTTAGGGTATCCTATGAAGACGCATTTTTTCGATTTGGGTTCGAGCTTTTCAGGTTGAAGTTTCTTGACATAAGCATCGCATCCCCAAACTTTTAGAAACGACAGCTTAGGTTTCTTCCCAAACCATAATTCATACGGTGTCGTCTCAACGGATTTAGACGGTGCCCTATTTAAAGTGAATGCGGCAGTCTCTAAAGCATAACCCCAAAATGAGAGCGGTAAATCGGTAAGAGACATCATAGATCGCACCATATCCAATAGAGTGCGATTACGACGTTCGGACACACCATTTCTCTGAGGTGTTCCAGGCGGCGTGAGTTGTGAAACTATTCCACATTTCCTTAAGTGTGTACCAAATTCGTGACTTAAATATTCTCCACCACGATCTGATCGTAAGAATTTTATTTTTCTGTCACGTTGATTCTCAACCTCACTCTGAAATTCCTTGAACTTTTCAAAGGTTTCAGACTTGTGTTTCATTAGGTAGACATACCCATATCTACTTAAATCATCAGTGAGAGTGAGAACATAACGATATCCTCCGCGAGCCTCAACACTCATTGGACCGCACACATCGGTATGTATGATTTCCAATAAGTTGGTTGCTCGCTCCATTGTTCCGGAGAACGGAGTCTTGGTCATCTTACCCATGAGGCATGGTTCGCACGTGTCAAATGATTCGTAATCAAGAGACTCCAAAAGTCCATCTGCATGGAGCTTCTTCATGCGCTTGACACCAATGTGACCAAGGCGGCAGTGCCACAAGTATGTGGGACTATCGTTATCAACTTTACATCTTTTGGTATTCACACTATGAACATGTGTAACATCACGTTCGAGATTCATCAAAAATAAACCATTGACCAGCGGGGCATGACCATAAAACATATCTCTCAAATAAATAGAACAACCATTATTCTCAGATTTAAATGAGTAGCCATCTCGAATTAAACGAGATCCAGATACAATGTTCATGCTCAAAGCTGGCACTAAATAACAATTATTGAGGTTTAAAACTAATCCCGTGGGTAGATGCAGAGGTAGCGTGCCAACGGCGATCACATCGACCTTGGAACCATTCCCGACGCGCATCGTCACCTCGTCCTTTGCCAGTCTCCGTTTATTCCGTAGTTCCTGCTTTGAGTTACAAATATGAGCAACCGCACCGGTATCAAATACCCAGGAGCTACTACGAGTACTGGTAAGGTACACATCAATTACTTGTATATCACATATACCTTGGGTGTTGCCGGCCTTCTTCTTGTCCGCTAAATATTTGGGGCAGTTCCGCTTCCAGTGACCACTTCCCTTGCAATAAAAGCACTCAGTCTCGGGCTTGGGTCCATTCTTTGACTTCTTCCCGGTAACTGGTTTACCGGGCGCGGCAACTCCCTTGCCGTCCTTCTTGAAGTTCTTCTTACCCTTGCCCTTCTTGAACTTAGTGGTTTTATTCACCATCAACACTTGATGTTCTTTTCTGATCTCTACCTCAGCTGATTTCAGCATTGAATATACCTCGGGAATGGTCTTTTCCATCCCCTGCATATTGTAGTTCATCACAAAGCTCTTGTAGCTTGGTGGAAGCGACTGGAGGATTCTGTCAATGACCGCGTCATCCGGGAGATTAACTCCCAGCTGAGACAAGCGGTTGTGCAACCCAGACATTCTGAGTATGTGCTCACTAACAGAACTGTTCTCCTCCATTTTACAGCTGAAGAACTTGTCGGAGACATCATATCTCTCGACCCGGGCATGAGCTTGAAAAACCAGTTTCAGCTCCTCGAACATCTCATATGCTCCATGTTTCTCAAAACGCTTTTGGAGACCCGGTTCTAAGCTGTAAAGCATGCCGCACTGAACGAGGGAGTAATCATCAGCACGCTGCTGCCAAGCGTTCATAACGTCTTGGTTCTCAGGGATTGGTGCTTCACCTAGCGGTGCTTCTAAGACATAATCTTTCTTGGCTGCTATGAGGATGATCCTCAGGTTCCGGACCCAGTCCGTATAGTTGCTGCCATCATCTTTCAGCTTGGTTTTCTCTAGGAACGCGTTGAAATTGAGGACAACGTGGGCCATTTGATCTACAATACATAGTGTAAAGATTTAGACTAAGTTCATGATAATTAAGTTCATATAATCAAATTATTTAATGAACTCCCACTCAGATAGACATCCCTCTAGTCATCTAAGTGAAACATGATCCGAATTCGACTAGGCCGTGTCCGATCATCACGTGAGGCGGACTAGTCAAGATCGGTGAACATCTCCATGTTGATCGTATCTATACGACTCATGCTCGACCTTTCGGTCCTCCGTGTTCCGAGGCCATGTCTGTACATGCTAGGCTCGTCAAGTGAACCTAAGTGTATTGCGTGTGTTCCGAGGCCATGTCTGTACATGCTAGGCTCGTCAACACCCGTTGTATTCGAACGTTAGAATCTATCACACCCGATCATCACGTGGTGCTTCGAAACAACGAACCTTCGCAACGGTGCACAGTTAGGGTGAACACTTTCTTGAAATTATTATAAGGGATCATCCTACTTGCTACCGTCGTTCTAAGCAAATAAGATGCAAAAACATGATAAACATCACATGCAATCAAATAGTGACATGATATGGCCAATATCATCATGCTCCTTTGATCTCCATCTTCGGGGCACCATGATCATCTTTGTCACCGGCATGACACCATGATCTCCATCATCATGATCTCCATCATTGTGTCTTCATGAAGTCGTCACGCCAACGATTACTTCTACTTCTATGGCTAACGCGTTTAGCAACAAAGTAAAGTAATTTACATGGCGTTATTCAATGACACGCAGGTCATTCAAAATAATAAAGACAACTCCTATGGCTCCTGCCGGTTGTCATACTCATCGACATGCAAGTCGTGATTCCTATTACAAGAATATGATCAATCTCATACATCACATATATCATTCATCACATCTTCTGGCCATATCACATCACATAGCACTTGCTGCAAAAACAAGTTAGACGTCCTCTAATTGTTGTTGCAAGTTTTTACGTGGTTTGTAGGTTTCTAGCAAGAACGTTTCTTACCTACGTATGACCACAACGTGATTTGCCAATTTCTATTTACCCTTCATAAGGACCCTTTTCATCGAATCCGTTCCGACTAAAGTAGGAGAGACAGACACCCGCTAGCCACCTTATGCAACTTGTGCATGTCAGTCGGTGGAACCAGTCTCACGTAAGCATACGTGTAAGGTCGGTCCAGGCCGCTTCATCCTACAATGCCGCCGAAACAAGAAACGACTAGTAGCGGCAAGAAGAATTGGCAAACTCAACGCCCACAACTGCTTTGTGTTCTACTCGTGCATAGTAACTACGCATAGGCCTGGCTCATGATGCCACTGTTGGGAATCGTAGCATAATTTTAAAATTTTCCTACGTTCACCAAGATGCATCTATGGAGTATACTAGCAACGAGGGGAAGGGAGTGCATCTACATACCCTTGTAGATCGCGAGCGGAAGCGTTCCAATGAACGTGGATGACGGAGTCGTACTCGCCGTGATCCAAAACACCGATGACCGAGTGCCGAACGGACGGCACCTCCGCGTTCAACACACGTACGGTGCAGCGACGTCTCCTCCTTCTTGATCCAGCAAGGGGGAAGGAGAGGTTGATGGAGATCCAGCAGCACGACGGCGTGGTGGTGGATGTAGCGGGTCTCCGCAGGGCTACGCCGAGCTTCTACGAGAGAGAGAGAGAGAGAGAGAGAGAGGTGTTGCAGGGGAGGAGGGAGGCGCCCAAGGCTGGTGTGTTCTGCCCTCCCTCCCCCCCCCTTTATATAGGCCCCCTGGGGGGGCGCCGGCCCTGGAGATCAGATCCAAGGGGGGGCGGCGGCCAAGTGGGGGGGGGAAGGGGTTGCCTTGCCCCCCAAGGCAAGGGGGAACTCCCCCCCCCTAGGGTTCCCAACCCTAGGCGCATGGGGGGAGGCCCAAGGGGGGCGCCCCAGCCCACTAGGGGCTGGTTCCCTTCCACTTTCAGCCCAAGGGGCCCTCCGGGACAGGTGGCCCCACCCGGTGGACCCCCGGGACCCTTCCGGTGGTCCCGGTACAATACCGATAACCCCCGAAACTTTCCCGATGGCCGAAACTGGACTTCCTATATATAATTCTTCCCTCCGGACCATTCCGGAACCTCTCGTGACGTCCGGGATCTCATCCGGGACTCCGAACAACTTTCGGGTTTCCGCATACATATATCTCTACAACCCTAGCGTCACCGGACCTTAAGTGTGTAGACCCTACGGGTTCGGGAGAAATGCAGACATGACCGAGACGCCTCTCCGGTCAATAACCAACAGCGGGATCTGGATACCTATGTTGGCTCCCACATGCTCCACGATGATCTCATCGGATGAACCACGGTGTCGAGGATTCAATCAATCCGTATGCAATTCCCTTTGTCAATCGGTATGTTACTTGCCCGAGATTCGATCGTCGGTATCCCAATACCTTGTTCAATCTCGTTACCGGCAAGTCTCTTTACTCGTACCGCAATGCATGATCCCGTGACTAACGCCTTAGTCACATTGAGCTCATTATGATGATGCATTACCGAGTGGGCCCAGAGATACCTCTTCGTCACACGGAGCGACAAATCCCAGTCTCGATCCGTGCCAACCCAACAGACACTTTCGGAGATACCCGTAGTGCACCTTTATAGTCACCCAGTTACGTTGTGACGTTTGGCACACCCAAAGCACTCCTACGGTATCCGGGAGTTGCACGATCTCATGGTCTAAGGAAAAGATACTTGACATTGGAAAAGCTCTAGCAAACGAAACTACACGATCTTTTATGCTATGCTTAGGATTGGGTCTTGTCCATCACATCATTCTCTTAATGATGTGATCCCGTTATCAATGACATCCAATGTCCATAGTCAGGAAACCGTGACTATCTGTTGATCAACGAGCTAGTCAACTAGAGGCTTACTAAGGACAGGTTGTGGTCTATGTATTCACACATGTATCACGATTTCCGGACAATACAATTATAGCATGAATAATAGACAATTACCATGAACAAAGAAATATAATAATAACCATTTATTATTGCCTCTAGGGCATATTTCCAACACCCTTTCCTCTTCAAGGGAAAACCAACGCAGTGCTCAAGAGGTAGCACCCATCCAGCACTCTACCCCTCTCCCTCCCTCTCTCTCTCCTCTCTATCTCTATCCCATCCTATTTCCCGTCCTTCAGTTATGTATGGATGTCGACCGATCTCCCTCAAGACATAGCTAGGTCTCTCCTTCTCAACACATATACGAGTCGTTCTACCTCTATAGTTAGGCCTCTTCCTACCCCTCCCCCCACCCCCTCGCACACACACACACACACACATATACATTGAGCGCTCTAGTCATGTCTCCCTGCCACACACAAACTTGACATGTGCCCTCTGACGTTCCGGTAGCTAGGTCAGTCGCCCTATATCTTTGACTTGCACACACACACAATTTCGATGGCTCTCTTCATCGATCTCGCACCCACTCACTTGATCCTCTCTTCGACTCTATCGATATCTATGACCCCTCCGTCTCTTCTCATGGATCGCCCGACCCTCTATATATGATATGGATATGCCTCCATTTCACACACATTGCATGCAATTTTTTGAGATGTCATCGACACATATTCCCACAAATACATTCACGAAATCAACCTCCCCCCAAAACAAAAAACACTCACGAACGTACAAGCCATTTGTCTAGGTTTGTATCTCTCACACACACCCACGTAGGTGGGGGACATGCACAAAGAGAAGAGGTGCACGCACAGCGCACGTACTCCCGTCTCTTTCCCAACCACACCCGCGCGGGTACACGATGGAGCTCATTTCTGTACGAAAAGGCAGCCCACGTGGTAATTTGACACATGTACTGGTTGTCCACTAGATGGAGGGAGGATCTTCTACCACGGGTGAACAAACAAATTGTGACTTGACACGTTATGTTAAAAAAGAGGCAAACCATGTGGGGCCTACCTTAGAGGCAAGGCTCTATACACTGGAGTACTTTTGATGTGTCCCATCAACTCGCAGAACGAGGAGAAGCTTGCTTAGTACGCCGTCTCCCCCGCCCACGGGCGCGATGGCTCGCAGGATGAGGTGAAGCTTGCTTACTACGCCTTACGCCCGCTCCCTCGCCCACGCGCGCGGTGGCTCGCAGGACGAGGAGAAAATTTTACTAGTACTCCCTCCATTTACTCCTCGTCCCTACCTTGGTTAGAGAGATTATTATATTGTTTGGAATATATGTCCTTTAGTAGATTTCAATATGAACTACTAGTACATACTCCAAACACTGATGTATATAGACGTATTTTAGAGTGTAGATTCACTCATTTTGCTCCGTATGTAGTCCATATTGAAACGGACGTAATAGTACGCACTCTCCCTCGCCCCTCGACCCTCGCCACGTGGTGGACGTGAAGCAATTCATTCGGTCTCATATAGCCAGAACGATATATACTGCAGTACCATTATTGCTCGACTTCCCGAAGAGGCGAAGAGCCAATCGCAAGGTTAATAGTTTGGAGATGCCAAGCGCAAGGTTTATAGGAGAACAAGTAGTAGGTGCCACGTCGTTTATAAATAAAGTTTTTTTCTTCAATGGCACGTACGCAATATAAATAGGTTCATATGGAGAGAAAAGGAAACCGCTCCACTATATACATAGGCATGACGAGCCTACACGGTTGCTTGCTGGGGTTGTTCTCTTCAGTTTTCACACTCTCTCGCACAAAACCACTGTGGCCACATCTCTAACATCCCGGTGGATCACGTCCGTCGGGGGAAGGGGTGGATTCTTAGTGTAGATGCGGTCGCCGTCGTCGACGGCGAAAACCCACTGTCGGCACGTCCCGATCAGGGGTCCCCGCCATTCTCTCTCACAAAGCCGGTGAGGTTGCCTTCGTCCATTGCTCACTGCTACCTCTTGAGCACTGCGTTGGTTTTCCCTTGAAGAGGAAAGGGTGATGCAGCAAAGTAGCATAAGTATTTCCCTCAGTTTTTGAGAACCAAGGTATCAATCCAGTAGGAGGCTACGCGCGAGTCCCTCGCACCTACACAAACAAATAAATCCTCGCAACCAACGCGATAAGGGGTTGTCAATCCCTACACGGCCACTTACGAGAGTGAGATCTGATAGATATGATAAGATAAATTTTTTGGTATTTTTATGATAAAGATGCAAAGTAAAATAAAAGCAAAGGAAAATAACTAAGTATTGGAAGATTAATATGAAGGAAAATAGACCCGGGGGCCATAGGTTTCACTAGTGGCTTCTCTCAAGAGCATAAGTATTTTACGGTGGGTGAACAAATTACTGTTGAGCAATTGACAGAATTGAGCATAGTTATGAGAATATCTAGGTATGATCATGTATATAGGCATCACGTCCGAGACAAGTAGACCGACTCCTGCCTGCATCTACTACTATTACTCCACACATCAACAGCTATCCAGCATGCATCTAGAGTATTAAGTTCATAAGAACAGAGTAACGCCTTAAGCAAGATGACATGATGTAGAGGGATAAATTCATGCAATATGATAAAAACCCCATCTTGTTATCCTCGATGGCAACAATTCAATACGTGCCTTGCTGCCCCTGCTGTCACTGGGAAAGGAAACCGCAAGATTGAACCCAAAGCTAAGCACTTCTCCCATTGCAAGAAAGATCAATCTAGTAGGCCAAACCAAACTAATAATTCGAAGAGACTTGCAAAGATAACCAATCATACATAAAAGAATTCAGAGAAGATTCTAATATTGTTCATAGATAAACTTGATCATAAACCCACAATCCATCGGTCTCAACAAACACACCGCAAAAAGAAGATTACATCGAATAGTTCTCCATGAGAGAGGGGGAGAACATTGTATTGACATCCAAAAAGAGAGAAGAAGCGACCTAGCTAATAACTATGGACCCGAAGGTCTGAGGTAAACTACTCACACTTCATCGGAGGGGCTATGGTGTTGATGTAGAAGCCCTCCATGATCGATGCCCCTTCCGGCGGAGCTCCGGAACAGGCCCCAAGATGGAATCTCGTGGGTACAGAAGGTTACGGTGCTGGAATTAGGTTTTTGGCTCCGTATCTGATCGTTTGGGGGTACGTAGGTATATATAGGAGGAAGGAGTACGTCGGTGGAGCAACAGGGGGCCCACGAGGGTGGAGGGCGTGCCCTGGGGGGTAGGCGCGCCCCCTACCTCATGGCTTCCCTGTTGGTTGCTTGACGTAGGGTCCAAGTCTCCTGGATCAAGTTCGGTGAGAAAATCACGTTCCCGAAGGTTTCATTCCGTTTGGACTCCGTTTGATATTCTTTTTCTGTGAAACTCTGAAATAGGCAAAAAACAACAATTCTGGGCTGGGCCTCCGGTTAATAGGTTAGTCCCAAAAGTAATATAAAAGTGAATAATAAAGCCCAATAATGTCCAAAACAGAAGATAATATAGCATGGAGCAATCTAAAATTATAGATACGTTGGAGACGTATCAAGTCTCCCCAAGCTTAATTCCTGCTCGTCCTCGAGTAGGTAAATGATAAAAAGAGAATTTTTGATGCGGAGTGCTACTTGGCATAATTTCAATGTAATTCTTCTTAATTGTGCTATGAATATTTAGATCCGAAAGATTCAAGATAAAAGTTCATATTGACATAAAAATAATAATACTTCAAGCATACTAACTAAGCAATTATGTCCTCTCAAAATAACATGGCCAAAGAAAGTTTATCCCTACAAAATCATATAGTTTAGTCATGCTCCATTTTCGTCACACAAGAATGCTCTCATCATGCACAACCCCGATGACAAGCCAAGCAATTGTTTCATACTTTAGTAATCTCAAACTTATAAACCTTCACGCAATACATGAGCGTGAGCCATGGATATAGCACTATGGTGGAATAGAATATGATGATGGGGGTTATGTGGAGAAGACAAAAAAGGAGAAAGTCTCACATCAACGAGGCTAATCAATGAGCTATGGAGATGCCCGTCGATTGATGTTAATGCGAGGAGTAGGGATTGCCTTGGAACGGATGCACTAGAGCTATAAATGTATGAAAGCTCAAAAAAAGAAACTAAGTGGGTGTGCATCCAACTTGCTTGCTCACGAAGACCTAGGGCACTTGAGGAGGCCCATTGTTGGAATATACAAGCCAAGTTCTATAATGAAAAATTCCCACTAGTATATGAAAGTGACAAAACAAGAGACTCTCTATCATGAAGATTATGGTGCTACTTTGAAGCACAAGTGTGGTAAAAGGATAGTAACATTGTCCCTTCTCTCTTTTTCTCTCATTTTTTGGGCCTTTTTTATGGCCTTTATTTTTTTTCTTTTTTTATTCCTCACTTGGGACAATGCTCTAGAAAATGATGATCATCACACTTCTATTTATTTACAACTCAATGATTACAACTCGACACTAGAACAAGGTATGACTCTATATGAATGCCTCCGGCGGTGTACCGGGATATGCAATGAACCAAGAGTGACATGTATGAAAGAATTATGAACGGTGGCTTTGCCACAAATACTATGTCAACTACATGATCATGCTAGCAATATGACAATGATGAATGTGTCATGATGAAGGGAATGATGGAAAGTTGCATGGCAATATATCTCGGAATGGCTATGGAAATGCCATAATAGGTAGGTATGGTGGCTGTTTTGAGGAAGATATAAGGAGGTTTATGTGTGAAAGAGCGTATCATATCACGGGGTTTGGATGCACCGGCGAAGTTTGCACCAACTCTCAATGTGAGAAAGGGAAATGCACGGTACCGAAGAGGCTAGCAATGATGGAAAGGTGAGGGTGCGTATAATCCATGGACTCAACATTAGTCATAAAGAACTCACATACTTATTGCAAAAATCTACAAGTCATCAAAAACCAAGCACTACGCACATGCTCCTAGGGGGATAGATTGGTAGGAAAAGACCATCGCTCGTCCCCGACCGCCACTCATAAGGAGGACAATCAAAGAACACCTCATGTTTCAAATTTGTTGCATAACGTTTACCATACGTGCATGCTACGGGACTTGCAAACTTCAACACAAGTATTTCTCAAATTCACAACTACTCAACTAGCACAACTTTAATATCACTACCTCCATATCTCAAAACAATCATCAAGCATCAAACTTCTCTTAGTATTCAACGCACTCATAAGAAAGTTTTTACTATTTTGAATACCTAGCATATTAAGATTATTTAAGCAAATTACCATGATATTTAAGACTCACAAAATAATCTAAGTGAAGCATGAGAGATCAATAGTTTCTATAAAACAAATCCACCACCGTGCTCTAAAAGATATAAGTGAAGTACTAGAGCAAAACTATATAGCTCAAAAGATATAAGTGAAGCACATAGAGTGTTCTAATAATTTCCGAATCATGTGTGTCTCTCTCAAAAGGTGTGTACAGCAAGGATGATTGTGGTAAACTAAAAAGTAAATACTCAAATCATACAAGACGCTCCAAGCAAAACACATATCATGTGGTGAATAAAAATATAGCCCCAAGTAAAGTTACTGATGGAAGTAGACGAAAGAGGGGATGCCTTCCGGGGCATCCCCAAGCTTTGGCTTTTTGGTGTCCTTAGATTATCTTGGGGGTGCCATGGGCATCCCCAAGCTTAGGCTCTTGCCACTCCTTGTTCCATAATCCATCAAATCTTTCACCCAAAACTTGAAAACTTCACAACACAAAACTCAGCAGAAAATCTCGTGAGCTCCGTTAGCGAAAGAAAACAAAAGACCACTTCAAGGTACTGTAATGAACTCATTATTTATTTATATTGGTGTTAAACCTACTTTATTCCAACTTCTCTATGGTTTATAAACTATTTTACTAGCCATAGATTCATCAAAATAAGCAAACAACACACGAAAAACAGAATCTGTCAAAAACAGAACAGTCTGTAGTAATCTGTAACTAACGCAAACTTCTGTAACTCAAAAACTTCAGCCAAAATAGGAAGACCTAGGCAATTTGTTTATTGATCAGCAGCAATTGGAATCAATATTTTATCACGTTCTGGTGATTTTTAACAATTATTTTTGTGAACAGAAAGTTTCTGGAAATTTCTGCAAGATCAAATAACTATCATCCAAGAAGATCCTATAGGTTTAACTTGGCACAAACACTAATTAAAACAAAAAAACACATCTAAACAGAGGCTAGATCAAAGATTTATTCCTAAACAGTAGCAAAAAGCAAAAAAATAAAAATAAAATTGGGTTGCCTCCCAACAAGCGCTATCGTTTAACGCCCCTAGCTAGGCATAAAAGCAAGGATAGATCTAGGTATTGCCATCTTTGGTAGGCAATCCATAAGTGGCTCTCATAATAGATTCATATGGTAATTTAATTTTCTTCCTAGGGAAGTGTTCCATGCCTTTCTTTAACGGAAATTGGAATCTAATATTCCCTTCCTTCATATCAATAATTGCACCAATCGTTCTAAGGAAAGGTCTACCAAGAATAATAGGACACGAATGATTGTAATCAATGTCAAGAACGATAAAATCTACGGGCACATAGTTCCTATTTGCAAGAATAAGAACATCATTAATTCTTCCCATAGGTTTCTTAATGGTGGAATCCGCAGGGTGCAAGTTTAAAGAGCAATCATCAAAATCACGGAAACCTAGCAGATCACACAAAGTTTTGGGAATAGTGGAAACACTAGCACCCAAATCACACAAAGCATAGCATTCATGATCTTTAATCTTAATTTTAATAGTAGGTTCCCACTCATCATAAAGTTTTCTAGGGATAGAAACTTCCAACTCAAGTTTTTTTCATAAGATTGCATCAAGGCATCAACGATATGTTTGGTAAAAGCTTTATTTTGACTATAAGCATGTGGAGAATTTAGCACGGATTGCAACAAGGAAATAAAATATATTAAAGAGCATCTATCATAATTAAATTCCTTGAAATCCAAAATAGTAGGTTTATTAATATCTAGGGTTTTGATATCTTCAATCCCACTTTTATCAATTTTAGCATCAAGATCTAAAAACTCCGAATTTTTGGAACGCCTTCTAGGGAAAGGTGGATCATATTCAATCCCGTCATTATCAAGATTCATATTGCAAAACAAAGATTTAATAGGGGACACATCAATAACTTTTAGATCTTCATCTTTATTTTCATAGAGATTTGAAGAACACGCTTTTATAAAACAATCTTTCTTAGCACGCATCCTAGCGGTTCTTTCTTTGCACTCATCAATGGAAATTCTCATGGCTTTGAGAGACTCATTGATATCATGCTTAGGAGGAATAGATCTAAGTTTCAAAGAATCAACATCAAGAGAAATTCTATCAACGTTCCTAGCCAATTCATCAACTTTAAGCAATTTTTCTTCAAGCAAGGCATTGAAATTCTTTTGCGAATTCATAAATTCCTTAACACGAGTCTCAAATTCAGAGGGCATCTTATTAAAATTTCCATAAGAACTGTTGTACGAATTACCATAATTATTAGAGAAAATTACTAGGATAAGGCCTAGGATTAAAGTTTCCTCTATATGCATTGTTACCAAAATTATTCCTACCAACAAAACTCACATCCATAGATTCATTATTATTCTCAATCAAAGTAGACAAAGGCATATCATTAGGATCAGAAGAAACACTCTTACTAGCAAATAATTTCATAAGTTCATCCATCTTTCCACTCAAAACATTAATTTCTTCTATCGCATGCACTTTTTTAGTAGATCTTTCAGTGTGCCATTGAGAATAATTAACCATAATATTATCTAGGAGTTTAGTGGCTTCTCCTAAAGTGATTTCCATAAAAGTACCTCCCGCGGCCGAATCTAAAAGATTTCTAGAAGCAAAATTCAATCCGGCATAAATTTTTTGTATAATCATCCACAAATTAAAACCATGAGTAGGGCAATTACGTATCATTAATTTCATCCTCTCCCAAGCGTGTGCAACATGTTCATGATCAAGTTGCTTAAAATTCATAATATCGTTTCTAAGAGAGATGATCTTAGTGGGAGGAAAATATTTAGAGAAAAAAGCATCTTTGCACTTATTCCAAGAATCAATACTATTTTTAGGCAAAGACGAAAACCAAGCTTTAGCACGATCTCTAAGCGAAAAAGGAAATAGCTTCAATTTAACAATATCATTGTCAACATCTTTCTTCTTCTGCATATCGCACAAATCAACGAAGCTATTTAGATGATTAGCGGCATCTTCACTAGGAAGGCCGACAAATTGATCTTTCATGACAAGATTCAACAAAGCAGTATTGATTTCACAAGATTCAGTATCGGTAAGAGGAGCAATCGGAGTGCTAAGGAAATCATTATTGTTGGTATTGGTGAAGTCACACAATTAAGTATTGTCTTGAGCCATTGCGACAAACAAGCAATCCAACACACGAGCAAACAAAAAGCAAGCGAAAAAGAGGCGAACGAAAAAGAGAGGGCGAATAAAACGGCAAGGGTGAAGTGGGGGAGAGGAAAACGAGAGGCAAACGGCAAATAATGTAATGCTGGAGATATGGATTGTGATGGGTACTTGGTTTGTTGACTTCTGCGTAGACCTCCCCGGCAACGGCGCCAGAAATCCTTCTTGCTACCTCTTGAGCACTGAGTTGGTTTTCCCTTGAAGAGGAAAGGGTGATGCAGCAAAGTAGCGTAAGTATTTCCCTCGGTTTTTGAGAACCAAGGTATCAATCCAGTAGGAGGCTACGCGCGAGTCCCTCGCACCTACACAAACAAATAAATCCTTGCAACCAACGCGATAAGGGGTTGTCGATCCCTACACGGCCACTTATGAGAGTGAGATCTGATAGATATGATAAGATAATATTTTTGGTATTTTTATGATAAAGATGCAAAGTAAAATAAAAGCAAAGGAAAATAACTAAGTATTGGAAGATTAATATGAAGGAAAATAGACCCGGGGGCCATAGGTTTCACTAGTGGCTTCTCTCAAGAGCATAAGTATTTTACGGTGGGTGAACAAATTACTGTTGAGCAATTGACAGAATTGAGCATAGTTATGAGAATATCTAGGTATGATCATGTATATAGGCATCACGTCCGAGACAAGTAGACCGACTCCTGCCTGCATCTACTACTATTATTCCACACATCGACCGCTATCCAGCATGCATCTAGAGTATTAAGTTCATAAGAACAGAGTAACGCCTTAAGCAAGATGACATGATGTAGAGGGATAAATTCATGCAATATGATAAAAACCCCATCTTCTTATCCTCGACGGCAACAATACAATACGTGCCTTACTGCCCCTGCTGTCACTGGGAAAGGACACCGCAAGATTGAACCCAAAGCTAAGCACTTCTCCCATTGCAAGAAAGATAAATCTAGTAGGCCAAACCAAACTGATAATTCGAAGAGACTTGCAAAGATAACCAATCATACATAAAAGAATTCATAGAAGATTCAAATATTGTTCATAGATAAACTTGATCATAAACCCACAATTCATCGGTCTCAACAAACACACCGCAAAAAGAAGATTACATCGAATAGTTCTCCACGAGAGAGGGGGAGAACATTGTATTGAGATCCAGAAAGAGAGAAGAAGCCATCTAGCTAATTACTATGGACCCGAAGGTCTGAGGTAAACTACTCACACTTCATCGGAGGGGCTATGGTGTTGATGTAGAAGCCCTCCGTGATTGATGCCCCTTCCGACAGAGCTCCGGAACAGGCCCCAAGATGGGATCTCGTGGGTACAGAAGGTTGCGGCAGTGGAATTAGGTTTTTGGCTCTGTATCTAATCGTTTGGGGGTACGTAGGTATATATAGGAGGAAGGAGTACATCGGTGGAGCAACAGGGGCCCACGAGGGTGGAGGGCGCGCCTTGGGGGGGGGGGGGGTAGGCACGGCCCCTACCTCGTGGCTTCCCTGTTGGTTGCTTGACGTAGGGTCCAAGTCTCCTGGATCATGTTCGGTGAGAAAATCACGTTCCCGAAGGTTTCATTCTGTTTGGACTCTGTTTGATATTCTTTTTCTGCGAAACTCTGAAATAGGCAAAAAACAGCAATTCTAGGTTGGGCCTCCGGTTAATAGGTTAGTCCCAAAAGTAATATAAAAGTGAATAATAAAGCCCAATAATGTCCAAAACAGAAGATATTATAGCATGGAGCAATCAAAAATTATAGATACGTTGGAGATGTATCACTCACTGCCGCGACGTGGGTAGTTTCCTCCTCCCGCCGCCCTCCTCTAGGTTGAGCTACGTCCCGACATCCCTCAGGTACAACTCCCTTTACAGCCGGCTTGCACCACTGCTCTAGCTGCCCACATCACTCCATGTGGATATTTCTCTTCTTCTTTGCCCCGCACATACCTCTACTGGCTTCTACGTATTGTATTTGTGATGAGTTTATGTCTCATCAACTAGTCCCAGTAATCTTATTCTAATCACGCTTCTTCAATTTCTTTGCCACAGGGATGCTCATCTCGATTTTGGTGAAACTGCACAAAATGATCCGATGGTCAAAGGGTTGCAAACTTCAGTTCTTAGGAAGCGCCGACGTTGCCAGCAAATTAAAGCCTGGTTAGGGTTTACGGTTCAAGGGCTAGGGACTGCATGGATCTTTTTTCTTCAGCTGTCTCTGTTTCAATGGCTAGGGACTGCATGAGTAGTAGTACTGTACGCCTTACTCCCGCTCCCTCGCCCACGCGCGCGGTGGCTCGCAGGACGAGGAGAAAATTTTACTACTCCCTCCGTTTACTCGTCGTCCCTACTACCTTGGTTAGAGAGATTATCATATTGTTTGGAATATATATGTCCTTTAGTAGATTTCAATATGAACTACTAGTACATACTCCAAACACTGATGTATATAGACGTGGTTTAGAGTGTAGATTCACTCATTTTGCTCTGTATGTAGCATAAAGTTGAGACACTTATTTTGGAACGTAGGGAGTACATATTTGCTATGATCTGTCAATCATTGAGATGCAATATCATGCATGTTAGTCTCCTTTGTATTTGATGAAATGTTGCAACGGGCAACCTTGGACGCAAGATACATGTAACAGAAGCTGGAAGCTTCATAGCATTGTACTATCTCGCTGATAAATTACAGTACGTACTATACAAGTACTTCCTCCGTTCCTAAATATAAGTCTTTGTAGAGATTTCACCATGAACCACATACGGATGTATATAGATGCATTTTAAGTGTAGATTCATTCATTTTGTTCCGTATGTAGTCCACCTAGTGGAATCTCTACAAAGAATTATATTTAGGAATGGAGGGAGTACTATGTAAAGAGTTAGGTGTCGCACGGTGTCCAGAAAATATGGTGATAGTGTGAGGTGGGCCATGTAATCACTGAGCCTGTGTGTTTTCACTGCTCTTGCACTCCTCCGCCGTAAGAATGGAGAAAATTGTAATCTAGTAGTACCTCCTTTCGCCGAAAGCGTGGGACATCCAGCAGTCCTACCACCTTAGTAATAATGACCAATGAGCCGTCAAATCACATAGACCCAGCAGTAAGTTGGACGGACGAAGCAACCATCACTCTTGAATCCGCTTCTCCCTTCAACGCAGGCGCCAGTGAGAGGTCGCGTCCGCTCTGCCCGGGCATGAATGCGGCACCGATTCTTTGGAGCGGCGCTGACCGTTTCGGGCGGGAAGCGCGCGCGGGCGATGGAGGGGCTTTGGGTGGGCCAGGCTGGTCGGGAGCGGGCGTGGCAGCTGTCTGCCTGTCCCTACCGGACGCCCGAAAATGAGAGGATGCACCGACTCTCACGGCTAAAATCGTACACTACACACCATGGAGCGCAACTACACGCTGATCAGTCAAGAAATCAAAGTCGGCTTGCATGCGAGTTAATACGTGGCCCTGCATGGTAGCTAAAACGGCATCTCTTAGTTGTTTGGATTAATTGTTGCATTTAGAGACAGAAATCAGGGCTTTGATTGGAGGAATGACCAGTCAAGTTTCTCCTTCTCCTCCAATCTGCTTGCACCTTGGTCCCGCTGCACCTTCTAACGTGACTTATTACACCTAGACGGAGGGAGTCGTACGAGATACGGTGGCACACTGACTTAGGTTGAATACAAGTGCCCAAAATTGTGTGCATGTTATAATAAGGATTCACTTAAAATAGTACGTGAGCGAACAGAGGGATCAATTGGACAGTGTTCCCGAGCAGTAGCGAGATGTATGAGGTAAGATACACCGCTGGCGCTTTTAATTTTTATTATTAATTAGTTTGTTTCACCCTCTGACAGGTGGGACCCAACGTACTACGTGGAGAGAGGTATGGTGACTAAGGCTTGCACCACTTTGGATAGTCTTACCACCAAAGCCACATGACACGATTATGATTTAAATCCCAATGACTCCCACAAAAAAAACACGACATGCTTGTCACATGAATGTAGGAATGTATAAAAGGTTATTTTCCTCTCGTTGAACATAACGGGAGGGTTGTGTAGCTGGTTAGCCTGTTGTCTCATCAAACTTGAGGTCTCGGGTTCGATAACTACACTTGAGCATAATTCGTGCCAGGAGGATTCTTTGACTAGTCAAAATGGATGGATACGGAGCTATACGATCTCCTAGTGACCGTATAATCACCTCATCACGTATAAGCTACAGCCTCGGCGCTTGTTTTATAGGGTTTGCACTCTTCACACTCTCTCCAGTATATATATACACGCTGGAGCCTCAGCGCTTGTAGTTGCTCTCTTCACACTCTCTCACCCTCTCCAGATCTAAACAAGACTTCGTTGGCCTCTCTCTCTCTCACCTCACTGCTGGTCTGCTTGTAGTTGCTCTCTTCACACTCTCTCACCCTCTCCAGATCTAAACAAGACTTCATTGGCCTCTCTCTCTCCCCTCACTGCTGGTCAAAGAGCCGGCAGGATCCGTCCGCCGGGAAGGGAAGGAGGCTTAACGTTGTCGCCGTCGGCAAGGGAGGGAATCCACTACCGGCGCAACTGTTCACTTTCACCCAGCGGCGGTGCGGGAGGGCCTCCGACCCCTTCTTCTTTGCTGCCGTACATAGTGTGGGTCGAACGGCCTCCGATCGCCCACCGAACCACACCCCAAGAACCTTAAGGTATAATTTACTTATTCCACATGCATTGCTCTAGCTGCATGTGGGCTTTTTCTGCTTCTGCACTCGAATCTAGGTGTTGGATCAAACAGGAAAGTAGTGGGGAAAGTTGTATACCATGAATCTAGGACATGGTTCAAAGAGGAAAGGAATAGGGGAAAGTAGTGGGAAAAATTGTATAGCATGAATCTAGGATGTGGTTCAAAAAGGAAAGGAAGGGGGAAAGTAGTGGGGAAAGTTGTATCGCATGAATCTAAGACGTGGTTCAAAGAGGACAGGAATGGGGGAAAAGTAGTGGGGAAAGTTGTATAGCATAAAATCTAGGACGTGGTTCACAGAGGAAAGGAAGTGGGGAAAGTACTAGTACAGACTGGCTATCCAGCACCTACGTTGGTCGAAAAGGGAAAACAATGACAAATGCAGTACGCACATCTGTAATGAACTGATCTTTTGTTTTGGGGGACAAGGCTGTAGAGTTTGAGCAGGACTAGATTTGCTGCGCTCACATAGGGAAAGGTTTCTAAAGATAACAAAACTGGGACCAACACAAATATTGCTCCTTGGTAGTTTGTTCTTTGTTGCAACAGACTGTGCATCACCCCAGTACATCGGTAGATGCACATGGTGCTGGTGCGTCCACTGTCCCGTGCAACTCTTTAGCTGTTGTTAATCTAAGGCCCTGTTTGGTTAAAAACTCCCTAGTCCCTACCTGCTTGGTTCCAGGGACTAAACATGGACTAGAGGTTATTAAATGACATGCTAAAAGACCATGTTACCCCTAGTAATGAACTAATAGAGACAAGGTGCGATGCGTGGCAGGGGCAACTGTTGGAAAAAGTCCCAAAAAGACTCTCCCTCGGGGTCTTCTCTCTTTAGTCCCAAATGCCCACTTTTAGTCCCTAAAAGTCCCTCCTGTTTTGTTTAGATGGGACTGACACGGAGTTTTTTTAGTCCCTCCACCAAAATGTCCCTGTAAACAAGCACCCTCTAATAATGCCGCTGGAAAATTGATGCAATGCCACAGTTAAAAGCAAATTACATGTTTAACGAATTTTATTGTTAATATAATCTCTCTGTTAATATTAGTCAACCACCGTTTGAGAAATGCTACTGTCTTGCTTTCTTTCCCATTTAGATAAGAGAAAATGGCTTCTATACCACTGAGACAAGCATCAACTGCTCATTTGCCATCGAACAAAGCTTCAGTGCTCATATACCAGTAACAAACGAATTCTAGTGCTCGTATGCCACTGGCTGTTAGAACAACGTTACCTCACAGTTTTCATATGCCAAAATGACTTGTTTGCCCTCAGTGGCAAATAAGCAACAATGAGAGAACATATCTAGGAAAAAACTGACAGCATTTTGCCTGTAATTACATCATTTCAGCAAAACAACAGTGCACAGATAATAGTATCAGCATATATATACTTCAGCTATAGAATAATACTCATCAAAGTTCACATCATTTAGAAACCATTCAGCAAACACCAAATTCAGTCATGCATAAGTAAACTCAAGTTTCCATTCCTACCAAAAGACCACAACCAAGAGTAGGTTGTTCACATAAGCAAAGTCTATAGATAAATTAGACATGAAGAGTTGCGATATGTAAATAATATGTGAAATTTTGCTGAATATCACAGTTTCAGTTTCTTCTTGCTTCGAGTGCTCATTGCAGGGCTGTCAGGTGCAACACTCCTCTTGCTTCGAGTGCCCATTGCAGGGCTGTCAGGCGCAACAGATATGGCCTTTGATCTACATTAAAACATCAGATTACATACTATGATGATCCTCGCAGAATATACGTTGCTAACTTACACATTGTCAAAGAAACATTTCATTGAAGATTGTGCAGCTTTCATACCTTGTAGATTTAGAGGTGGTCTTTGATGATTTCGACTTGGCGACATTGTCTTCAATTGCATCACTCGGACATAGAAGTAGAGGCAGTGCAGTTTCAGTTTTGATTGAACATGGAAGAACAACCTTTGTAATGGGTTTTTTCTTTCTTTTGTCCCTGCATTAGTTTCACATATTAGCATCATTAGGACAAGATTATGATAAAAACAGTAATATTGAAGCAAGCACTACCTTTTTTGCTTTGCTACTTCAGCATAGGCAGCTAGTGCTTCCGGAGCAGCATCTTTACAGCTTTGCCATCTATGTCCATAGGCCTTGCAAATTGGACATTGGTGCTGGCCTTTATTTCCCTTGCCCTTGCTATTCTCGGCACCACTTTTATGCCTCTGTACTTTTGGCCTCCCAGGGGCCCTCCTAAGGATTGGGGGATTCAAAATGAAATCTTTGTTCACACTTGGCCATTGAGACATGTCGGTCAGGCTAGGAAGAACATGGGCATAAGCTGCAGTGAACTTGGCAACGCTGTAATAGTCATCAACAAAATCTGCTATGGTGACTCCCCTAATTCCAGTAATAAAGCTGATTGCATGTTTGCAAGGCTTCCCAGAGACTTGAAACGCCCGGCATGTGCATGTCCTATTCGCTAGATCAGTAATGTGGCGCTTGCCACCCAGCGCAGCACACTCGGTAACCTCTGCAATCTTGTCATCTATTCTCTCCTATTCAATGTCTAGCCCCCTACTTTTTTCATTCAACTCATTCATGACACTTGGAAGTATACGTCGACCTTGCAATTTCCTAGCAACCCTTCTCCTCTTCTCATGCTTAATGGTAATCTTCCTCCTGATCTTGTCCATGAGCTGAAACAACATTAAACCTTTGTGCTTGTGGATCCAGTTGTTGAAACACTCGGCCAAATTATTTGTCACATAATCCACTTTTGAGGAACATGAATATTTGCTCCTTGACCATAGCCTGCTGTGGTACTTCTTTAAGTATGTAATCGCAGCAGCCCTTTTCTGCTCTATGGCTGCCATGTGATAGTCAAAAGCGCGAGGAGTCCATGAATAAGCAGCTGGCCACAAATGATCATCAAAAACTTTGCCATGAAACTTTTTTTTGAAGTTCACAACCAAGTGTCGCATGCATTCCCTATGTTCTGCATACTCAAACACCTTTTCAATTGCAGTGTCAATCCCTTTACCTGCATCTGAACATATGGCTAGGCCAGGGGGAGAGCCAATAGCCTCACGAAGCTTCTCCATAAACCACACCCAACTTACAGTAGTTTCCGCATCAATAACTCCATATGCTACAGGGTATAGCCAATTGTGCCCATCAATAGCACAAGCAGTAGCTAACTGGCCTCTATACTTGCCTGTCAAATGAGTGCTGTCTATCGCCAAGTAAGGTCTGCATCCAGCCAAGAATCCATCGCAAAGAGGCTTCAATCCAACAAACATCCGTATAAAATACTTTTTCTGATCATACTCCATGTGGTCAATCGCAACTATGCTTCCAGGAGACCTCTTCTCAACCTCCGCTTTCCAGGCATACAGCTTGTCAAAAGACTCATCCCAATCACCAAACAACTTAGCCATTGCTAGCCCTTTGCCCCTGAATACTTTTGTATAATTGATCTCGATCTTGTACTTGTCATGTAGCCTCCTCTGTAACTCCTTTGGGCGAACACTAGGATCTTCTTTAACCCAGTCCATGACTTTCTCACACACCCATGCCTTTGAAGCATTATGTTGCTCCTTTTTTTTCTTTGTACTAGCACATGTGTGCTTCTCCAAATGAACCTTGACCTGCAGTAAATTGTAATGGGTAAGAAAATAGAGTCAACTCCATCTAATAACAGCTAGAGTATGCAACTAACTAAAATATATACCTCCATAGTTTCTCCATCATCCAACCTCCCAGCATGAATTCTCCATGTGCAATCTTTAGACTCGCGACAATGAGCCCTGAATCGTGTAGGCTCACTTTTGTCAACTTGAAAATCAAACTCTCTCTTTATGGCATACGTAGCAATTGCCAACCTAAACTCTTCAATATTAGGATACTTTGCACCAACATGCATTGGTGGGTTTTCTTTATCATACACTATTTCTGGAATAACATCTGGTCTAGCATCTTCCGTAACCCACTCCTCGTCATCGCTGCTATCCTCTACATGCTCACTATTTGGTATATCTTTTTTTTCTCCGAGCTCATCATCACTATCTGAACCAGCACTATCAATTGAGTATTGGTCCTCCTCATCTACACCAACATGTTCATATTCTTCATGTGGATTTGCAAGATATGTATCTATAAGGCATACTTTAGCTTCATCATTTACATTGCTTGCTTGACTAGGCAGTGCTACTGATGGTGTTTGATTCAATGGAAAAAAATGCACATCAACACTATCACTTGGGTCAGATTGTTTGATGATCAGATTACCGCTTCTATTTTGATGAAAAGACTCATACATTTTCAGGCATTCTTCATCATTTGACACAAATATTGTTGCCACTAATAGAGTCAACGTACTCAAGAATTATATTCTCCACTGAAAATAGTGGAAAAGTTCCAGCAATGGAAGCCACTAGATCCTTCAAGCTTGAGCTACTACCCTCAACAATATCCCAAGTAAATGTAGAATCCCCACAGATTTCTGTTCCACCGCCACAAATCTTCACCTCTACTGTGTAAGTACATGATTGGATCATCCTGTGGATGATGAAACCATGTCAATATTTGTATGCTCCTATCTAAAACTTTAGCAAAAATAGACAGACTGAAAAATTACCTAGCACAAATATCAGAGAGAGAGGTGGAGCCGCATTCGTCGGCCACGCCGTCCTCCTCATGGAGCTTGGAAATTTGGGGCAGAGGAGCTGCAGCGAGTGTGCCCACGTACGGGATGATATCTTCGAGGGCCTCGACCGTGGACATCCCTGACCCGCTCTCCACATCGCCGGAATCCCCGATTCTAGGGTTCGGCGCGACATGGTCGGCGGGAGAGGTCGGCGCTGCTAGTTGGGCTAAGGCAGTTGAAGCCGCGAAGGACGGGAGGGAGGGAAGCAGGGCCGCGACAGGAGGCGGCGGAGGCCGGAGCTGGGGGAGCGGCGCCGTCGGCGGTGCCTCCATTCGCTGGGGCTCGGGGAGCGGCGGAACCTTCGGCCTCGACAAAGGCTGGGGGAGCGGCAGAACCTTCGACGAGTAGTTAGCCTGAGGGAGCGGGAGAGGGAGGAGGGGCATGCGCTGGGGGAGCGGCGGCGGCGGCGGTTCCGCCATGGCCGTTGCTGTGTGCGTGCGTGAACTGGTCGGGTGGTGTGGTGTGCGTTGATTTTTCTGTTTTTTTCTATTCTAAGAGAAGAGATGAGATGAGGGTAAAACTGGAATTCTCAGATTGACTGACAGGAAAACGTAGAGATTCTGACGATGGACTAACGGCGATGGCAAATAAGCACTAGAATTCGTTTGTGTCTGGTATATGAGCACTAGAGCTTTGTTCGATGGCAAATGAGCAATTGATGCTTGTCTCAGTGGTATAGAAGCCATTTTCTCTTTAGATAAGGTAGATGCTTCTTTTTGTTGGCTTCTGTGTCATCCACTGTTATTGACCACTAGTTGTTTCCTTTGCACCTCTGTGTAAACAAGGTTATCTACTTCACCTCATTGCCATTGTGACCTTTTGTTGCACCGCACAAAACACTTTTGTTTTAAGAGTGTTTTGTGCAGTTCAACCAAAATGTCACACCGACAATGTTGCTTGATTGCTTGATCTTAGTGGAACTGCACAAGAGGAGATCTTACTTCCTATTCGTGTTGGCAAATTTGGTTCAGATCTTCTTCTTGTGAGTTGTTTGAATTCCGCGTCATGAGAGGTCAGTACTAGCCTTCTTTCACATGATTCTGCAGTGTGCTTTCATATGTTGTGCTACTTGTACGGTAATGTTGCTTGATTTTAGTGAACTGCACAAATGGAGACAAGACTTCCAATCTGTATGTGCACCGCAATATCCCATTGAGGTAAGATAAGGATATTTCATAACTGTTGGCCTGTATTTTGCCACTTTCATCAGAAAATTAATGTCATTGTTTAGTGCTATACTTGTGCAACCTAATTGACATGCCAAATCTTACATTGAAGGCGAAGCTTGTCTGTTATTGAACCAAGTGATGAAGGGGAAGAACAAGTGGAAGAAAAACAAAATTCAACTCCTGGTGCTGTAATGAAGCACTGGAACTGTGATGACACAAGTAATGATATAGTTTTGCATCTTAATTTATTGCTATGGCTGGAACTAGCAATTGTTTTGCCACTGATTTGATGCCACTCTTAATGTAATACGTAATTATCTCTACTTGTGCAAACAGGGATCTTCTTTGAAGATACCATATATTTTAGTGGAACTGCACAAGAAGATGTTGGAAACATTAATCTAATCGAGGAGTATATAGTAAGCATGGTCACCACAGTAGATAGCAACAGATGGTTCCGGAGAAGTGCTTCATCTGTATGCTCTACACAATAAGCCTCCTGACAAAGGTTGGTACTCGCCCACTGATTTCATCCATATGATTGAGCTTTGTCATCTCTATTGGTGTTGTGCTACTGTTTAGATACTGTCATCAAAAAGTGGTATTGTCCTTGAGAAGTGCTTCATCTGTGCTATTTTAAATATTTCCTTTCCTTTTTTTCGAGCAAACAGGGATGCTAACATTTAGTTATCCTCTTGTCTTTGCACAACAGGATCATCCTCCTCTGAAGAAGAATGTGGAGTACGTGAAGTGACTAGTTCCGATTACGCCAGGATGAAGAAGCCCTGTCTATCTTCTCATCAGAAGGAGCAGTTGAAGGATGGTTACATTACCCCCACAAGACCAAACTAACTTCAGCTCAGAAGGACTGACAAATCTCCATTTTCTTGCTGTGATGCGCGAGTACAATGTTGTTCTTGTTGGAAATATGCCCTAGAGGCAATAATAAAATGGTTATTATTATATTTCTTTGTTCATGGTAATTGTCTATTGTTCATGCTATAATTGTGTTATCCGGAAATCGTAATACATGTGTGAATACATAGACCACAACGTGTCCCTAGTAAGCCTCTAGTTGACTAGCTCGTTGATCAACAGATAGTCATGGTTTCCTAACTATGGACATTGGATGTCATTGATAACGGGATCACATCATTAGGAGAATGATGTGATGGACAAGACCCAATCCTAAGCATAGCACAAAAGATCGTGTAGTTCGTTTGCTAGAGCTTTTCCAATGTCAAGTATCATTTCCTTAGACCATGAGATCGTGCAACTCCCGGATGCCGTAGGAGTGCTTTGGGTGTACCAAACGTCACAACGTAACTGGGTGACTATAAAGGTGCACTACGGGTATCTCCGAAAGTGTCTGTTGGGTTGGCACGGATCGAGACTGGGATTTGTCACTCCGTATGACGGAGAGGTATCTCTGGGCCCACTCGGTAATGCATCATCATAATGAGCTCAATGTGACCAAGTGTCTGGTCACGGGATCATGCATTACGGTACGAGTAAAGTGACTTGCCGGTAACGAGATTGAACAAGGTATTGGGATACCGACGATCGAATCTCGGGCAAGTAACGTACCGATTGACAAAGGGAATTGTATACGGGATTGATTGAATCCTCGACATCGTGGTTCATCCGATGAGATCATCGTGGAACATGTGGGAGCCAACATGGGTATCCAGATCCCGCTGTTGGTTATTGACCGGAGAGTCGTCTCGGTCATGTCTGCATGTCTCCCGAACCCGTAGGGTCTGCACACTTAAGGTTCGGTGACGCTAGGGTTGTAGAGATATTAGTATGTGGAAACCCGAAAGTTGTTCGGAGTCCCGGATGATATCTCGGACGTCACGAGGAGTTCCGGAATGGTCCGGAGGTGAAGAATTATATATAGGAAGTCCAGTTTCGGCCACCAGGAAAGTTTCGGGGGTTATCGGTATTGTACCGGGACCACCGGAAGGGTCCCGGGGGTCCACCGGGTGGGGCCACCTATCCCGGAGGGCCCCATGGGCTGAAGTGGGAGGGGAACCAGCCCCTAGTGGGCTGGGGCGCCCCCCTTGGGCCTCCCCCTGCGCCTAGGGTTGGAAACCCTAGGGGTGGGGGCGCCCCACTTGGCTTGGGGGGCAAGCCACCCCCCTTGGCCGCCCCCCCCCTCAGATGGGATCTCCAGGGGGCCGGCGCCCCCCACAGGACCCCTATATATAGTGGGGGGGAGGGAGGGCAGCAGTACCCTATCCCCTGGCGCCTCCCTCTCCCTCCCGTGACACCTCTCCCTCCCGCTTGCGCTTGGCGAAGCCCTGCCGGGATCCCCGCTACTTCCACCACCACGCCGTCGTGCTGCTGGATCTCCATCAACCTCTCCTCCCCCCTTGCTGGATCAAGAAGGAGGAGACGTCGCTGCTCCGTACGTGTGTTGAACGCAGAGGTGTCGTCCGTTCGGCGCTCGGTCATCGGTGATTTGGATCACGACGAGTACGACTCATCAACCTCGTTCACTTGAACGCTTCCGCTCGCGATCTACAAGGGTATGTAGATGCACTCCTTACCTCTCGTTGCTAGTAAACTCCATAGATGGATCTTGGTGATGCGTAGAAATTTTTTGATTTCTGCTACGATCCCCAACAGTGGCATCATGAGCCAGGCCTATGCGTAGTTACTATGCACGAGTAGAACACAAAGCAGTTGTTGGCGTAGATATTGTCAATTTTTCTTGCCACTACTAGTCTTATCTTGTTTCGGCGGTATTGTGGGATGAAGCGGCCCGAACCGACCTTACACGTACGCTTACGTGAGATAGGTACCACCGACTAACATGCACTAGTTGCATAAGGTGGCTAGCGGGTGTCTGTCTCTCCCACTTTAGTCGGAACGGATTCGATGAAAAGGGTCCTTATGAAGGGTAAATAGAAATTGGCATATCACGTTGTTGTTTTACGTAGGTAAGAAACGTTCTTGCTAGAAACCTATAGAAGCCACGTAAAAACTTGCAACAACAATTAGAGGACGTCTAACTTGTTTTTGCAGCATATGCCTTGTGATGTGATATGGCCAAAAGGATGTGATGAATGAGATATATGTGATGTATGAGATTGATCATGTTCTTGTAATAGGAATCACGACTTGCATGTCGATGAGTATGACAACCGGCAGGAGCCATAGGAGTTGTCTTTATTTTTGTATGACCTGCGTGTCATTGAATAACGCCATGTAAATTACTTTACTTTATTGCTAAACACGTTAGCCATAGAAGTAGAAGTAATCGTTGGCGTGACAACTTCATGAAGACACGATGATGGAGATCATGGTGTCATGCCGGTGACGAAGATGATCATGGCGCCCCGAAGATGGAGATCAAAGGAGCAAAATGATATTGGCCATATCATGTCACTATTTGATTGCATGTGATGTTTATCATGTTTTACATCTTCTTTGCTTAGAACGACGGTAGTAAGTAAGATGATCCCTTATAATAATTTCAAGAAAGTGTTCCCCCTAACTGTGCACCGTTGCGAAGGTTCGTTGTTTCGAAGCACCACGTGATGATCGGGTGTGATAGATTCTAACGTTCGCATACAACGGGTGTTGACGAGCCTAGCATGTACAGACATGGCCTCGGAACACACGCAATACACTTAGGTTGACTTGACGAGCCTAGCATGTACAGACATGGCCTTGGAACACGGAAGACCGAAAGGTCGAGCATGAGTCGTATAGAAGATACGATCAACATGAAGATGTTCACCTATCTTGACTAGTCCGTCTCACGTGATGATCGGACACGGCCTAGTTGACTCGGATCATGTTTCACTTAGATGACTAGAGGGATGTCTATCTGAGTGGGAGTTCATTGAATAATTTGATTACATGAACTTAATTATCATGAACTTAGTCTAAAATCTTTACAATATGACTTGTAGATCAAATGGCCCATGTTGTCCTCAACTTCAACGTGTTCCTAGAGAAAACCAAGCTGAAAGATGATGGCAGCAACTATACGGACTGGGTCCGGAACCTGAGGATCATCCTCATAGCTGCCAAGAAAGATTATGTCCTAGAAGCACCGCTAGGTAAAGCACCCATCCCAGAGAACCAAGACGTTATGAACACTTGGCAGTCACGTGCTGATGATTACTCCCTCGTTCAGTGCGGCATGCTTTACAGCTTAGAACCGGGGCTCCAAAAGCGTTTTGAGAAACACGGAGCATATGAGATGTTCGAAGAGCTGAAAATGGTTTTCCAAGCTCATGCCCGAGTCGAGAGATATGAAGTCTCCGACAAGTTCTTCGGTTGTAAAATGGAGGAAAATAGTTCTGTCAGTGAGCACATACTCAAAATGTCTGGGTTACACAACCGCTTGTCTCAGCTGGGAGTTAGTCTCCCGGATAACGCGGTCATTGACAGAATCCTTCAGTCACTTCCACCAAGCTACAAGAGCTTTGTGATGAACTTCAATATGCAGGGGATGGAAAAGACCATCCCTGAGGTATATTCAATGCTGAAATCAGCGGAGGTGGAGATCAAAAAGGAACATCAAGTGTTGATGGTGAATAAAACCACTAAGTTCAAGAAACGCAAGGGTAAGAAGAACTTCAAGAAAGACGGCAAGGGAGTTGCCGCGCCCGGTAAGCCAGTTGCCGGGAAGAAGCCAAGGAATGGACCCAAGCCTGAGACTGAGTGCTTTTATTGCAAGGGAAGTGGTCACTGGAAGCGGAACTGCCCCAAATACTTAGCGGACAAGAAGGCCGGCAACACCAAAGGTATATGTGATATACATGTAATTGATGTGTAGCTTACCAGTACTCGTAGTAGCTCATGGGTATTTGATACCGGTGCGGTTGCTCATACTTGTAACTCAAAACAGGAGCCGCGGAATAAGCGGAGACTGGCGAAGGACGAGGTGACGATGCGCGTCGGGAATGGTTCCAAGGTCGATGTGATCGCCGTCAGCACGCTACCTCTGCATTTACCTACGGGATTAGTTTTAAACCTCAATAATTGTTATTTAGTGCCAGCTTTGAGCATGAACATTGTATCTGGATCTCGTTTAATGCGAGATGGCTACTCATTTAAATCCGAGAATAATGGTTGTTCTATTTATATGAGAGATATGTTTTATGGTCATGCCCTGCTGGTCAATGGTTTATTCTTAATGAATCTCGAACGTAATGTTACACATATTCATAGTGTGAATACCAAAAGATGTAAAGTTGATAACGATAGTCCCACATACTTGTGGCACTGCCGCCTTGGTCACATTGGTGTCAAGCGCATGAAGAAGCTCCATGCAGATGGACTTTTGGAGTCTCTTGATTACGAATCATTTGACACGTGCGAACCATGCCTCATGGGTAAGATGACCAAGACTCCGTTCTCCGGAACAATGGAGCGAGCAACCAACTTATTGGAAATCATACATACCGATGTGTGCGGTCCAATGAGTGTTGAGGCTCGCGGTGGCTATCGTTATGTTCTCACTCTCACTGATGACTTAAGTAGATATGGGTATGTCTACCTAATGAAACACAAGTCTGAGACCTTTGAAAAGTTCAAGGAATTTCAGAATGAGGTTGAGAATCAACGTGACAGAAAAATAAAGTTCTTACGATCAGATCGTGGAGGAGAATATTTAAGTCACGAATTTGGTACGCACTTAAGGAAATGTGGAATCGTTTCACAACTCACGTCGCCTGGAACACCTCAGCGAAATGGTGTGTCTGAACGTCGTAATCGCACTCTATTGGATATGGTGCGATCTATGATGTCTCTTACCGATCTACCGCTCTCATTTTGGGGCTATGCTTTAGAGACTGCCGCATTCACTTTAAATAGGGCTCCGTCGAAATCCGTTGAGACAACACCGTATGAATTATGGTTTGGGAAGAAACCTAAGCTGTCGTTTCTAAAAGTTTGGGGATGCGATGCTTATGTCAAGAAACTTCAACCTGAAAAGCTCGAACCCAAGTCGGAGAAATGCGTCTTCATAGGATACCCCAAGGAAACCATTGGGTATACCTTCTACCTCAGATCCGAAGGCAAGATCTTTGTTGCCAAGAACGGGTCCTTTCTGGAGAAAGAGTTTCTCTCGAAAGAAATAAGTGGGAGGAAAGTGGAACTTGATGAGGTGATAGTCACCCCTTCCGAACCGGAAGGTAGCGCAGCGCGGGAAGATGTTCCTGTGGTGCCTGCACCGACTGGGGAGGAAGTTAATGATGATGATCATGAAGCTTCGGATCAAGTTACTGCTGAACTTCGTAGGTCCACAAGGACACGTTCCGCACCAGAATGGTACGGCAACCCTGTCCTGGAAATCATGTTGTTAGACAACGGTGAACCTTCGAACTATGAAGAAGCGATGGCGGGCCCGGATTCCAACAAATGGCTTGAAGCCATGCAATCCGAGATAGGATCCATGTATGAAAATGAAGTATGGACTTTGACTGACTTGCCCGATGATCGGCGAGCCATAGAAAATAAATGGATCTTTAAGAAGAAGACAGACGCGGATGGTAATGTGACCATCTATAAGGCTCGACTTGTCGCTAAGGGTTATCGACAAGTTCAAGGGGTTGACTACGATGAGACTTTCTCACCCGTAGTGAAGCTGAAGTCCGTCCGAATCATGTTAGCAATTGCCGCATTCTATGATTATGAGATATGGCAAATGGACGTCAAAACGGCATTCCTTAACGGCTTCCTTAAGGAAGAATTGTATATGATGCAACCGGAAGGTTTTGTCGATCCTAAGAATGCTAACAAGGTATGCAAGCTCCAGCGCTCCATCTATGGGCTGGTGCAAGCATCTCGGAGTTTGAACATTCGATTTGATGAGATGATCAAAGCGTTTGGGTTTACACAGACTTATGGAGAAGCCTATGTTTACAAGAAAGTGAGTGGTAGCTCTGTGGCATTTCTCATATTATATGTGGATGACATACTATTGATGGGAAATGATATAGAATTCTTGGAAAGTGTAAAGGCCTACTTGAACAAGTGTTTTTCAATGAAGGACCTTGGAGAAGCTTCTTATATATTAGGCATCAAGATCTATAGAGATAGATCAAGACGCCTCATTGGTCTTTCACAGAGTACGTACCTTGACAAGATATTGAAGAAGTTCAATATGGATCAGTCCAAGAAGGGGTTCTTGCCTGTATTGCAAGGTGTGCAATTGAGCACGGCTCAATGCCCGACCACGGCAGAAGATAGAGAAAAGATGAGTGTCATCCCCTATGCCTCGGCCATAGGGTCTATTATGTATGCCATGCTGTGTACCAGACCTGATGTAAACCTTGCCGTAAGTTTGGTAGGAAGGTACCAAAGTAATCCCGGCATGGAACACTGGACAGCGGTCAAGAATATCCTGAAGTACCTGAAAAGGACTAAGGATATGTTTCTCGTATATGGAGGTGACGAAGAGCTCGTCGTAAAGGGTTACGTCGACGCTAGCTTCGACACAGATCTGGATGACTCTAAGTCACAAACCGGATACGTGTATATTTTGAATGGAGGGGCAGTAAGCTGGTGCAGTTGCAAGCAAAGCGTCGTGGCGGGATCTACATGTGAAGCGGAATACATGGCGGCCTCAGAGGCAGCACAGGAAGCAGTCTGGATAAAGGAGTTCATTACGGACCTAGGGGTGATTCCCAATGCGTCGGGCCCGATGACTCTCTTCTGTAACAACACTGGAGCTATTGCCCTTGCCAAGGAGCCCAGGTTTCACAGGAAGACCAGGCATATCAAGCGTCGCTTCAACTCCATTCGTGAAAGTGTTCAAAATGGAGACATAGATATTTGTAAAGTACATACGGACCTGAATGTAGCAGATCCGTTGACTAAACCTCTCCCTAGAGCAAAACATGATCAACACCAGAACTCTATGGGTGTTCGATTCATCACAATGTAACTAGATTATTGACTCTAGTGCAAGTGGGAGACTGTTGGAAATATGCCCTAGAGGCAATAATAAAATGGTTATTATTATATTTCTTTGCTCATGATAATTGTCTATTGTTCATGCTATAATTGTGTTATCCGAAAATCGTAATACATGTGTGAATACATAGACCACAACGTGTCTCTAGTAAGCCTCTAGTTGACTAGCTCGTTTATCAACAGATAGTCATGGTTTCCTGACTATGGACATTGGATGTCATTGATAACGGGATCACATCATTAGGAGAATGATGTGATGGACAAGACCCAATCCTAAGCATAGCACAAAAGATCGTGTAGTTCGTTTGCTAGAGCTTTTCCAATGTCAAGTATCATTTCCTTAGACCATGAGATCGTGCAACTCCCGGATGCCGTAGGAGTGCTTTGGGTGTACCAAACGTCACAACGTAACTGGGTGACTATAAAGGTGCACTACGGGTATCTCCGAAAGTGTCTGTTGGGTTGGCACGGATCGAGACTGGGATTTGTCACTCCGTATGACGGAGAGGTATCTCTGGGCCCACTCGGTAATGCATCATCATAATGAGCTCAATGTGACCAAGTGTCTGGTCATGGGATCATGCATTACGGTACGAGTAAAGTGACTTGCCGGTAACGAGATTGAACAAAGTATTGGGATACCGACGATCGAATCTCGGGCAAGTAACGTACCGATTGACAAAGGGAATTGTATACGGGATTGATCGAATCCTCGACATCGTGGTTCATCCGATGAGATCATCGTGGAACATGTGGGAGCCAACATGGGTATCCAGATCCCGCTGTTGGTTATTGACCGGAGAGTCGTCTCGGTCATGTCTGCATGTCTCCCGAACCCTTAGGGTCTAGACACTTAAGGTTCGGTGACGCTAGGGTTGTAGAGATATTAGTATGCGGAAACCCAAAAGTTGTTCGGAGTCCCGGATGAGATCCCGGACGTCACGAGGAGTTCCGAAATGGTCCGGAGGTGAAGAATTATATATAGGAAGTCCAGTTTCGGCCACCAGGAAAGTTTCGGGGGTTATCGGTATTGTACCGGGACCACCGGAAGGGTCCCGGGGGTCCACCGGGTGGGGCCACCTATCCCGGAGGGCCCCATGGGCTGAAGTGGGAGGGGAACCAAACCCTAGTGGGCTGGGGCGCCCCCCTTGGGCCTCCCCCTGCGCCTAGGGTTGGAAACCCTAGGGGTGGGGGCGCCCCACTTGGCCTGGGGGGCAAGCCACCCCCTTGGCCGCCCCCCCCCTCAGATGGGATCTCCAGGGGGGCGGCGCCCCCCAGGACCCCTATATATATTGGGGAGAGGGAGGGCAGCAGTACCCTAGCCCCTGGTATGTAGATGCACTCCTTCCCTCTCGTTGCTAGTAAACTCCATAGATGGATCTTGGTGATGCGTAGAAATTTTTTGATTTCTGCTACGATCCCCAACAGTTCTAGGATTCTTTCCGGTGAGTTCCATTTTTCTAAAAGTGTGCTCTACATGGACCATGCAGGTGCTTGTTTAAACTGTCAATTCATAGTACAGTTTGCTTTCTACTAATCACTTTTTTGTATTTGTGCAAACAGGTGTGCTCAGCTTGATTTCAATGGGAACTGCACAAAATGTTCATGAATACGTCGAATCATTCATTTCCACCACAAGAAAGGAGGTGCCGATAAGTTCGAGGCATTGCAACATATAAGGGCGAAATCATACAAGCTACGCGCGAATTTGGTTGATTTTGGTGGAGCTGCACAAAAAGAACAGCTGGTTTATTTAGCATGAGGTGCCATGTCAATGTTCGAACTGATGGCAAACCCTGCCCATTCCACAATCGTAGGCATTTGATATTTTGGAATGGGAAAACCTTGTCAAATTTTGCTCATTGATTTTAGGAAGAAGACATGCGTTTGATATTTTCGAATGGGACGCCCTTTGCTGTCAGCAGCGTCGATGCATTTTTTCTTTATTCTTTAGTTGTGAAGTAAATATTAGCTCTGACATGTGAATCCCTGAGATGCATAATCATTGATTGTTTTGAATGTTCTCTGTGAATTGCCAGGCATGTGTGTTTGATTGCAATGTACAGGAACGCTAAAAAGCTGCTCAAACTCTTTGTACTCCTTCTGTTCCTTTTTACTTCAGACATTGTGAAAGTGCATACTTTTTTCTATAAGATTGGTCAAAGTAGAGATACTTTGACTGCAGACAAAACTTGTATGCAGACTAGAAAGGACCGGAGGGAGTACATGTGAAACTGCTGCAAACGAGGTGATCACCCTGGAAATAATGCTAGTACGTATTGTTTTGCATGTTCATCCAATGCCAGTGATACAAGAATTCGAACTAATCGAAATAAATTCATTCATACACGGTCGGATTTCATATAAACATGCCAGATTTCATTACATTTCATACATTCTTCAACTAAAAAGGGGTGCGCTGGAGGTGTAATTAATTAACCGAAGCTACCCACCTGTGTCCGGCTGAGCCGAACAGAAGCTTCAGTGACTTAACTGCAGGTGCAGTTGCGTAACACACATGTGGCCCAGATGCCTATTGGGCCCACGTGTCAGTCAGCCAACTGCACCAGTAGTTAAGTAGAAGCAGTGTCCTTCTCCAACATAGCTCTCCGACTCCATGTGTCCGCAAAGAAGCTAACCGGCCGTCAGTGGTCAACCCGCCTAGCTTGGCTTCAACCGGAGGGTAGCAGCGGTGGCCTCACTTGGACCCGAGCGGCGGCGACCTACCGTGTTCTACTCTTCCTCGTTTTCTGTGTGGCGCGGCCTCATTGGCAGCGGGGCCTCGGCGGGCCGGCGATGTCCTCTGTCTCGTTGCCGGCGGGCGGCGCCTCGGCGGAGCGGGGGAAGTCCTCCCCCTCGTTGCCGGCAGGATGGGGCCTCGGCGGAGCCGGCGGTGTCCTCTGCCTCGTTGTTGGCGCCGCGGGGCCTCGGCAGAGTAGGGCCTCGTCGACGCCAGCGGAGCGGGGACTCGTCAGAGCCGGCATTGTCCTCTGCCTCGTCCTCGGTCTCGCCAAACAGTGCCTCGCCCGCTTCATCGCCCTCTTTGTAGGCGGCCGCAGCCTCCGCCACCCGCATGCGGTACCGCCAGCGCTCGAGGCGCCCTCGCGGGCGGAGCGGTACGAGTCGAGCAGCGCCTCCTGCTCCGCCCGCTCCACGGCGATCTGCTTCTCCGCCTGCAGGTGCTCTTGGAGGAGATGGTGGTTGTAGGCGGCGTCCGCCTGCGCCTCCAGGAACTGCTCCTCACGCTTCTGCCTCACCGTGTCCATATATTGGGCACGGGCCTCGCCGATGGTCATGGTGCAATGCACCGGCGAGGATGGCGCGGAGGAGGGGGTTGGCGCCGGATCATCGACTACCATGTTCTCCATTGGGACATCGTCATCCTCCGGCTGCCTGCCGGCCAGCCAGTCGGCAGCAATGGCTGCCATCTCCTTGTGGTTCGTCGTCCGCCCGTCCTGAAGAGCGCTGGAGCACGAGGAAGCCATGGTGGGCAGTAGTGGTGTGGACAGGAGAATAGGAACGGATGCGGATGACTGCGGCTATGGCCGGCGCAACAGTTTATATAGCAATGGTGGGCGGCGGAGGGACGGACGTGTGGTGCCGGAGTAGCCGCCTCGGCAACCACATATCATTAATGTGGGCGGCAGAAGGACGGACGGACGGCACTTGTGTCGTTTGAAGGCGGAGCAATCACATGCACCGGGAAGCGGGGCGGCTCTGACCGTTTCGGGCGGAAAGTGCGCGCGGGCGAGGGAGGCGATCTGGGTGGGCCAGGGCAGACAGACTCGTGCTTGGCAGCGGGTTGGTCCAATAGCCGGACATGCTGGCTCGCCAGCTAGCTCGCCGAGCTGAGCGACGACAATCAGACGATGGACGTAGCTTCCGACCAGGAGCCGGCGCCACTGTCCAAGCCGGTTCATGCCGTGTTCACCATAGAGCAGGTGCGGCCGCACTTCGATGCCCTAATGGCGGAAGAGCTACCAGCGCAGGAGGACCTGTGCTGCAACCTACGTCTCCTCAACGAGCACCGGTGAACAAGCGAACGACAATGCCGTCGCGGACATGTGGCCCTATGATCCTGGCTTCTCGAATGAGCAGCGGGCACTGTATCAGACCATCCGTAGGGCCCGCGAGGCCCTCTCTGTCGTCCTTCGAGTTGTTGCGCTCGCCGTGGCACCGCCGTCTCGCGTTGTCAACATGGTCAACGGACATGAGGATGAGGAGATGACTTTACTTGGAGAGGATGATAGTGGGGACCCACCAGGGCCATAGCCGCACGTACGCAAGTGCCTCCTTATTAGTATATAAAACTATAATTTTTTTGCTTCCTCCTGGTTTCAGACATCACGGTCCCACACCATTGTGAACCTATGTAGTCAATAAATGAGATAATTGCACAAGAAGCGGCCGACAGCTAGGACCAAGCAGCTCAAGCAGTATTTGTGTTTTTGAGGTGTGAGCACTGCAGAGTTTTTCTTGAGCGATGTTTAGCCCAGATATTAATTTTTCTCCTCTGAACAACAACGAAAACATCGCTGCAGCTATTAACTGGGCGGGTTGTGGCCCGTCTAGCCCAGGCCAGATATCCAACCTGGATATTAATTTTTTTCAAGCTGAAAATGGCTAGCCCAGCTATACTTTTTTTTAGGAATACCCAGGCAAGGTCAAGTTGTTATTCTCCGCCCCGCTGGGCTGCAAATCTTTCCTAGGAGGGATGCATTAGGCTTAACAAGAAAATGGGCTTTAAGAAATAATAAATGGGATGTAATTATAAAAACTGGGCAGTAACTATAAAAAATGCACCAAACACGTAATTACTTTATAAAATATTATTTTTGGATATTGAAAATTTTAATTTCATTAATCGTTGCGAGCGCAATGTTTCGTTGTATTTTTACGTAATATAAATTTATATTGAAATTGTATTTAATCTGACTAGAAATTTCGGGATACAAATATTTCGGATCCCATCAAAATGTGGGAAATTTTATTGAATTCTGTTTTGAACGGTTGGTTGAAATGGGTTGTACTTTTCACAAACTGTAAATGGGCTGTAGTAAATTCCATTAGAATTCAAAAATTGGCTGCACATTCTTACAAATCTCAAATGGGCTATAAGTTCTCTGCCACACACTTGTGGCCTTACTAAGTTGACGCGCCCCCTCAAAAAAAAGAGAGTTGACGCGTATGCAAGGCTTTGTCAACTTATATTCAACACACGGTTCTGGTAGCAGTGGCCGTTGGATGTCCATCCAGCGGATGCTGTGCTTCTTCTTCAATCTCGGATATTCTAGCTTCACCCGCCCAAAAAATGATTCCTTCCCTTGACATCTGGGGCGCACCGTTTTGGAAGCTGACATGTGGGCCTACTAAGTTGACGCGTACCAAGGGCTTTGTCAACTTAGTCAATATAAACGATTCTAGCTGCAGTGACCGTACGATGTCCATCCAACGGTCGTCGTGCTTCTTCAACCTCTGGTCTTCTTGCTCCAGCCGCCCAAAGCAGCGCTGGTCGTGCCACCTGCTCCTGCCTCTCGTGGCCGGCTGTGCTGCCGCGCAGGCCTCACCGCCCCCTACTACTCCCACTGCTAGCCAGGGCATCCCTCCACTCACCCACACCCCCTGTTATTCTGCGGTGACAGCAGCCTCACACCGCAGCCGAACCAGTGAACCCTTGTACTCCTCTCCGTGTGGGCATCCACTGCCGCATCTTCCCCAGCTCCGCGTCATCCCCTTCGTAGGCCTCGCCATCGTCCACTGCCCTGGTCCTCTCGGCGCGGCATGGTCAACGTGGTCAAGGAACCACTTCCATCGGAAGAGTACTGTACGTGGAGAGGCTGACAACTGGGTCCACGGCAGCCGCAAGGAAGTGCCTCCTTATTACGCGGAGAATAATTATTCCTCCACCTGACAGCAGGGACCCACCGGACGGGCCACCATATTTGGCGAAAAAACGTTTCCCCCCTGACTGCTGGGACCCACCGTACGGGCCAACGTATTTGCGAAACCACCCCCCCCCGCTGTTAGCTCGGACCCACCGGAGGTGCCTCCTTATTACGCACCAAAAAATAAATACTCCCCCTGCTAGTTGGGACCCACCTTGGTGGGAGGCTGACTTGTGGGCCTACTAAGTTGACGGGGACGGAGTGCTTTGTCAACTTAGTCAATATGAACGATTCTAGCTCCAGTGACCGTACGATGTCCATCCAACGGCCGTAGTGCTTCTTCAACCTATGGTCTTCTTGCTCCAGCCGCCCAAAGTAGCGCTGGTCGTGCCGCATGCTCCTGCCTCCCGTGGCCGGCTGTGCTGCCGCAGAGGCCTCACCGCCCCCTACTATTCCCACCGCTGGCAAGGCCCTGCGGCGATGGAAGCCTCACACCGCAGCGGAACCAGTGAACCCTCGTACTCCTCTCCGCGCGGGCTTCCACTGCCGCGTCTTCCCTGGCTCCGCGTCGTCCCCTTCCTAGGCCTCGCCATCGTCCACCGCCCTGGTGCTCTCGGCGCGGCGTGATCAACGTGGTCAAGGAACGACTTCCATCGGAAGAGTACTATACGTGGAGAGGCTGACAACTGGGTCCACGGCCGCAGCAAGAAAGTGGCTCCTTATTACGCGCAAAATAATTATTCCTCCACCTGACAGCGGGGACCCACCGGACGGGCCACCGTATTTCATGAAAAAAATTGTTTCCCCCTGACTGCTGGGACCCACCAGCTACATCTTCGCACGCAAGGAAGTGCGTCTGAGCAAAAAAACACAATTCGCCCCCCGGACTGCTGGGACCCACCAGCTACATCTTCGCACGCAAGGAAGTGCCTGACAGTCGGGACCCACCTGGTCGAAGCGTACATAGCGTTGTCATTCTGGTCGCCAACGTGTACGTACATATTGGTCGATGTAGAGGCGCGCACGTGTCGTAGTAGAGGCGCGCACGTAGCATGTACACGTACATACAGCGGCCAGGGTGCAAGAAAGTAAATACGGCCACGTACTTACATACGGGCGGGGTCTCGAACGCCTACTCGCGCGTACGTATGGCCAAGGCTCTTGTACATGGCTGGGTCAGAATGGAGAAACAGCGTCGTCGTCGTGTTCATGGGGACCCAACCGGCTGGGTCGGAACAGAATGCGTCGTCGTGTTCATCGGGAGGGCTTGGACGGAACAACAGATGGAAACGAGGCCTGGCGTACCGCAGAACGGAGGAATCGGCCTTGTGTTCGACCGGCCACGTTCGAAACGGGATCCTGTTCATTGGGAGGGGTCTGGCGTACCGCAAAACGGAGGAAACGGACCTCCTACTGTCGAAACGGGGGTCCTGTTGATCGGGAGGGGTGTGGCGTACCGCAAAACGGAGGAAACGGACTTGTGTTGGAGCGCTACGGTCGAAACGGGGGTCCTGTTCATCGGGAGGGGTGTGGCGTACCGCAAAACGGGACTCCACGGGATACTGTTCATCTCCACCGTCGACCTCCTCCAGCCTCCACCTGAGACTGTTCATCCACGGGCTCCTGTTCATCCAGCCTCCACCGCGCGCTACTCCACCGGCTACTGTTCAACCAGCCCTCTCCACGGGCTCCTGTTCAACCACCCCTCAACGGGCTACTGTTCATCCAGCCCTCCACCGTCTACTGTTCATCCTGCCCTCCATGGGGTGGTCCTGTTCATCCTGCCCTTCACGGGGTCCTATTCATCCAGCCCCAACCGGCTCGATCAATCGGGGTCCTGTTCATCCAGAGGCAACACCACGGGGTCCTGTTCATCCACCCCTACCGGGAATTGTTCATCCAAACCCCCCCAGCAACGCTCACTGTTCATCCAGAGGCAACACCATGGGGTCCTGTTCATCCACCCCTACCGGGAACTGTTCATCCAAACCCCCCCAGCAATGCTCAGTGTTCATCCAGAGGCAGCATCGATCGGCTTCAGTTAGCAGCAGTAGCGAAGGAATCGCTCGATCGGGTTCAGTTAACAGCCATCGATCGATCGCTCGGGTTCAGTAACGCGTAGCCTGCAGTGCAATCGCTCGGGTTCAGTTAGAGCCCAACGCCTCGCACCCACACGTGTGACTGTAAGAGAGAAACGCGCATCACTCGGCCCCGACCACCCACCGTAACCGGGAACACCCCGATATTTTCTCGCCCTCGCTTCTACCACGATTTTGTCCATCATGCACGGCCCAAAGAATGTCATGCAGCTGCGTCTCCGGCCCGCCCAGGACAAAAAGCCCATTTTCTGTCATGATTTTTGTCATAGAAGTAGGACCCCACCACATCTATGATGATACCGGGTTTTGTCACAATTATCGTCATAGAAGTGTCATAAGTATGACAGAAAAAATTTCGTTCGGCCCAAAATGTCATGGATGTGTCTTTTTTGTAGTGATCGGAATGGTTTCGAGAGGTTCGGGTATTTTACCGGAATACCGAGGGGTTACCGGAACACCCCGGGGGAAATATTGGGCCTGCATGGGTCTTAGTGGAGAGAGATGGGATCCCACAAGGGGTGGGTGCCCCCCCCATGGGCGTCCGAATTGGACTAGGGGAGGGGGCGGCGCCCCCCTTTCCCTCTCCCTCTCCCTCTCCTTCCTTTTCCCCTCCGGTGAGAAAGGAAAGGCAGGGGGCGAATCCTACTAGGAGTGGAGTCCTAGTAGGACTCCCCCCATGGCGCTCACCTCCTCGCCGGCCGCCTCCTCCTCCCCTCCTTTATATACGGGGGCAGGGGGCACCCCATAGCACATCATTTTTTCTCTTAGCCGTGTGCGGTGCCCCCCTCCACAGTTACCCCTCCGGTCATAGCGTCATAGTGCTTAGGCAAAGCCCTGCGCGGATCACATCACCATCACCGTGACCACGCCGTCGTGCTGACGAAACTCTCCCTCGACCCTCTGTTGGATCAAAAGTTCGAGGAACGTCATCGAGCTGAACGTGTGCTGAACTCGGAGGTGTCGTACGTTCGGTACTAGATCGGTTGGATTGCGAAGACGTTCGACTACACCAACCGCGTTAAACTAATGCTTCCACTTTCGGTCTACGAGGGTACGTGGACACACTCTCCCCCTCCCGTTGCTATGCATCTCCTAGATAGATCTTGCGTGATCGTAGGAATTTTTTTGAAATTGCATGCTACGTTCCCCAACTGTGGTATCAGAGCCATGTTTATGCGTAGTTTATATGCACGAGTAGAACACAAAGAGTTGTGGGCGATAATAGTCATAGTGCTTACCACCAACGTCTTATTTTTATTCGTCAGTATTGTTGGGTGAAGCGGCCTGGATCAACCTTACATGACCACATTCATGAGACCGGTTCCACCGACAGACATGCAACTTATTTTGCATAAAGGTGGCTGGCGGGTGTCCGTTTCTCCAACTTTAGTTGAATCGAATTTGACTACGGCCGGTCCTTGTTGAGGGTTAAAACAGCACACTTGATGAAAAATCATTGTGGTTTTGATGCGTAGGTAAGAATGGTTCTTGCTAGAAGCCCGTAGCAGCCACGTAAAACTTGCAACAACAAAGTAGAGGACGTCTAACTTGTTTTGCAGGGCATGTTGTGATGTGATATGGTCAAGACATGATGTGATATAAATTGTTGTATGAGATGATCATGTTTTGTAAAAGTTATCGGCAACTAGCAGGAGCCTTATGGTTGTTGCTTTATTGTATGAAATGCAATCGCCATGTAATTGCTTTAGTTTATCACAGCGGTAGCGATAGTCGTAGGAGCAATAGTTGGCGAGATGACAACGACGCTACGATGGAGATCAAGGTGTCAAGCCGATGACGATGGAGATCATGATGGTGCTTTGGAGATGGAGATCAAAGGCACAAGATGATGATGGCCATATCATGTCACATATTTTGATTGCATGTGATGTTTATCCTTTATGCATCTTATTTTGCTTAGTATGGCAGTAGCATTATAAGATGATCCCTCAATAAATTTCAAAGTATAAGTGTTCTCCCTGAGTATGCACCGTTGCTACAGTTCGTTGTGCCGAGACACCACGTGATGATCGGGTGTGATAAGCTCTATGTTCACATACAACGGGTGCAAGGGACGGAAAAGAAAATTCCCGAGCTCTTCGCAATGCTAAATGCCGCTGAGGTAGAAATCAAGAAGGAGCATCAAGTGTTGATGGTTAACAAGACCACTAGTTTCAAGAAAAAGGGCAAAGGGAAGAAGGGGAACTTCAAGAAGAATAGCAAGCAATTTACTGCTCAAGGGAAGAAGCCCAAGTCTGGACCTAAGTCTGAAACTGAGTGCTTCTACTGTAAAGGGACTGGTCACTGGAAGCGGAACTGCCCCAAGTATTTGGCGGATAAGAAGGATGGCAAAGTGAAAGGTATATTTGATATACATGTTATTGATGTGTACCTTACTAATGCTCGTAGTAGCGCCTGGGTATTTGATACTGGTTCTGTTGCTCATATTTGCAACTCAAAACAGGGGCTACTGATTAAAAGAAGATTGGCTAAGGACGAGGTGATGATGCACGTCGGAAATGGTTCCAAGGTCGATGTGATCGCCGTCGGCACGCTACCTCTACATCTACCTTCGGGATTAGTTTTAGACCTGAATAATTGTTATTTGGTGCCAGCGTTGAGCATGAACATTATATCTGGATCTTCTTTGATGTGAGACGGTTGTTCATTTAAATCAGAGAATAATGGTTGTTTTATTTATATGAGTAATATCTTTTATGGTCATGCACCCTTGATGAGTGGTCTATTTTTGTTGAATCTCGATCGTAGTGATACACATATTCATAATATTGAAGCCAAAAGATGAAAAGTTAATAATGATAGTGCAACTTATTTGTGGCACTACCGTTAGGTCATATTGGTGTAAAGCGCATGAAGAAACTCCATGCAGATGGGCTTTTGGAATCACTTGATTATGAATCACTTGATGCTTGTGAACCATGCCTCATGGGCAAGATGATTAAGACTCCATTCTCTGGTACTATGGAGCGAGCCACTCTCTTATTGGAAATAATACATACTGATGTATGCAGTCCATTGAGTGTTGAGGCTCGCGGAGGGTATCGTTATTTTTTGACCTTCACAGATGATTTGAGCAGATATGGGTATATCTACTTAATGAAACATAACTCTGAAACATTTGAAAAGTTCAAAAAAATTCAGAGTGAAGTGCAAAATCATCGTAAAAAGAAAATAAAGTTTCTGCAATCCGATCGTGGAGGTGAATATCTGTGTTACGAGTTTGGTCTTCATTTGAAACAATGTGGAATAGTTTCGCAACTCACGCCACCTGGAACACCACAGCGTAATGGTGTGTCTGAATGTTGTAACCGTACTTTATTATATATGGTGCGATCTATGATGTCTCTTACCGATTTACCACTATCATTTTGGGGTTATGCTTTAGAGACGGCTGCATTCACGTTAAATAGGGCACCATCTAAATCCGTTGAGACGACACCATATGAACTGTGGTTTGACAAGAAACCTAAGCTGTCGTTTCTTAAAGTTTGGGGCTGCGATGCTTATGTGAAAAAGCTTCAACCTGAAAAGCTCGAACCCAAATTGAAGAAATGTGTCTTCATAGGATAACCAAAAGAAACTATTGGGTACACCTTCTATCACAGATCCGAAGGCAAGATATTCTTTGCTAAGAATGGATCCTTTCTAGAGAAGGAGTTTCTCTCGAAAGAAGTGAGTGGGAGGAAAGTAGAACTTGACGAGGTAGTTGTACCTTCTCCCAAATTGGAAAGTGGTTCATCACAGAAATCAGTTCCAGTGATGCCTACACCAATTAGTGAGGAAGTTAATGATGATGATCATGAAACTTCAGATCGAGTTACTACCAAACCTCGTAGGTCAACCAGAGTACGTTCCGCTGTTGGGGAACGTAGTAATTTCAAAAAAAAATCTACGCACACGCAAGATCATGGTGATGCATAGCAACGAGAGGGGAGAGTGTTGTCCACGTACCCTCGTAGACCGAAAGCGGAAGCTTTAACACAACGCGGTTGATGTAGTCGTACGTCTTCATGATCCGACCGATCAAGTACCGAACGCACGACACCTCCGAGTTCAGCACACGTTCAGCTCGATGACGTCCCTCAAACTCCGATCCAGCCGAGTGTTGAGGGAGAGTTTGGTCAGCACGACGGCGTGGTGACAATGTTGATGTTCTACCGACGCAGGGCTTCGCTTAAGCACCGCTACGATATTATCGAGGTGTAATATGGTGGAGGGGGGCACCGCACACGGCTAAGAGATCAATGATCAATTGTCTGTCTAGAGGTGCCCCCTGCCCCCGTATATAAAGGAGCAAGGGGGGGTTCGGCCGGCCAAGTGGAGAGGCACGCCAGGAGGAGTCCTACTCCTACCGGGAGTAGGACTCCCCCCTTTTCCATGTTGGACTAGGAGAGAGAGGGGGAAGAGGTGGAGGGGAGGAAGGAAAGGGGGGCGCCGCCCCCCTCTCCTTGTCCTATTCGGATTGGGGTGGGAGGGGCGTGCGGCCCTGCCCTGGCCTCCTCTCCTCTCTTCCACCTAGGCCCACTAAGGCCCATTAAGTTACCGAGGGGTTCCGGTAACCTCCCGATACTCCGGAAAAATCCCGATTTCACCCGGAACACTTCCGATGTCCAAACATAGGCTTCCAATATATCAATCTTTATGTGTCGACCATTTCGAGACTCCTCGTCATGTCCGTGATCACATCCGGGACTCCGAACAACCTTCGGTACATCAAAACATATAAACTCATAATATAACTGTCATCGTAACGTTAAGCGTGCGGACCCTACGGGTTCGAGAACTATGTAGACATGACCGATACACCTCTCCAGTCAATAACCAATAGCGGAACCTGGATGCTCATATTGGTTCCCACATATTCTACGAAGATCTTTATCGGTCAGACCGCATAACAACATACGTTGTTCCCTTTGTCATCGGTATGTTACTTGCCCGAGATTCGATCGTCGGTATCTCGATACCTAGTTCAATCTCGTTACCGGCAAGTCTCTTTACTCGTTCCATAATACATCATCCCGCAACTAACTCATTAGTCACAATGCTTGCAAGGCTTATAGTGATGTGTATTACTGAGTGGGCCCAGAGATACCTCTCCGACAATCGGAGTGACAAATCCTAATCTCGAAATACGCCAACCCAACAAGTACCTTTGGAGACACCTGTAGAGCACCTTTATAATCACCCAGTTACGTTGTGACGTTTGGTAGCACACAAAGTGTTCCTCCGGTAAACGGGAGTTGCATAATCTCATAGTCATAGGAACATGTATAAGTCATGAAGAAAGCAATAGCAACATACTAAACGATCGAGTCCTAAGCTTAACGGAATGGGTCAAGTCAATCACATCATTCTCCTAATGATGTGATCCCGTTAATCAAATGACAACTCATGTCTATGATCAACGAGCTAGTCAAGTAGAGGCATACTAGTGACACTCTGTTTGTCTATGTATTCACACATGTATTATGTTTCCGGTTAATACAATTCTAGCATGAATAATAAACATTTATCATGATATAAGGAAATAAATAATAACTTTATTGCCTCTAGGGCATATTTCCTTCATCCGCACCAGAGTGGTACGGTAATCCTGTTCTGGAAGTCAAGTTACTAGACCATGACGAACCTACGAACAATGAGGAAGCAATGATGAGCCCAGATTCCGCGAAATGGCTTGAGGCCATGAAATCTGAGATGCCATCCATGTATGAGAACAAAGTGTGGACTTTGGTTGACTTGCCCAATGATCGGCAAGCCATAGAGAATCACTACTACAGGATGGTCCAAACGCGACACTACGATCAGAGACCCTTCGACGAAACTGTGTGCGATGCCATAATCGCAAACGGTGGTGTAAAAAAACGTCAAAAAAGGTGCAAAACATTTGCGATGACGGATGCATCAAACACGGTTCAGATTTTAGTTGCGTGTGTGATGCAGAGCATACGGTTCAGTTCAATTAACTATCTGAGATGAGGAGGAACAAAAGAAATGGGCAGCCAGATGAAAATGTGTGTGATATACAACATACGGTTCACTAGGATGAACTGTGTGTGATTAGGCAACACAATGGAAACGGTTCAACTGAACAAGATGTGTGTGATACGCTGCAAACAGGTCCGTAATCAGAAATGTGTGCGAAGACCAATAATAACACAGACCACTGCTACTAATAAGTCGTGTGATTTGCTCTGTCTACAGAAGAATAACATGTATATATATAACTGAAATGAACATCCAATTATATAAGTGACTATACATATCATTCACACACACCTCAATAAACAATTGCATGCATTCTAAAGTAGGAGAAACGATCGTCTAGTCATCTACTTCTTGTGACGCTCCCGCCACTCCTCTGTGGCTCGATCCCTCGTCTGGGGCAGGAAGAAGACACTTCCTCATGTAAACGATCTGCCTGTACATCTCGTAGCTTGTGTATGCGTCCTTGGCCGCGTACTTGACATGTTCGGGCGCCATTAATGGAGAGGAAGGCGGGCGGCCATGGAGGTCAAAGGGCTCGCTTCCTAGTAAGCCCGCGCAGCGTACAGCTCGCACGCTTCCTGGTGAGCCTGTGCATTGGAGGATAGCTTACACGCCTCTCGGTCAGCCTGCGCACCGGACTGCGCTCGCACGCTTCCCGTTCAGTCAAGGTCAAGCAGTTGTCCGCACGGCACCTCCTATAGCCATTAAAACCAAGACACGTGGCGTCACGTGAATGGTTAACAGAACGCACATGGTTTGAATTATACCAACATTTGAGATATTAAAGTGGCAGCTATTTTCTCAAAATGCCTTTGTTGGCTGTTATTCGAGTGCGCCTTCTGTCAAAATGGACACGAAAAATACCACTGCATGCCGCGTGCCATTCCATGATAGCATGCCAAGTTTGATGAATTTCAGACGAGTTTTGGATTTACTAGAATTTAAAAACAAACTATCCCAACATTTTGCCGGCAATCAACGGTGCACTATTGTTTGAAATTCATTCCCATTTCTTGCATGGGACCTAAGCATGCACCCAAGGACACAGATTTGATTTTTCAACCAATTTATATGCACTGGAGCATGTGCATGTAGTTCAAATTTGAATTATGCATATAAATGCATTGAAAACCCAGTTAATGCATAAAAATGCCCAAACGAACCCCAAAAAATCACAACAATTGACACAACACTCCTGTTGTTCTATGTTGACACGAGAAATTTTTTGAAGCAATAAGAGGCAATGGATATTGTTTCGTCCCCAAAGGTGAGACGTTCCCTACCGAAACCATCATGCTTGTTGTGAGAAGCTCTGGTTTGTGAGAAGCATATACCTAAACCTGCCCCAAATTGGAGAAAATTTTTACCACGGCATCGCCGCTCCATGATAGCATGCCAAGTTTCATGAATTTCAAACGAGTTTTGGATTTACTAGAATTTAAAAACCAGGTATCTCAATGTTTGCGGCCGAGTGACGGTGGCAGGGTGTTTGACATTCATTCACATCTCTTGCATGGGACCTGAGCATGCAACCAAGGACACAAATTTGAATTTTCAACCAATTTATATGCATTAGAGCATGTGCATGTAGTTCAAATTTGAATTATGCACATAAATGCATTGAAAACTCAATTAATGCATGAAAATGTCCAAACGAACCCCAAAAAATCCCAAAAATTGACACAACACTCCTGTTGTTCTACGTTGACATAAGAAATTTTTTGAAAGCAATAAGAGGCAATGGATATCGTTTCGTCCCCAAAGGTGGGACGTTCCCTACCGAAACCATCATGCTTGTTGTGAAAAGCTCCTGTTTGTGAGAAGCATATACCCATACCTGCCCCAAATGGGACAAAAATTTACGAGGGCATGTTGATGCCGCTCCATGATAGCATGCCAAGTTTCATGAATTTCAGACGAGTTTTGGATTTACTAGAATTTAAAAACAAGGTATCTCAATGTTTGCGGCCGAGTGACGGTGGCAGGGTGTTTGACATTCATTCCCATTTCTTGCATGGGACCTGAGCATGCAACCAGGACACATATTTGAATTTTCAACTAATTTATATGCATTAGAGCATGTGCCTGTAGTTCAAATTTTAATTATGCACATGATTGCATAGAAAACTTAGTTAATGTATAAAAATGTCCAAGCAAACCCCGAAAAATCCCAAAAATTGACACAACACTCCTGTTGTTCTATGTTGACACTAGGAAAAAAATTGAAATCGAGAAGAGGCAATGGATATTGTTTCGACCAGACAGGTGAAACGTTCCCTACCGAAACCATCAGGCTAGTTGTGAGAAGCTCTGGTTTATGAGAAGCTTATACCCAAACCTACCCCAAATGGGACAAAAAATTTACCACGTCGTGTTGACGCCACTCCATGATAGCATGCCAAGTTTCATGAATTTCGGACGAATTTTGGATTTACTGGAATTACAAAAGCAAGTATGTCGACGTTTGCCGGAAAGCCACAGTGCCGTGGTGTTCGAATTTCATCCCCATTTCTTGCATGGGACATAACCATAATCCCATGGACACATATATGATTTTACAACCCATGTTGGCGCACCGGAGCATGTGCATGTAGTTTAATTTTGAATTGTGCACCTGAAATGGCTAGAAAACAAATTTAATGTGTAAAATGTTCAAACGAACCCTGAATAATTCCAATTCTTTTATGACACACATATAGTTGCATATTCACTGCAGATAAAAGGTCTGGCAATTCAAACACCGTCCATTGCCGCTGTGACCCCATTATGTAATTAAAATCAAGGTGAAAAATCAAGTAGATCCCACACAGTTTATTATCACCAATCATGTGAGATGCAGCAAAAAATATCCTAGAGCACCGTCGGTGTATAGTACGCCTATGGCTTACACGAGAAGGTGCGTCGGCTACAGTCCACAACCGGCGTCTCAAGCACACTAGCTCGCTCCCCAAATATCATTTCACTGTTCAATCGTCGCCGATGAAAGATGGGCATGTGGACCCGCGTCATGAGGGCAACTTCGGTGGCCCACTCCGGCGAGAGCGCGGCCGCAGCCGCCATGCGCGTGCTAACAAGGTGCATAGCGCGGCCGCAATCTGTGACCGGGCGGCCAAGGCAGCCCAAACGGCCGTTGTTGCTTCTCAGGTGGCGGCAGCAACATCTGCCTCGAGGATAGCAACTGGCGAGACCGGCACAACAGCTGTCCGTTCCGCAGCGGCGGCCTTAGCCCTGATGGAGGCTGCCCATGACCATGTCGAGGCCGCCCACGCCCAGCTTGTGGCGGTCACCGCACAAATCGAACGAAGCTTCTCCGACAACGGTCGGCAACTCACGACCGAAGAGTTGGCAATTGCCGAGAGCGTTCGAGCAGCCGTCCGTTCCTCCGCCGCATACCTTGCGATGATGGAGCCCATCCAAGCCCAGATCGCGGCCGCCCATGCCCAGCTTGTGGCAGCCTTTTCCAAAGAGATGGCGGACGCGGATGGTGAGATGCTTGCCGACTATGGTGCGATGGATGCCATGGAGCCCCTTCCCAGGAGACCGTTCGGCGCGAGCTCGACATGGAGGCGGCGGCGGAGACCGATGAGCACCAGCCATACTAGTACTCTTTGTTTTGTTTAATTAAGAGCGCCGGTCTTTAATTTGGTAGAGTAATGTTTAGGTCAGCTAGCTCTGTTTAATTGTTGAACTTGCTCGATTAAGAAGTGTGGGTGTGCTGTAGTCTCCTTTGTGTACCCAAATTATGCAATGACGTGGATGACCACTGTAACCATGGAAATTCGAACCAAAATTTTTGACGTTCAAACTCATCACACATGGGTTAAGCTATCTGAATCATTTGTGATGTTTAGATATCGTACATAGTTCTGAATAAGGGACCATGTCTGATGACACTTTGCGCGCCAGTTTTTTCGCAGAAGTGATTCCAAATTTTGTGAAAAGATGTATGACTGCTATATTCTTTGACTTTTGTGAAAAGATTGTTGAGGTTTCATGGATGATTTCTTCGTGTATGGAACTTCTTTTGATCATTGCTTAAGTAACATTGATCGAGTTTTGCAGAGATGTGAAGAAACTAATCTTGTCTTGAATTGGGAGAAGTGCCACTTTATGGTTAATGAAGGTATTGTCTTGGGGCATAAAATTCTGAAAGAGGTATTGAAGTTGATAAAGCTAAAGTTGATGCTATTGAAAAGATGTCATGTCCTAAGGACATTAAAGGTATAAGAAGTTCCCTTGGTCATGCCGGTTTCTATAGGAGGTTCAATAAAGACTTCTCAAAAATTTCTAGGCCTCTGACTAATCTCTTACAAAAAGATGTTCCTTTTGTCTTTAATGATGATTGTGTAGGAGCATTTGAAATACTTAAGAAAGCCTTGATTTCTGCACCTATTGTTCAGCCACCTGATTGGAATTTACCCTTTGAAATTATGTGTGATGCTAGTGATTATGTTGTAGGTGCTGTTCTAGGACAAAGAGTTGATAAGAAATTAAATGTTATCTAATATGCTAGTAAAACTCTAGACAGTGCCCAGAGAAATTATGCTACTACTGAAAAAGAAGTTTTAGCAGTTGTATTTGCTTGTGAGAAGTTCAGACCTTATATTGTTGATTCTAAACTAACTGTTCACACTGATCATGCTGCTATTAAATATCTTATGGAAAAGAAAGATGCTAAACCCAGACTTATTAGATGGGTTCTCCTACTACAAGAATTTGATTTGCATATTATAGATAGAAAGGGAGCTGAGAACCCCGTTGCAGACAACTTATCTAGGTTAGAGAATGTTCTTGATGACCCAGTACCTATTGATGATATCTTTTCTGATGAACAATTAGCTATCATAAATGCTTCTCGTACTGCTCCATGATATGCTGATTATGCCAATTACATTGTTGCTAAATTTTTACCACCTAGTTTCACATACCAGCAAAAGAAAAAGTTTTTCTATGATTTAAGACATTACTTCTGGGATGACCCACACCTTTATAAATAAGGAGTAGATGGTGTTATTAGACATTGTGTACCTGAGCATGAACAGGAACAGATCCTACGCAAGTGCCACTCCGAGGCTTATGGAGGACACCATGCTGGAGATAGAATTGCGCATAAAGTATTGCAATCCGGTTCTTATTGGCCTACTCTTTTTAAAGATGCTCGTAAGTTTGTTTTATCTTGTGATTAGTGTCAAAGAATTGGTAATATTAGTAGACGCCAAGAAATGCCTATGAACTATTCACTTGTTATTGAACCATTTGATGTTTGGGGCTTTGATTATATGGGACCGTTTCCTTCCTCTAATGGGTATACACATATTTTAGTTACTGTTGATTACGTTACTAAGTGGATAGAAGCTATTCCATCTAGTAGTGCCAATCATAACACCTCTATTAAGATGCTTAAAGAAGTTATTTTTCCAAGGTTTGGAGTCCCTAGATATTTAATGACTGATGGTGGTTCACATTTTATTCATGGTGCGTTTCGTAAAATGCTTGCTAAGTATGATGTTAATCATAGAATTGCATCTCCATATCACCCACAATCTAGTGGTCGAGTAGAATTGAGTAATAGAGAGATTAAATTAATTTTGCAAAAGACTGTTAATAGATCTAGAAAGAATTGGTCCAAAAAACTTGATGATGCATTATGGGCCTATAGAACTGCATATAAAAATCCTATGGGTAAGTCTCCGTATAAAATGGTATATGGAAAAGCATGTCACTTACCTCTCGAACTAGAACATAAGGCATATTGGGCCATTAAAGAGCTCAGATATGATTTCAAACTTGCCGGTGAAAAGAGGCTATTTGACATTAGCTCACTTGATGAGTGGAGAACCCAGGCCTATGAGAATGCCAAACTGTTTAAAGAAAAAGTTAAAAGATGGCATGACAAAAGGATACAAAAGCATGAGTTTAGCGTAGGTGATTATGTTTTGCTATACAACTCTCATTTAAGATTTTTTGCAGGAAAACTCCTCTCTAAATGGGAAGGTCCTTACGTTATCGAGGAAGTTTATCGTTCCGGTGCCATAAAAATCAACAACTTCGAAGGCACAAATCCGAAAGTGGTGAACGGTCAAAGAATCAAACATTATATCTCAGGTAATCCCATAAATGTTGAAACCAATGTTATTGATACCGTAACCCCGGAGGAGTACATAAGGGACACTTTCCAGAACGTTTCAGACTCCGAAAAGGAATAGGTATGTGATACGGTAAGTAAACCGACTCCAAAACAGTTCTAATGGCAATTTTTTCTCCGTTTTGGAATATTGAAGAAAATAGGAAAATAAGAAGTAGTCCGAAAGGGACACGAGGCATCCACGAGGGTGGAGGGCGCGCCCTACCCCCCTAGGCGCGCCCCCTGCCTCGTGGGCACCTCGTGTGCCATCCGGACTCCGTTTTCTTGCACGATACTTCTTTTGGTCGGCAAAAATTCATTATATAATCTCCCGAAGGTTTTGACCACCGCACCATGACACAATCCCCTGTTTTTGTTTGAGCTGTCTCTGTTGCAGATTTAAAGCAAGATGTCATCTCAAGACTCCGACGGAGAGAGCTATGTCTCACATCTCATTGCTGACCCAAAGTCCTATGGGGACCTATCTCCTTATGGTCGAACTACGGATGATGAGCAGGATGCTCATTTGATGAGGATCGATGATTCAAGTTCAGAGGAGGAGGATGTCCCTCTACCTCAACCTGGGGATATGCACATGAAGTTCAAGAAGTCTAGCCTCCCTAAGAGGGCTAACTGGTCTAATAACAGATCTATTCCTTCTCGTTTTCGGCAAAAAAGCAAAGGAGATTTATGTGACAAGATCCTGAAGCTGGCGTCGGAGGTCGATGATTTAAAGGAGGAAATTGCTCTCCTCAACTACAATATGAAAAAGCTGAAGGCACAATTGTCACCACCAACTCCATCATCACCACCTCCAAGGAAAGAGACATAAGCACATGAGTATGGGCACTCCCCTTGGCAACTGCCAAGCTTGGGGGAGGTGCCCCGGTATCGTATCACCATCACACCTCTATCTTTACCATTTTTCTTAGTTCGATCCTTTTAGTAATATCTTGATTTAGTAGAATAAAGTTTTAGTATGATCCAGTTGTGAGTTTTGCTTTATGATCCTTCTATGTAATCTAGTCCGTGAGCTATATATAATAAAGATTAGTTTTGAGTCAAGGGCTTGATTATCTTGCTATGATCTTGAGGGAATAAAAATAAAAGAGAAGAGAAAGAATAAAAAGAATTAAAGAGATCATATTGATCTTATGGAGAGTAATGACTTCACATATAAAAGAGTATGATGAATAAAAGTTGTTGAGGGTTGACAAACATAGTTTTGGTCCTCATTGCAATTAATAGGACGTAATAAAGAAAGAGAGGTTTTCACATATAAATATACTATCTCGGACATCTTTTATGATTGTGAGCACTCATTAAAATATGACATGCTAAAAAGTTGATGTTGGACAAGGAAGACAACATAATGGGTTATGTTTTCTTATATCCGAAATAAAGTATATTCTCATGGATCATCCAACATGTTCAGCTTGCCTTTCCCCCTCATGCTAGCCAAAAAATTTGCACTAAGTAGAGATACTACTTGTGCTTCCAAATATCCTTAAACCCGGTTTTGCCATGAGAGTCCACCATATCTACCTATGGATTGAGTAAGATCCTTCAAGTAAGTTGTCATTGTTGCATGCAATAAAAATTGCTCTCTAAATATGTATGATTTATTAGTGTGGGGAGAATAAGCTTTATACGATCTTGTGATGTGGAAGCAATAAAAGCGACGGACTGTATAATAAAGGTCCATATCACAAGTGGCAATATAAAGTGACGTTCTTTTGCATTAAGATTTCGTGCATCCAACCATAAAAGCACATGACAACCTCTGCTTCCCTCTGCGAAGGGCCTATCTTTTATTCTTGTCTTATACCTTATACAAGAGTCATGGTGATTTTCACCTTTGCTTTTTACATTTTATCCTTTGGCAAGCACATTGTGTTGGAAAGATCCTGATATATATATATATCCAACTGGATGTAAGTTATCATAAACTATTATTGTTGACATTACCCTTGAGGTAAAAGGTTGGGGGGCAACATTATAAGCCCCTGTCTTTCTCTGTGTCTGATTAAAACTCCATACCCATAAGTATTGCGTGAGTGTTAGCAATTGTGAAAGACTAAATGATAGTTGAGTATGTGAACTTGCTGAAAAGCTCTTATATATTGACTCTTTCCGATGTTATGATAAATTGCAATTGCTTCAATGACCGAGATCATAGTTTGTTAGTTCTCAATGAAGTTTCTGATTCATACTTGACATTGTGAATAGATTGTTACTTTAGCATAAGAAATCATATGACAATATATATATATATATGTTGTTGTTATAAGAATGATCATGATGCCCTCATGTCCGTCTTTTATTTTATCGACACCTCTATGTCTAAACATGTGGACATATTTTTCGTTATCGACTTCCGCTTGAGGACAAGCGAGGTCTAAGCTTGGGGGAGTTGATACGTCCATTTTGCATCATGCTTTTATATCGATATTTATTGCATTATGGGTTGTTATTACACATTATGTCACAATACTTAGGCATATTCTCTCTTATTTTACAAGGTTTACATGAAGAGGGAGAATGCCGGCAGCTGGAATTCTGAGCTGGAAAAGGAGCAAATATTAGAGACCTATTCTGCGCAACTCCAAAAGTCCTGAAACTCCACGGAAGTCAGTTTTAGAATATATAAAAAATATTGGGCGAAGAAAGTACCAGAGGGGGGCCACCCACCATCCACGAGGGTGGGGGCGCGCCCCCTACCTCGTGGGCCCCCTGGCAGGCCTCGGGTGCCCATCTTTGGCTATATGAAGTCTTTCCCCCTGGAAAAAATCAGAAGCAAGCTTTCGGGACGAAGCACCGCCGCCACGAGGTGGGACCTGGCGAAACCAATCTAGGGCTCCAGCGGAGCTGTTCTGCCGAGGAAACATCCCTCCGGGAGGGGGAAATCATCACCATCGATCCTCTCACCGGGAGGGGGTCAATCTCCATCAACATCTTCACCAGCACCATCTCCTCTCAAACCCTAGTTTATTTCTTGTATCCAATCTTTGTCTCAAAACCTCAGATTGGTACCTGTGGGTTGCTAGTAGTGTTGATTACTCCTTGTAGTTGATGCTAGTTGGTTTATTTGGTGGAAGATCATATGTTTAGATCCTTTATGCATATTAATACCCCTCTGATTATGAAAATGAATATGATTTGTGAGTAGTTACGTTTGTTCCAGAGGACATGGGAGAAGTCTTGCTATAAGTAGTCATGTGAATTTGGTATTCGTTCGATATTTTGATGAGATGTGTGTTGTCTTTCCTCTAGTGGTGTTATGTGAACGTCGACTACATGACACTTCACCATTTTTTGGGCCTAGAGGAAGGCATTGGGAAGTAATAATTAGATGATGGGTTGCTAGAGTGACAGAAGCTTAAACCATAGTTTATGCGTTGCTTCGTAAGGGGCTGATTTGGATCCATATGTTTCATGCTATGGTTAGGTTTACCTTAATACTTCTTTTGTAGTTGCGGATGCTTGCAATAGGGGTTAATCATAAGTGGGATGCTTGTCCAAAAAACGGCTGTACCCAAGCACCGGTCCACCCACATATCAAATTATCAAAGTAACGAACACGAATCATATGAGTGTGATTAAAACTAGCTTGACGATAATTCCCATGTGTCCTCGGGAGCGTTTTCCTTTATATAAGAGTTTGTCCAGGCTTGTCCTTTGCTACAAAAAGGATTGGGCCATCTTGCTGCACCTTATTTACTTTTATTGCTTGTTACCCGTTACAAATTACCTTATCACACAACTATCTGTTACCGATAATTTCAGTGCTTGCAGAGAATACCTTACTGAAAACCGCTTGTCATTTCCTTCTGCTCCTCGTTGGGTTCGACACTCTTACTTGTCGAAAGGACTACGATAGATCCCCTATACATGTGGGTCATCAGTGTTTAGTTAACTGTTTGGTTCAATTATGCAATGCGATGTTCAATAGTTGTGGGTGCATTCTGTTATGTATACCATGTGAGGAATAAATTGAATTTGGCTGTAGTAAATACATGAGAAACAAATACAATTGCTATATTTTCAAGTTGTTAAGCATGCTTGGTTTGGTTAACTGTCTGATCTTCTATTACGAGTATGTTATATTGTGCAATGTGGTGCTCAGTTAATGTTTGGTTCATTTGTTGTGGTGTTTAGTTAACTTCTTGGTTCAATTCTGCAATGCGATGTCCAATTGTCGTGGGTAGAATTTTGTATTGTTGTGCATGTGAGGAATAAATCGAATTTCGCTGCACTTAATACATGAGAAACATATACAAGTGCTATATTTCCTAGTTCTTAATCATGCTTGGTTTGGATAAATGGGTTTTCCATGTGGCTTGAATTAATCTGATGAATCTGCAATGTGCTTATTTTACATCAACATATTTTACTGATAGCATGTGAACCCTTACTTAACCTGATGACTAACTACCTTATATGTGTTGCAGGGAAACAATGGAAAGCACTGGGCTTTACAATCGAGATTAGCACGTGCATGGTCCGTTGTCTAATAGCACATTATTGTGCAATTGCAGGAATCATTCTAATATTTAGGTTTTTAACAATTTGGTCTTGCACATGTAGGTCCTACTGTCAGAGATTTTGACCCATTGTTCGACCCTTTTGCATATGGGGAAATGAGTTTTCCATGAATATCAATCAAGTCAAGAAACTCAGAAAGATTGTTAGGATAAAGAAATTAGCGACAAAAAACAACAAGATCTTTGTCTGCACAATGAAGAAGACATCAGTTCACTACAAGATGGTACTAACTATTATACCTTGCTTTTTTATTCCTTTGCCCCATTTCCAATATAGAGAAGATATTTATGCACATCCTTGTTTTCAGGCCTTTCCAAAGCAGTTCACTGATGATTACCTCTCAAACCACCTCTATGGTCAGGAGGCGAGGAAGGTTTTCATACAACACCCACGGTTCAATATTGAAGTGTTCCTGAAAAGGACGAAGGAAGGACGGTCAATCATCCACAGGCACTGGACTAAAGTTGCAAAGACCTTCAACATGAATGAAGGCTCAATATTCGCCTTCCGCTTCAGCAGTTTTCCAGATGAGATGCATCTGTCTATATATATGATGCTAATTTTGAAAGGTTCTACATGTTGCATGTGAAACTTGGTGCTGGTGCAGTTGTGTAATGGGGTAGCTGAGTGCTGAAACTATATCATGTTGTACTCTGATGTATTTCAATTATGAAATCCTACTTCCTTAGTATGGAAATAAAATATATTATGTGCTTGATATGAATGTCAATTAGATTAATAAATGGATTATTAATAATAGGGCAATTAGCCTGCTAATGGCGAATTAGCCTGCTAATTGGGTTTTGCTATTGCAAACAGTTACTTAGAAAATACCGTGGGCGATGACCTCCGGCAATGCACACAGTTTCTAGGAATAAACCGTGTTGGATCAATGAACAATCACACACGACCTTCTCTTGAAAACTGTTTGCGTTAGGCCACCTTGCGCAAACGTTTATCACGTAAAAACTATGTGTGATGGACAGCCTTTGCCACATAGTTTCTTCTACGCACCGTGTGTGATGCATTCAATAACGCAAACGATAAAATTGTTAATATCGTGTGCAATGGCAATGCTATCACAAACGATTTAATGGGGAAAATTGTGTGTGATGTACCTGTGAACGGAAACGTTTTCCTTGAAACGACTGTGAGGGATGTACATACGAACGGAAACGTTTAGTGGGGACTGATTGTGTGGGATGTACTTGCGACTGGAAACAATTTCGCCTGTATAATTGTATTTTTTAGCTCTACTGTACGTATTTCCGTATTTGAGCGCTCACCGGTCGCACACGACCTCATTTTGCCGAGCGTGTGTGCCAGGAGGGCATATCCTCGACGGTTTCTGGGTCGTGTGGGAAGGATCCCCCCCCCCCATCACCGTCACTCACTAGTAGACGATTCCAAATGACGTCGCGGAAAGGGGTTAAAAACCGTTTGTATAGCACCGACGCATACCAGTGAATAAATGGATTTTCAAGAAGAAGACTGACGCTGGCTGTAATGTTACTGTCTACAAAGCTCGAATTTTTGCGAAAAGTTTTTGACAAGTTCAAGGAGTTGACTATGCTGAGACCTTCTCACCCGTAGCGATGCTCAAGTCTGTCCGAATCATGTTAGCAGTTGCCGCATTTTATGATTATCAAATTTGGAAAATGTCAAAATTGCATTCCTTAATGGATTTCTTAAAGAAGAGTTGTATATGATGCAACCAGAAGGTTTTGTCGATCCCAAAGGTGCTAACAAAGTGTGCAAGCTCCAGCGATCCGTTTATGGACTGGTGCAAGCATCTCGGAGTTGGAATATACGCTTTGATAGTGTGATCAAAGCATATGGTTATATACAGACTTTTGGAGAAGCCTGTATTTACAAGAAAGTGAGTGGGAGCTCTGTAGCATTTCTAATATTATATGTGGATGACATATTGTTGATTGGAAATAATACAGAATTTCTGGAAAGCATAAAAGGATACTTGAATAAGAAATTTTCAATGAAAGACCTCGGTGAAGCTGCTTATATATTGGGCATCAAGATCTATAGAGATAGATCAAGACGCTTAATTGGACTTTCACAAAGCACATACCTTGATAAAGTTTTGAAGAAGTTCAAAATGGACCAGTCAAAGAAAGGGTTCTTACCTGTGTTACAAGGTGTGAAGTTGAGTTACACTCAATGCCCGACCACTACAGAAGATAGAGAGAAAATGAAAGTCATTCCCTATGCCTCAGCCATAGGATCTATCATGTATGCAATGTTGTGTACCAGACCTGATGTCTGCCTTGCTATAAGTTTAGCAGGGAGGTACCAAAGTAATCCAGGAGTGGATCACTGGAAAGCGGTCAAGAACATCCTGAAATACCTGAAAAGGACTAAGGATATGTTTCTCGTTTATGGAGGTGAAAAAGAGCTTGTCGTAAATGGTTACGTCGATGCAAGCTTTGACACTTATCCGGATGACTCTAATTCGCAAACCGGATACGTATTTATATTGAATGGTGGAGCTGTTAGTTGGTGCAGTTCCAAACAGAGCGTCGTGGCGGGATCTACGTGTGAAGCGGAGTACATAGCTGCTACGGAAGCAGCAAATGAAGGATTCTGGATGAAGGAGTTCATATCCGATCTAGGTGTCATACCTAGTGCGTCGGGTCCAATGAAAATCTTTTGTGACAATACTGGAGCAATTGCCTTAGCAAAGGAATCCAGACAAAAGAACCAAACACATCAAGAGACGCTTCAACTCCATCCATGATCAAGTCAAGGAGGGAGACATAGAGATTTGCAAGATACATACGGATCTAAATGTTGCAGACCCGTTGACTAAGCCTCTTCCACGAGCAAAACATGATCAGCACCAAGACTCCATGGGTGTTAGAATCATTACTATGTAATCTAGATTATTGACTCTAGTGCAAGTGGGAGACTGAAGGAAATATGCCCTAGAGGCAATAATAAAGTTTTTATTTATATTTCCTTATATCATGATAAATGTTTATTATTCATGCTAGAATTGTATTAACCGGAAACTTAGTACATGTGTGAATACATAGACAAAACAAAGTGTCCCTAGTATGCCTCTACTTGACTAACTCGTTAATCAAAGATGGTTAAGTTTCCTAACCATAGACATGTGTTGTCATTTGATGAACGGGATCACATCATTAGAGAATGATGTGATGGACAAGACCCATCTGTTAGCTTAGCATAATGATCGTTAAGCTTTATTGCTATTGCTTTCTTCATGACTTATACATATTCCTCTGACTATGAGATTATGCAACTCCCGAATATCGGAGGAACACCTTGTGTGCTATCAAACATCACAACGTAACTGGGTGATTATAAAGATGCTCTACAGGTGTCTCCGAAGGTGTTTGTTGGGTTGGCGTAGATCAAGATTAGGATTTGTCACTCTAAGTATCGGAGAGGTATCTCTAGGCCCTCTCGGTAATGCACATCACTATAAGCCTTGCAGGCAATGTGCCTAATGAGTTAGTTGCAGGATGATGCATTACGGAACGAGTAAAGAGACTTGCCAGTAACAAGATTGAACTAGGTATGATGATACCGGCGATCGAATCTCGAACAAGTAACATATCGATGACAAAGGGAATAACGTACGTTGTTATTGCGGTTTGATCGATAAAGATCTTCGTAGAATATATAGGAACCAATATGAGCATCCAGGTTCCGCTATTGGTTATTGACCAGAGAGGTGTCTCGGTCATGTCTACATAGTTCTCGAACCCGTAGGGTCCGCACGCTTAACGTTCGATGACGATTTGTATTATGAGTTATATGTTTTTGGTGACCGAAGTTTGTTCGGTGTCCCGGATAAGATCACGGACATGACGAGGAGTCTCGAAATGGTCAAGAGGTGAATATTCATATACTGGAAGGTAGTATTCAGACATCGGAATGGTTTCGAGTGGTTCGGGTATTTTACCGGAGTACCGAGGGGTTACCGGAACCCCCCGGGGGAAATATTGGGCCTACATGGGCCTTAGTCGAGAGAGAGGGGAGCCCACAAGGGGTGGCCGCCCCCCCCCCTCCCCTGGGAGGCCGAATTAGACTAGGGGAGGGGCGGCGCCCCCTTTCCCTTTCCCTCTCCCTCTCCTTCCTTTTCCCCTCCAGTGAGAAAGGAAAAGGGGGGATCCTACTAGGAGTGGAGTCATAGTAGGACTCCCCCCATGGCGTGCGCCTCCTGGCCGGCCGCCTCCTCCTTCCCTCCTTTATATACGGGGGCAGGGGCACCCCGTAGCACATCAATTGTTCTCTTAGCCGTCTGTGGTGCCCCCTCCACAGTTTACTCCTCCGGTCATAGCGTCGTAGTGCTTAGGTGAAGCCCTGCGCGGACCACATCACCATCACCGTCACCACGCCGTTGTGCTGACAAAACTCTCCCTCGACCCTCTGCTGGATCAAGAGTTCAAGGGACGTCATCAAGCTGAACGTGTGATGAACTCGGAGGTGCCGTACGTTCGGTACTAGATCGGTTGGATCGTGAAGACGTTCGACTACATCAACCGCGTTAACCTAACGCTTCCGCTTTCGGTCTACGAGGGTATGTGGACACACTCTCCCCCTCTCGTTGCTATGCATCTCCTAGATAGATCTTGCGTGATCGTAGGATTTTTTTTGAAATTGCATGCTACATTCCCCAACAAGAACAAATATGCATGTGTTGGACTTGTTGTAAATGAACAATGAGGTGTCAGACTTGGAGGGAACAAAACCAAGTTCCTGCATTTTATGACAGAGACGGGAATCCCATGCTCTTGGGGCTTGCTTCAACCCATATAATGCTTTATCAAGTTCACAGACATGAGTGGGAGCACTTTTACTTTCAAACCCAGGAGGTTGTTTCATATACACCTCTTCCAGAACACCATGGAGAAACGCATTTTGCACATCTAGCTGTCTGAGACTCTGACCCCAGGATACAACAATGGACAACACAAGACGGATAGTGGCAGCTTTTACAACTGGACTAAATGTGTCTTCATAGTCTATACCATATCGCTGTTTGAAGCATTTTGCAACAAGCCTAGCCTTATAACGATCAATGGTTCCAACGGATTTTCTTTTAATCCTAAACACCCACTTGTAGTCAATCAAATTTTTACCTTGCTGTGGAGGAACCAAATGCCATGTGTTATTTTTCTTGAGTGCTATGTACTCTTCCTTCATAGCTTTCATCCATTTTCATCACCAAGAGCCTCTTCAACTGTAGTAGGTTCACCTGGTTCACCTGTAGAGCAAATCATACCATATTTGGTTATATTTTTGTAATTTACAGGTTTCGTTACCCCTATATGTAGACGTGTAAGACGAGGTGATGAAGTGATCAATTATGTGGCCATAGAGGATCCCATGGGCTGCACAGAGGCGTTAGCCGCAGCAGATCCCGAGGAGAGATCCTCTGCCACAGCCACATGCGGATTTTCTGTGGCCAATGACCGCGCCTCGATACTGGCCTGATCCGCAGAAGATCCTGGCATGTGGGCCAGCCCATCATTCTCTAATGATGGCGCATCTGCTCGGGAGTCCGCGCCTGTCGGTTGCTCAGGCAGATCGACACAGGATTCCACGCCCGTGCCGAGGCCCACACCGGTGGAGCGGCCTGGAACCCGCCGCTTGTAGCACATGGGTTGGCTGCCTAACTGGCGTCGCCTGCGCCAGCTGCATGCTGCCAAGTGGCAGGCGATGATTGACGTGGAGCTTGGGCCGCACCGCGGCTAGTGAGAGGCAGCCGTGTGTCACCCACGGGATCGGAGGCACTGGCGCATGCGCCTGTGCCTGGTCCGCCTGGTACGTCTGCGGCAACAGATCCCGAGGAGGATCTGATCCTCTGCCCTAGAACTGATCCCGAGGGGGATCTGTCTCTTGTTTCGGGACACATAAAATGAAGCCCAAACTTTGCACAATTTTCATCATTTTGAGCTGCATTTTCGCCATTTTCTTCGTTGTTTGCTCCTGTTTCATCACAATGCTCATGCATGCTATCAGTAGGATTAGTCAATAGTTGATCATCAATATTGTTTCCCCCTTGATCAATAGCGGTGAGATGTGGAGGCAAAAGAAGAATTTCTTTGCAAAGGAGAGCACCGGCATTAGGATGGAGATCAGCAAAAGGGAATTTAGTTTCATCAAAGACAACGTCATGAGAAATATAGACACGGCTCGTAGAGACATCAAGGCATTTGACATAAGTTTTCGATTATTGTATGGACGGAGATTGGGCCAACATGCACATCCAAACACATGAAGGGACTTGTAGTCTGGTTTGGTGTGAAATAGTCGTTCTACCGGAGTTTCATTGTGGATGACACGACTAGGAAGCATATTAATAATATGCACGGCAGTGAGGAACGCTTCGTCCCAAAACTTGATCGGCATGGAGGCTCCTGCTAAGAGGGCAAGTCCAACCTCGACAATGTGGCGATGCTTACGCTCGGCATAGCGGTTCTGTTGGTGAGCATGAGGGCATGGCACATGATGTGAGATGCCAAGAGCTTGGAAGGAGTTTAATTTATCATACTCCCCTCCCCAGCCGGATTGGACATCAATGATTTTGCTGTCAAACTTGCATTCGAGAAGAGCTTGAAATTTTTTAAAGACTTGGAAAACATCTGATCTTTTCTGAAGAAGATAGATCCAAAAGAATTTGCTGTAGTCATTGATAAAACTCACATAATAGGCGTGTCTACCCACAGAGCTAGGGGCAGGGCCCCAAACATCAGAGAAAATTAATTGCAAAGGTTGTGTGGAGACACTAGTAGATATAGGGTAAGGTAACTGATGACTCTTAGCTCGTTGACAATTGTTTCAATATGGCGCTCACCAACAAACGGGAGCTTATTTTTCCTAAGCAATCTTTCAACTAGAGAAAAAAGAGCATGTCCTAATTGATTGTGCCATCGTGTTGATGAAAGCTTGACAACACCATAGGCTTGTTTATTGAATCTTCTACGCTCCGGAATCAACGGGTAAAGCCCTCGAACACATCTACCTCGATAGAGGATTTTTTTTCGTGGCCCGATCCTTGATAAAAAAGAAATAAGGATGAAACTCGAGGAAGACATGATTATCAATAGCAATTCTATGAACGGAGAGAAGATTCTTATCGACACTAGGAACATGCAAAATTTTCTTAAGATGGATTTTTCGTTTAGGGGTACTAAAAATTGAATGACCAACATGACATATCCGCATACCTTCTCCCCTGACAGTATGTATCTGATCTTCTCCGCGGTATTTTTCCTTCATTGTCACCTTCTCAAGTTCGCTGGTGATGTGATTGGTGGCGCTGCTATCGACATACCAATTGGTGTCGACCCCATAGGAGCCATCAGCACCGGCGGCGACCTTGTCCTCGTCTTGGGAGTCGTTGTCATCTTCGTCGTAGCGGTACGAGCAATCTTTTCTTGTGTGCCCCGGCTTGCCGTAGATCTGACAACGAGGGCTATCCGCATGGGCCCGGCCAGAGCCACCGCCACGGCGACCCCTGGTGCCCGAGCGCCCGCCGCCGCTTTCACCGTGCCCTCCACCAGAGGACCGCCCTTTGCCGCGGGAAGAGCAGCGGTAGCGAGAACCACCACCACGACCACGAGATGCAGCGTTTGCAGATGACTTGAAGCCACCGCCGCTGCCGGAGCCATGGAACTGAGCCATGCGTTGGTCGAAGTTGCTGAGCATGGAGAAGATCTCGTCGAGGGAGGCAGGAGTGACACGAGCATCGAGGGCTGAGACGAGGGGCTGATAGTCCTGATCCAACCCATGAAGAATATAGGAGATGAGTTCATCATCCTGGGTCGGCTTGCCGGCCGCGACGAGTTCGTCCGCAAGGCCGCGCATCGAGGAAAAGTAGGAGGCGACGGACTAGTTTCCCTTCTGGGTGTTGATGAGGGAGGTGCGGATGTTGTTGATGCGACGGAACGACTGCGACGAGTACATGCGCGCCAGAGTCGTCCAGAGCGCGGTCGCCGTGGTGACCGTGGTCACCGTGATGAGGACTTCCTTGGAGAGGTTGCTCAGCAGATAGCCGAGCACCTGTTGGTCCTCCCTGACCCATATTGGGTGGAAAGGGTTGGGCTCAAAGGTCTCATTGTCGTCCTTGTCCTTGGCGGCGAGGAGCTTGGCCGGCTCTGGCAGGGTGCCATCGACGTAGCCGAAGACCCCAGCGTCACGCAGTTGCCACGTGATCTGCATGCGCCATAGCACATAGTTTGTGCGGGAGAGCTTCTCGGTGACCTGGCCATTGAGGCTAGGTTGGGAGATAGCGCCGGATGATGAAGACATGGCTAGGCACAGATTGGAATCATGGAAAGCTTAGATGGGAAGAGGGATGGCTATGATTACCATGTGCGACTGGCAGAAACGTCTTACCCTATCTTGGGTGACGTGTTGCATGTTATATAGCAGGGGCGCAATAACCCTGACAGCGCATACATGAATCGATTGAGACGAGCTAGAGATACATCTTGAGGAGAAAGAAAAGGAGGAGATAGGTTTAGTTACAACAGAAAAGAGATCTAGCCTAAACTACCTCCTGGACTATCTCATGTAAATATCATCCACGTTACACCACGTTGCAGGATACAATGCGCTGGTTTAACATGTCGATCTGAACACTTACAAGAGCACAACTTTGGTAAAATGGCAACTTTAGATTTTTTTTCATCAAAAGAGCACATCATTTCGCAATCTTCCATATCTGTGACCCTGTCGTTAACTACGACATTTTCAACTGGATTCAACACACAAGGAACATTTGAATGCAGCCATTTAACATAATAGCAACACAGTTCCTTAATTCTGACATGGTTCACAACAATAGCATCACAACAGGGGTTGTTCACATAATAGTAGCATGGTTGCCAAATAGAGATCTGACATAGTTTTACACCAGAGAGATTTGCCCATGTACCTAGTACCAACTACAGTTCTCGATAATAAGCCTTTGATTTATTCCTCCAGATGAGATGGATAGCATTCTTTCTAGCTCTAGAATATGAATTTATTATAGAAATAGGTGCCATTCTTCTAGTGTCACACCTGGGCTTGAGTGAGCTATTGCAGATAAAGTCTTGTTGTTCTTCCCATTGCGAGGGTTCAGCAACATCTGTGGAGACTTTAGCGCCTCTGGATTTTCTTTTATAACTTTATTAAGACCACACTTAGGCTAGGCAAGGAACATTTCTACTAGATGATGAGACAGAACTTAACAACTTGGTTCTCTCCCCTCCTTTCCCTTTGCGTGTTGTTTCTCGGTGCATGCCTTTCGGGCTGGAGAGGGGGACTAAAACATATGGAAGGCCGGATCTTCTATTTTGTGACGCAGTGTTCTTCTCAATGCTATATATCCGAAGTCAGGTCTTTCAGTAATATTTTCCAAAATGGTGTTATTTTAATGGTACAGATGCAAATTTCTCCTGTTAATGGTATATCTAAAACATTTCTACTAGATGATGAGACAGAACTTAACAACTTGGTTCTCTCCCCTCCTTTCCCTTTGCGTGTGGTTTCTCGGTGCATGCCTTTCGGGCTGGAGAGGGGGGCTGAAACATATGGAATGCCGGATCTTCTATTTTGTGATGCAGTGTTCTTCTCAATGCTATATATCTGAAGTCAGGTCTTTCAGTAATATTTTTCCAAAATGGTGTTATTTTAATGGTACAGATGCAAATTTCTCCTGTTAATGGTATATCTAAAGTTAAAATAGGTGTGTTGTATGATCTAAAAAAATGTCTACTGATCATTTACAATCACTTGTTTCTGTTGATTAATGCACAAGATCGATGGATCCTCGTGTTGTTGTTTGTTCTACTTGGTAATTTTTGGCAAGTAAAATTCGGTTCATTCTTTAGATTATATGCGCAAGACGATGCCCCATTTCCAAGCCCGTTTAAATTAATCATGATCCACTGTTTTCATACAATCTGCTGCATATTCTATAACATTCCACGTACTTGCAAAAGTCACCAATGGTACGTAAAAACAAATCATATTTAGCTATATGTGAAACAACTTTTGCAACTAAACATTTAGTGTACATTAGTAGAATGCCCGTGCGTTGCTACGGGCTACAATGCATATATAATAAATGAAATAAACGATGATTATGGCCATCTCGAAGGACGAAGCTAATTTCTTCCACATATGTTCGGGCGTGTGTAGACATAAAATGGGCGCCCATCGGGCTCCCCAAAATCCATCCATCTGGATAGTCCGGGCTCCTCCAAATTCACTCCATATGTTGGAAACAACTATAATTTTCCGGACTATTCGCCATGTTATCTCCAACACGCGGTCCCACAAAAATCCTGCCTCACGAAGCTCCCTTCTTTTTCCCTGTTGGACACTCCCCTTCCCGCTCGGTTTCACATCATAGCGGGACATTTTTCTCACTGGAGCCCTATCTTTTAAAACCAGATGACGCCCACCTCACCTTCATCATGGCACCGTGTACGGCCACCACGAAAGACGCCGCCGGAGATAGTGCACTAACTGAAACAGGAGCACGGATTTTACCAAACCTGCAACGAGCAAGACCAACCTCTTTTGTACTTCAACTGGCACCCAAGCTTCTTCGCCACCAGTGTCACTGTTGCTCTGCCAATATGTGCAAGAGTGTCACCGCCTCCGTGACGGGAGGGAGGGAATGGGATTTTACTGGAGGTTCAAGCCAGCCCGCCTCCACTTCAATTTCATCACTCCCGAGCCCGTTCCAGAGTAGCTCGACTCCAAATTCTTGTCTACTAGCAAGGATTTAAGGCTCTAGATACCAATTGACAGGCCTTGGCTAGAGAAATCGGGGAACATAGAGAGATTCAGAGAAGAAACACTTAGAAACAGAGGAAGCTCAACTTGTCACGGGGATTTACTATTCTCAGATGAATGCTTGATAAAACTTACAAGATTACAAGGAAGTTCGGGGATGTTTGGTTTACGCCCATGCCAGCCCCACTAAATCAAGGGCACACCAAAATTTTGGCATAGGATTTGCCCGCCCATGTTTTGCCAGTGCCTACGTACAGCAGCCCGAAGGAATCGGTAGCTACGACCAAAATATTTGGCGAGGCTTAAAAACTTGGGATTAAAAAAAATGATAGCCCATGACTGCAGTCAACACCAAAAATTGGTATGGTAACTGTTGGCCACAAACATCCTCTTGTTGCCAAAATTGTTGGCCACAAACCAAACATCCTCTTTATGCCGGCCAACATGACAACGTCTAGGGTTCAACCCAAATACAAGTGATAAGATATTCCTGCCCTTTGGCTTATACAGCTTATATATCCCAGAAATAGAACAACAAAGCAAAAAAAGATAAACAGTAGGTGACTGAGGACCCTAGGATCAGAGATGGACGGTTACACAGTCAGCGGCCGCAGCTAAGAGATATGGAGCTGTGGATGAACGTACAAGTGTCCAACTCTTCAGTAATCTTCGGATAGAGCTTCAGTGATGGCTCCTGGCAGTTTTCCCAATAGATGGGAAGCATTCACGTGATCAAGCAAGCCATTCAATGAGAAGATGAAACATGATTCTATTCAACCAAGTAGATGGAAAGTGAACAACACAAGTGCATAAATTAAATTTTCTTTAATTATAGACCTAAAAATTTGAAGCACACTATTATGTAAACCCAAGGGAAAAAACAAATAATTTATTCTCATAATATTGGTCCAAAACAATGTCTTTTACCATGCTCAATATCTTCTTAACTCCTTGTTAAGAAAATATATAACGTTGGCAGACCTTGCTGTGATAGAAGGATTTGACAATATCAAACGCCGAGTGGTCATCCTTGCTAAGCGTGCCTCATTCCTTTCTATGGTAGAAGGATTTGACAGTATCAAACGCTGAGTGGTCATCTTATTCATGGTCACCTACACTTATTAATCAATAATAAAACTCCCTCCAAGGTCCACACGGTAGTACTTAGCACTAAAATATAAGAAAAACCATGACACCAATGTCAGTGTTACTACAAATAGATCAGGAGAGATACAGTCTACACTCTACAGATATAAAAAAACACATGTATAAATTTCTTTCTGACAAATAATCATACACTTATGTCAATATGGCATCCTCATGATGTTGGACTGTCACTATTTTTAAAACTGGGTATTTTTTGCTCTAGTCATTTCTTCCTGAAAAGATGACAGTGTAACTCATGTCTGCTAAAATAGTAGTGATACTGTACATATCAATAGTCTGCTCTTCCCTGTAGCTATGGTGATCAAACATGGGTCTCAATGGATAATAAAACGACCACCAAAGTTATACCAAAATGGCAAAAGAGAAGTTAACTGCAGACTGCAGTATCTTCATATGTACTTCCCTTGTAGTTTTTTTTTCTACAAATTCTGTAGGGAAGGACCCGACAGTCAATCTATTGATACAATAAATATGAGAAATCTATACCTACTAATAAAAGAAATAGATATTCTTAGTCCATTTTGCTAATTTATAGGAAAAAACCCTAATGTTTCTGACATTAAACCCGCGTTATATATTAATTGTTTTTTAAATACTCATATCTTTTAAACCATAACTTCAAATTTAACATGTTATATACGGAATTTGATTAGAAAAATGTGTAGAATCTAAATATGATGTTGTTTTACCTGTTAACATTTACAAAATACTATCTAGGCTGCAATGTTAATCAACAATGCATTATTTGTCTTTTTTTTCATATCGGTACTGATTCTTATTGGGGATGAACACCTCAGCAAAATCAAGATTGGACATGAAGTTGAAAATAAATTTTCTAAAGACACCCAATAAATAAGGACATGCATGACAAGAAATAAAAGCAAGACCAAATAAAGATGGGATGTCCGCTATAAAAGAAATAAAAGAGAAAATGCAGAGGAGATCAGATAAAGATGAGATGTTGCGTTATTCCCCTATATATAAGAAGAAGAAAAAAGAGGATGTGCCAGAAAAAAATAAAAAGGAGGCATGCATGACAAAACATTAAATAAAAGACAAGTTTGATAAGATATAAATCATGATGAAACAAGGACCGATACCTATGACATGTATAGCAAGAAATAGTGATGAAATAGGGGCGCAAGTACCTGCGTCCACAGAAGACCATACAAAAATGATCTTTTCCAGACAAAAAAATATTTTTATGATTAGAAAATCATGTATCTTTTTAACAACCTTTTTAACAACTCTTCATGTATTTTTTGTTATTTTTACCTGTTAAATATTTTTAAATATTATTTTGGAAGATATTTAAATAAAACAAATGCTTTTCTAAATTATCTGTATCTTTTAAACTGTAACTCCAATTTTAACATGTTATATATGAAATTTGATTAGAAAAATGTGTACAATCTGAATATGATGTTATTTTTACTTGTTAAATATTTTTTAAATATATTTTTGGAAGCAAACTTATAGTCTATAGCGCACGATCCATTTTTCTTTTGTACCGGCGGCGATCCGGATTGCAAATAAACACCCACTAAAACCATATAGGGAGAAAACATCGATAACTACACATGCATACCTTTGAAAAACCTCGCAGGGGAAAACAACAGATTTCTCATCGCGGGAGTGAGAAAGAGCAAGAGGGAGAGAGAGATGTCTTAAGATTAACCGCATTCAAACACGTTTTGGTTTGTGTGAACACTGTGACCACCGCCGACGAGGGTGAGGAGGATAAGAGGCTACACAAATGTGATGCCTCACTAAAATAAAGGAGATTGACCTATTTGTGGTCTTAAGTGATGGTTGTTGGGTTAAAAGCGTGTGTTATTTTTTCCTTCGTTGCAAAGCACGGACTCTTTTGCTAGTACAACTTACGCACAATACCTCGACCAACTGGCCCTTGCACGGGGCAGCAGACGGACTGTCAGGCTCTTCCATGTTGTACTCACCGGTGCACCCGCCAGGCAACTGGCCACCATCCCTCAACTCTACCTGCTCACTGCCGGCAGATTAGCACATGGTTGCATCAGCCGGCAATACAACTGCCCATCAAAGAACAAAATATAATTAGCACAAAACTGGGATTAAGAAAAAAATGAAACTTGGCATAAACGCCTAATCTAAAGCTGCAATTGGAAAGCAAATTATGTTATCTCAGATATAGGGTATAGCAAATGCAGTTTCTCTACAGATTTATAAACCAATAATATAACCACAATTGCAGTACAGAAAAAGGGAACACTTGATTTGATTTAGAACATATATACAACCATCCACTTGCCTCATAGGGTACCCTACTCCCTCGAGCATCCAATTGAAAGGTATTCACTTTCCGTGGGGAACTCCATCCAGATTTCAGACTGGGATAATTCAATCACGAGAGAGATTGCGGCATTGCGCTTTTATTGTTGCCGTAGCGCGTCATCCTCCCTGATCACCCTAGCCGCCACCATTTACGTGGAGATGTCTGTTGCTAAGGTAGATTGTCAAGCTATCCAAGTTCATCAGCTTCAGAATTCTCTTTTGAGTGGCATCTACAAGCGTTGGATTTCATGATAAAAGCAGTGACATTCGATCGAGCATGCCAATGGACAATCATTGTCGGTCGGTACCAGATATAAATCACTTGGACTCATCGAAGATGACGATGAAGCAGACGCGCCGCTGACCCTCGATCATCTTCTCGCAGAGTCGCGAACCACCACAGTTGCCCCATGACGAAGAAGTTTTTTTTACGTGAAGTGAACCATGAAAAGTTGGGAGTGCAGGAACCATGCTGAATCTATTTTTGAGTGTCTTACTTGTCCAATATACAAGCACCACTTTAGCCGAAAAGTTCTCAAATAGACATTTCCGAGAAACATGGTAATAATATTATTAACATATCAAGCTGAAAAGAAAATTTCACCTGGAACGGAATGTTTCCAGAAAATAGTGATGCATTGACCATTGACTGAAAGTGCACTAAATCATAATGTATATTCAAGTGTCGATAACTTCAGGACATAATTTTGATTGCTCAAAGGCTAGTGACATTCTTCAAAAAATGAAAAGACTAATATCATGCCATTTCATATGCAGATAGTTTTGTGCAACAGTATATACACTCCAGAATAAAACAAAACACAATCTAATTTAGAAACAATGCCGGTGAATTACCTCAGGTATAATAAAATAACCTGACTAAGTAAATGTGAAATAAATAAGTAAATGCAAAATAAAAAGAGAACATCACCAGTGTCTCTTAGCCCTCCCTATGTCACCCTTCATTACCTTGGCCAGCCAGTGCCTAGATCAGACAGTGGTGAGTCAGATCTTGTGGTACTCCCTACTTCCCTAGAGCTTTCATCTCCTTCACCCATGTCATAAGCTTCAGGCATTTTGGCTCTCCACCTCACGACGATGCGGACAAACTGAAGACATTGGCATCAAGTGATCACGGTGTCAACAATATTACTCTGCAATATTCTCAAAGGGGGGAGTGGGGGGCATACCTTAGCAGTATCATCTGCACTCTCAACATGCTCCTTAGTAAGATCATTAGTCTTCTTATTGTATCTTGCACACGTAAACTGATAAACCATTAATGCCAAGGTTTATTTCAAATGCACTGAATAACGGCCTATGGGTACGCATCTAGCTAAAAGAGAAAATCTGTAGTGTAATTATCATATCTGCATATCCTCAGTCCCTGGTACAAAGCTATCAGTAACGATGCACTTTATGGGAAATCGGTTAGAATCAGTACCGGAAGTATTTTTTGCTACACATGCATGATGTACTGTTCTTGTAGAGCTGAGAGACGATAATTAGCTACCCCTCTGTAAACTAATATAAAAGCATTTATATTACTAAAATAGTGATTTAAACGCTCATATATTAGTTTACGGAGGGAGCAGTTAATTGTCCGTCGCTGCCCGTAGCAAAGCACTGCTAGGGATCAGGAGACCCAGCCGTGGGAGGGGGGCGAGGAGAAGACTGGGGTGAGCTCCTCCATGGACCCGGCAGCGACCACCGTGGCCACCTCCCTAGCGTCGTCGGAGGTGGCCGGGGAAGCTGCGTCGGTTGTGGCCACGGCCAGATCCGTGGAGCACGGCGACGGGAGGTCGGGAAGGGAGAAGAACGACGATGGTGGAGGCCCCCCTCCCCCGATCTAGCGACATGGACAGATCCATCCGGGAGAAGATCCATGGAGGTTGAGAGATAGCGATGTGGAGGTGAGGGCTGGCCGGTGGCGATTGAGAGGATGGCTTCGGTGGCGGCCATGGCCGAATTCTGGAGGGGACGCGATGGTGACATCTTGAGGAGGAGGACGGTGAGGGCATGAGGACGAGGTCATCGTCGGGAGACACCACGTCGGCGTGAGGTGGATATGGTTGAGCGAGGGCGCCTCGTTCATCTGGGTTTTTTTCGCTACGTGCGAGGGGAGCCTTGTCGTCTGGTTTTCTTTTGTTACGTGCAAGGGGATCCTTGTTGCCTAGTTTTTTGTGACGTGCGAGATAAAATCGAGGGGTAGAGGGAGGTGGCATGAAGACGAAAAAACCCAGACGGATGAGGACGAAAAAAGCCAGACAAAGATGGGAGGTGGGACAATAAACCCAGAATGAAGACTACCAACTGCTTCATTAGGAGTAGAGATACTCTCCCATTCTCATCCCACAAAGCATACTACACAAGTTCACTATTTTCCACTCATTTTCTGTAGCCAACAATTTATTAGAGGCAGTAACAATAGGAATTTTGCCATACTTAAATAAGCTATGCTTAACATTATGGTGTTTATCCAAATTTTATGACTGCTGTATTATTATGTTAATATTCGTAATTATCATATTTATGTTTCAGTCCTACATTATAATTTTAGACATCATTAGGTCTCATATGTATGAGTAAGAAAATCATGATTCATAATATTTGTTTGTATCAATCTATTTTGTCTCCTTTCAGTTGGAAGCTGGAGGTTAATTGTTTAATCATGTACTAAGTGATTTCTATTGTTGTCGATCAGCTTGTCTGGAGCCAATGATGATGAATGTGCCTTATGACAGTTGCATGCCTAACTAGAGGGTCTGTGGAAGGCATGCATATTGCGCCATGATGCAGGTATTCTCACTGAAGCTAGCTAACACGTCATATGTTGGTGAACCAATTGAGTTGTATGGCTACGTGGCTGTCAGAGATCTGTTGAACCCTATGCGCAACTATGTCTTCAACCGTACAAGAGATGATCCTTTCATTGTGGGGCATGATGGCCTCATACAAATGTCTGGCCCTAAGAGAGGCATCAGAATGCAAGCTACTGTGGTAATCGAGTTTTACCTGAAGATTAAGACGGGAGGAGAAGAAGGTGGTGATCTAGAGCTCATTGATGGTGTTGCCCAATTCAGCGACAGATGCAATAGCCATGCTAGCGTAATCACACGCCGATTGGATGGTGATTGTGGCTCAGTGGACATAACGTTTGCACTTCTAGAACAAGCCTCGGAGGCCAATGTACATGTTGGGATATCAGAAATCAAGTAGGACAGTTGCTTAAACCTGTGTTTGGTAGGGTCTTACACTAGCCCATCTTATGTAGCACGTGGCAAAATCCAGCTGTTTGATGGAGTTATCGCTGCCGAGACATCTGAGCTAAGCAGGGTCGTGGTTGCTGTGGCGCAAGATGCTAAGTTGGTTGTCACATTGGAGCTCAGTCAGAAGGGTGGGCAGGACATGTATCAATGTGATGTTTTCCGTGTTGAAAAACATGGAACTTCACAACTGAAGATTCAGAACATTTAACTGAATACCACAACAAATGAACCAAATAGTTTACTGAGCACCACATTGTACAATAGAACATACTAGAAGATCAGACAGTTAACCAAACCAAGCATGCTTAACAACTTAGAAATATAACAATCGTATATATTTCTCATGTACTTAATACAACCAAATTCGATTTTTTTCTCACATGCATAACAATACAAAATTGCACCCACAAGAATTGAACATCACATTGCAGAATTAGACATCACAACAAATGAACCAACAGTTAACTGAGCACCACATTGCATAATATAAAACATATATATTAGAGGATCAGATTGCATAGTAATATTACATAGGAAAATTCACTGGAATTTCTAAAGGAAAAGCAGGAGCATCACATGCAACAGGTAAACCGAACATGTTTAAGTTGCGTAGCTAGCCGAACATAGGTCCTTATAGTAAGCTAAAAAAACAAGCTACTCCTCATTGTCGGAGATATTGATGACGATGGGATCCTTAGACTTGGAAGAGGGTGATGCCTCCACATCGTGTGTTAGAAAGCGAGATCAATGTCAACAATTAATGGTAGATGAGATACGTGGAATCATGAATGTCACAAGAGCCGGGGAACATAGATCAGGTCATCTAGCTACACAGAGAGTATATTATAGGAACCCAAATGCATTATAAGTAGTAGTAGTAGTAGTAGTACATACATTGTAGAACCTAATTCAGTGAGTCGATCCATTAGTTAAGGGTAGGAGGTAATCCAAAAGGAAATGAAGCTAACACGAGGGAACCTATATGTGACGCAAAAGCTAACATGGAGGCCACAATGAAGTTAGGCAACAAGCATCCAGCCGGGACCATACAAATGAAAGATAGTACCCATATAAGTTGCGAAAATCCATTTCTGCACCCGAGCTCATCTGCACCCACGCTGACGAAAAAATCAAAACAAATACTAGAAAAATTCAAAAAATTCTAATTTTTTTGTGTTGTAGACAATTTGATGCGTGAGGTCCGCTCCAATTTTCAAATCATTTGGACATCAGAGGAGCTCTCGGCAAAAAAGACAAATTGGGAGTCTGTAAAAATGTTTATTGTTATGTACTGTTTTGGTCTGATTTGTCTTTTTTGCTAAGAGGTGCTCAAATGTCCAAATGACTTGAAATTCGGAGCGGGCCTCACACATCAAATTGTCTACCGCACAAATAAGATTTGGAATTTTTTGAATTTGTTTTGAATTTTTTACGAAATTGTTTCTAACCGGGTGCAGATGAGCCTAGGCACCAAAACGCCCTACTCAGTTGCGAAAATCCATTTCTGCACCCGAGCTCATCTGCACCCATGCTGACGAAAAAAAATCCATTTCTGCATCCGAGCTCATCTGCACCCTACTCTATAAGTTGCACACTTTGTAATATAGCTCGACATTGTTGTAGTAAAGGGATGTAGCAAGAATCTGGATCAGATATTAATGCATACCTGCAGAAAATAGGAAATGGGCGATACAATTATACATGCAAAGTGGATTGGCGTCGGATGTAAGGTCGACGAGGGCGAGGGCCTACGACAAAGGGTGTGCAAGATAGATGCAACTAGGGGTTGTTTTTGTGTGCGAGTTGGGATCGTTTGGGGAATTGGGACAAATTATCGAACCCAACATAATATGTAAGACACCTTGGAATAGAAAAAAAATGTGATGGTTCAGTAACAAGCTTCTTGTAAACATCTTATATAATCTAGATTTTTCTATTTTCTCATATCTCATTATAGAGACTTCTGTCGAGATATTTCTTATATCATACATGTTACAGATCTCTACTAAATTTTTTAAGGATACATCACAAACATATAAACTATATTCATGCAAGTGTCACAAAATAATCAAAGAAAACATGCGATTTTGTCAGATTTTCACAATTAAGAGGATTTAGTTTAAACATGTTATTGAAGGAGTGTTTTGATTTACTTTTATTGTAAATCTCGATGCAAACAATAGCCCAATGTTGCCATATTAAACTAGGTATGGTTGTGATTAAAATAATATTGTATAAACAAATATTAAAATTTAGTATGAATAATTATATATATTTGACCCGTACCGGAGCCAAAATTTTGGTACTTGACTCACACAAAGGCCTTCATGCATTCCTTTTTTGGCATAATGAATCGATTAGGACGAATGTAGTGAGTTCCTGAATAAATTCGGCATAGTGCAGTAGATTGTTCCTGAATTATTGTATTTTATAACCTTTAACTATATTTTTTATTTGTCGAAACCCTATAACATCATTTCTCATCTGGGTGACGACATTATGGTCTAGATCGCCCACGAGTGTATTCACCCAATCTTGTTGCGGCTGCTGTCCTTGATGGTCACTGCTTAGCTGCCAACGTAATTGGCAATTGCCATCACGAAAACTGCGCAATCGGCGCCGTTATCCTGTAGTGGAGTGCTTGCATGCTCGATGACCGATGCTTGGAAGGGAGGCAACACACAGCGAATTGAGGAGGCGAGACGTTCCACGACTGCGTTATTAATGCGACCTTCGCTGCTGTCGTGGTGCACCAGTCGAGGCGCACTGTTGATTGGTCTGTACAAAACCATGACTAGCCAGTGGGATCCCATGTCTGCTTCATCACTTGTGCTGTTGTTGACCGGTAGAATATTAATTTGTGAGGACGCAAGGAGTGCTGCATCCATCACATAAGGATCATGTAAGAAAGCCAAAGAAATTGCCGGGGACACCAGATTCACTTGATTATGCAGAGTTGGAGTAAGGCTTTCAAAGTATTGCCTGGTAATCCCATCACCGATGAAACCACCATCACTTGATTATGCAGAGTTGGAGAAGGCTTTCAGCTCAAGACTTTGCATTTTCTTCTCGACAGTTTGCTTCAAATGAAGAACGGGAGCATCCACAAACGCGAGGCCAAGTTCTTTCTTTGCAGAGGTAATTAGGTGATTTAGTACCTTCTGCAGACATGTATCAAATTGTTGTATGGGAGGAGAAATATACTAAAATGACTCAAATTGAAATACTGAGGGGAATGTCAAAATTTACCTCATCGCCAACATCTTCACGCCATTCAGGGAACCAAGGGGAGACATCGGCCGAGCCACCGACGCCGCCTCCTCTAAGCCATGTGCATTCTCTTCTTGGCAAATAAGTTTAGGTCGATTCAATATAATCGTTCTCCCAATGTCATAATCCCAATGTTGTTTTAGGAGTATTGTTACACTAAACGATATCCTAAGACCCAGAAAACGTGATTGCTACTTCTGAGCTGCGTTGGGACTTTCCCCGAAGAGGAGATGAGATGCAGTACTATAGAGATAAGTATTTCCCTCGGTGAGAACCAAGCTTTACCGAACCAATAGGAGAATCACGCAAAGCTTCGTGAACAACACCGGCACACACAAAAGCAAATACTTACACCCAACACGGGCAAGAGGGTTGTCAATCCCCTTGAACTCGTTAATTATAAGGATCAAATCTCGTAGTGGTAGATAGAAAAAAACAAAAGAAATAAAATTGCAGCAAAGGTATGTTGGATTTTTTATATATGATTAAAGTAGACCCGGGGGCCATAGTTTTCACTAGAGCCTTCTCTCCCGAACACATAACATACGGTGGGTGAACAAATTACTGTTGGGCAGTTGATAGAAAATCGCATAGTTATGACGATATTCAAGGCAATGATAATGTATATAGGCATAACATCCGAGACAAGTAGACCGACTCCTGTGTGCATCTACTACTATTACTCCACCAATCGACCGCTATCCAGCATGCATCTATGGTATTAAGTTCATAAAAACTGAGTAACGCCTTAAGCAAGATGACATGATATAGACAAAGTAAACTAAACTAATATGAATAAACCCCGTCGTTTTACCCTTAATGACAACAATACAAATGCATGTCTTGTCCCTTTCTGTCAATGGGATGGAGCACCGCAAGATTGAATTCATCACAAATCACCCTTCCACTGAAGATAAATCAATCTAGTTGGCCAAACCAAACGGATAGATCGGAGAAAAATATAAAGCTATAAAAAGCATGCATGATAAAGTTCAAAAAAGACTCAATTACTTCTCAAGGATATTCAAATCATAAACTCACAATTCATCGGATCCCAACAAACACACCGCAAAAGAAGATTACATCGGATAGAACTCCTAACATCGAGGAGAACATTGTATTGAAGATTAAAGACAGAGAAAAAACCATCTAGCGAGGGGCGGAGCAAGAAAATTTGGCCATTGGATTCGCTCATTGACTCGTTGTGATAACTTGATAGTACTAATTTTTGTTCCAGCTGTTAACTGCAAATGCACCACTACCAGCTTGTCCCTCGTTGTAATCTTTGAAAAGGTAGCAACACAACGGAAGGCCTTATGCACTTTGTCACTATACTCAAGCCAACGACCATATTCATCAAACCAATGGATTAAATCACCGTTGAGTATCTCCAATCTCCCTCTGCGGATAATCAAAATTAAGTGGTGGCCTATAAGATTCCCTTGTTAAAAATTTGCGTCTTATCCCATATTGCTTATTGGGATTTCTTGTGTACTTTGAAAAATTCTCTTCCGATCAGCGGGGTCATAAGGCAACTCATCCAAATTAATTTCTTTGTGAATAGAAGACTTCAAAAGACTAGCTGCAGTGACATTTGACAGACTTTGCCTCCGCCTAATGGGCACCTTCATATGCATCATTATTTGGTTCTGTTTCTTCTTGAAAAAACACCCTACCATAGCCTAGATCAATCAAAGTCAAAAAAACAGTCCGAAAACTAGGGCAATTTTCTACAATCGTGCTAGGCTACTAGGCTAATTTTTTTAGGGGACTATTAGGCTAAATAGAACATACACAAGAGGTAGGAGACATAGCGGTGTAACCTAATTTACCCCAAATTTTGTTGTTAAAAAGTAATAAAAAAGGGTCGTGCAGTGTCGGCACGTGGGCCTCGCCTCGCGGTCCAGACACGGTCCCAAACACGCGTGTCGGACCGGGCATGTGACATGCCAGGCACGCGTGCTTCTGGCCGGCTGGCAATGCACGGCGGCACATTGACGATGAAAATTCACCAAGCGGTGATTGGTCTTGATGCCATCATTTTGTGGTTTTTTGGTCGGCTGCTAGTGGTGACCCAAATATGTATCACTTGTGATATTTTTAGGGGGCTTGTGAAATTTTTTGGTCGTGACAACAGTTGGGTTTTTTTTCCTAAAAATGTTTCGTTTTCCTTTCAAAACAGAAAAGAAGTTTTTTTGGTCGGTGTGATTTTTTATCTGCTGCTGGAGAGAGAAAATCGGCTATTTGCCATTTTCAATATCGGGCTTCGCAAAACTGCCACTCTGAACATTGCCTTCGCAAAAATGCCACCGAGTTCGTGTGCCCTTTGATTACCATGCCATTTTTTCTTTTTTCATTGCTTTTATTTTTCTTTTCCATTTTCTGGCACCTGAAAGGACCGAAGTACCCCTATAGCTATCTTCACGTACTTTGGCATCAGATCAGCACTTGAAGCGGACGAGTGCGTGCTGCCCGCCGTGAATACCGTGCTTGCCGCATCCCTGGCCGCCAGGACTTCTTGGGTCAATCGCTGGACGCCGCCCCCATCTCCTGGACGTCGCGACGCCGCTGATTGCCTCAACGCCGCGTGCCGCCAATCTCCGCGGCGTCGCGTGCTGCCCGTCACCCAGTACCGCAGTGGCGACATGGAACCCAATCTTTCTGGACGGTATTATGTTTTATCTTTCCCTTGGTTTGTTTGTTTGATTCCAGTTCAACAAAGCTCCTCATGTGACGTATGGAATCTGTGGGAAGCACATTCATCATCCCTCATCTACTCCCTGTAGATAACCATTGATGTATAAATCCGAATGATGATATACCATCTTATTGAGAAGAATTTACAACAGAAGTAGCGCTCATAATGTAAGCATTAATTAAACAGAGGTAGTTTTTTCATTGTTATCCTGGTGGCAGTGATAGGCTGTCAATTTACAACAGAAGCGAATGTAAACTTAATTACGAAGGGAAGTAGTAAATTATGTTGAGGAACTAGAGGATGATTACACATATTTTTTGCATTGTCTTTAAGTTGAGCTAGATACATGCATTGTAGAAGTCTGATCACTAACTCAGTCTTGTGTTCATGTTTTCCTAATTGTCTGGAATAGGCATGATTCGGAGGTCGCGCTTGGTAGCAGTACTAGTACTGATAATCCATATTTATTGGTTGAGGCTTCTTCAACTGTACAACCAACACCACCTATCATAGAAGTTGACTGGGATAACTTACAAATAGTAACACATGATGATGAAGGTAGAATTGAACTAGTGAGTGAGAATCAACTATGTGAGATTTTGGGCTTGAAGGATGACAAGGAAGAGAAAAAATGTAAGACTGAACCAAAGCGTCGTAGAATGGTTGAGCAGGGGACCGATAATGAAGGTGCTGCCATTCCTGTTAGTGATGCCATACCAAATGAAGTAGTGATTACATATGATAAAGACCAGCCAAAAATGGACCTTGGCACTATGTATCCATCAATGAAGGAATTCAGGTTAGCAGTAAGACAATTTGCCATCAATGAAGAGTTTGATCTAGGCACGAAGAAGTCAGATAAGAAGAGATTTAGAGGGTTCTGCAAGTCAAGTGAAGATTGCCCTTGGAGAATTGTTGGCGGCCTACAGGATGACAAATGTACTATAAAGGTGAAATATGGATAACTGTCTAACCTCCATTTATTAATTATAAATTACGTATGTGCGTATGTCTGTCCTATTTTACTATCTAACATCCATTCCTTCTAAAACTGTATATGTGGAGGTCACGGTCTTAGTTGATCAACATGATTGTATTTCAAGCAGCAGGGTGAAGACCATAACACCATCTCAGAACTGGGTTGCTAGCAAGGCTGTGAGTATCCTTAGAGATTCACCCAGTATGGGTGCTAAAGAATTACAGAAAAAGTTGCATGAAGTGAACACATTTCTCTGAGCTGTGAGCTCATATATTTTTTGAGCTGTGAACTTATTATGTGAACTCATCACTTTATTTTGTGAGAAGTGAACACATTTCATATTCATCTACCAATCATGGTTGAAGTGTCTATATGTCTCTCCCTTGCTAATGTACTAAAATTTGAGGTTTGCATACTTTTTCTAGTCACAATTTCATTTCTTGTCTCTGAATAAGCTACAGTAAGTGCAAAAGAAAACATTGTGGCAAGTAGCTTATGGACTGAAATTTGCGGCATTATTTATTTGTCGTATTGTTGCTCAGTTGATTCTGGACATGAAATTAAACATGACATGATATTCTTGATGTAATTGCCAAGTTGCAATCCAACATCAACTAAAGGTTACAGCAAACGTCATTTAAAGGTTGCTTGCATTCAACACCGTCAGAACTTGACACGCATCCATCTCCTCCAGCGGCTGCTGCCATCATGCCACTGATGCTGATGTTCAGCACCACCCACTTGTCAGGCATGTCGCGGGGCGAGCTGCGCCAACACACGCAGGGGAGGGCGAGCTGTGCTGTCGCGCGCAGGCATAGGTGAGCACCCGCAGCGAGTACGCGCAAGCATCCGCAAGGGGGCGAGCACCCACGGCGAACTGCGCTGGCACGCGTAAGCATTCGCGACGCGAGGGCGAACTGTGCCGGCGTGTGTAGACATGGATGAGCGCCGGCGGAGAGCTGCAGTGACGAGGGCGAGTTGCAGCGGCGCGCGCAGCCATGGGCGAGCACCTGCGGCGACCTGCAGTTCTCGCTCAGGCGTGGTCAAGCTAGGGCGGCGAGTTGGGTAGCTCGCGCGGGCATCAACGAGGTACGACAACGAGCGACCATGACGACAAGAACAAGCTAGCCTCAGAGCAATCCGGTACAGACCAGACCACAAACAGATTGGATAAGGTAGAAAGAGACAAGGGTACTTTGGTCCTTTCAGGTGCCAGAAAATTGAAAAGAAAAAGAAAAGTAATTGAAAAAGGAAAAATGGCATGGTAATCAAAATGCACACGAACTGGGTGGCATTTTTACAAAGCCAATGTTGAGAGTGACAGTTTTGCGAAACCCGATATTGAAAGTGGCAAATAGTCGATTTTCTCGGCTGGAGATGCCCTGACCAATGCCAAAATCCAGTCGAAGGGGGAAAAAAGAGATGGGGAGCGGCGGCGCCCAAGAGGCCGGGTCGTCGATGGCTCCGAGGAGCGGAATGACCTTGGGCGGCGGCAACCCCTTCGAAGAGAAGGGAAGGATGGAGAGCGGTGGCGCACAAGCCGTCTCATCGTCTATGACTCCGTGAGGTTGCGAGGATCCAAACGAAGAGAGGAGAAGTAGGATGGAGAGAGGCGGCGCAGAGGCGGTTGCATCGTCGACGGCTCCCCAGAGCAGAGTACCCTTGGGCGCCGACGGGCGTCCCCTCGACGGCGTCGTGCGTGCTGAACTGCTTTGGAAATTGAAGCATGGCGATGGATCCATCTACAGAAGCGACGGTTATTGGGCTAAAGTTTACCGTCTCTATGATACCAGTGAGAGTACGCAACTCTTTCCATCTCAATTTTTTTTTTTGATTTTTTTCCATTTCAATTGTCGAATCTTAGGTTAGCTCATATAGGTGATTTTAGTATTACCAAATCCCTAAAGGGCACCTCTTTATGTGGTTTCTCGATCTGAACACTTACAAGAGCACAACTTTGGCAAAATGCCAACTTCAGATTTTTGCCATCAAAAGAACACATCATTTTGCAATCTTCCATATCTGTTATCCTGCCATTAACTACGACATTTTCAACTGGATTCAACACACAAGGAACATTTAAATGCTGTCATTCAGTATAATAGCAACACAGTTGCTTAATTCTGACATGGTTCACAGCAACAACATCACAACAGGGGTTGTTCGCATAATAGTAGCATGGTTGCCAAATAGAGATCTGACATAGTTTTACACCAGAGAGATTTGCCCATGTACCAAGTACCAACTATAATTCTTGATAATAAGCCTTCGGTTTATTCCTTCAGATGAGATGGATAGCATTCTTTCTAGTTCTAGAATCTGAACTTATTATAGAAATACGTGCCATTCTTCTAGTGTCACACCTGGGCTTGAGTGAGCTATTGCAGATGAAGTCTTGTTGTTCTTCCCATTGCGAGGGTTCAGCAACATCCGTGGAGACTTTAGCGCCTCTGGATTTTCTTTTATAACTTTATTAAGACCACACTTGGGTTAGGCAAGGAACATTTCTACTTGATGATGAGACAGAACTTAACAACTTGGTTCTCTCCCCTCCTTTCCCTTTGCGTGTTGTTTCTCCGTGGTGGGGGGGGGGGGGGGTCATTTGTTGGGCTGACCCTTGTGCATGCCTTTCGGTCTTGGCGTAGTGTAGGTCAGGGGTTAACATGGCAGGGACGTCCATGGAGGCAATGGACAAAAACATATGGAAGGCCCAAACGGAATCGTCTATTTTGACAGTGTTCTTCTCAATGCTATATATCTGAAGTCAGGTCTTTCAGTAATATTTTGCCAAAATGGTGTTATTTTAACGGTACAGATGCAATTTTCCCCTGTTAATGGTATATCTAAAGTTAAAATATGTGTGTTGTATGATCTAAAAAATGTCTATTGATCATTTACAATCACTTGTTTCTGTTGATTAAAAATATTTAGATGCACAAGATCGATGGATCCTCGTGTTGTTGTTTATTTTACTTGGTAATTTTTTGCAAGTTAAATTCAGTTCATTCTTTAGATTATATGCGCAAGACGATGTCCCAGTTCCAAGCCCGTTTAAATTAATCATGATCCGCTGTTTTCATACAGCTGCTGCATATTCTAGAACATGCCATGTACTTGCAAAATTCACCAATGGTACATAAAAAAAAGTCATAATTAGCTATATGTGAAGCAACTTTTGCAACTAGACATTTAGTGTACATACTCTCTCATTCTCATCCCACGAAGCACACTACACAAGTTCAGTATTTTCCACTCATTTTCTGTAGCCAACAATTTATTAGATGGCCGTAACAATAGGAATTTTGCCATGCTTAAGTAGGCTATGCTTAACATTATGGTTTTTATCCAAATTTATGACTGCTGTATTATTATGTTAATATTCGTAATTGCCATATTTATGTTTCAGTCCTACATTATAATTTTAGACATCATTAGGTCTCATATGTATGAGTACGAAAATCATGATTCGTAATATTTGTTTGTATCAATCTATTTTGTCTCAGTTGAAAGCTGGAGGTTAATTGTTTTAATCATGTACTGAATGATTTCTATTGTTGTCGATCAGCTTGTCTGGAGCCAATGATGACTGTGCCTTATGACAGTTGCATGCCTAACTGGAGGGTCTGTGGAAGGCATTCATATTGCGCCATGATGCAGATATTCTCGCTGAAGCTAGCTAACACATCGTATGTTGGTGACCCAGTTGAGTTTTATGGCTACGTGGCTGTCAGAGATCTGTTGAACCCTATGCGCAACTATGCCTTCAACCGTACAAGAGATGATCCTTTCATTGTGGGGCATTATGGCCTCATACAGATGTCTGGCCCTAAGAGAGGCATCAGAATGCACGCTACTGTGGTAATTGAGTTTGACCTGAAGATTAAGACAGGAGGAGAAGAAGGTGGTGATCTAGAGCTCATTGATGGTGTTGCCCAATTCAGCGACAGAGGCACAAGCCACGCTAGGGTAATCACATGACGATTGGATGGTGATTGTGGCTCAATGGACATAACGTTTGCACTTCTGGAACAAGCCTCGGAGGCCACCATACAGGTTGGCATATCAGAAATTAAGCAGGACAGTTGCTTAAGCCTGTGTTTGGTAGGGTCTTACACTAGCCCATCTTATGCTGCACGTGGCAAAATCCAGCTGTTTGATGGGGTTATCGCCGCCGAGACATCTGAGCTAACCAGGGCCGTGGTTGCTATGGCGCAAGATGCAAAGTTGGTTGTAACATTGAAGCTCAGTCAGAAGGGTGGGCCGGACATGTATCGATGCGATGCTTTCCGGGTTGAAAAACATGGTACTCAAAGCTTGCCTTTCTATTTTGGTTTGGCCACTGTGGAGGTGATGGTAACTTGGTCAACTATGGATATTCCCTACAATCTTCTTGGGCCTAATTGCTTTAGGTACGAGTTCCAGGCATCTGATGGCATTGAGTTTGACGATTGATAATTCACTTGTAAGAAAACTAGCACTCCTAACCCACTCTGTGATGTCTAATACCATAATGTCGATCTCAGTTGTGTACTTGATAGCGTATTCAAGTGCTCTGAAACCTACCCATGCGAATGTGAAATAACACCAGTTTGTGGTGTCATGAAAAATTGTTGCACTAAAGTTTCAACAGTTTACGACTGAATTTTACAATCCCAAGGGATGAGCTCCCGCGACAGCACCCGCGTCGGGTGAGCGCCCCCGGCGGCGGCGCCTCGATCTCCCGTCTCCGGCTAGCTGTGCAGCTGCCCAGGCCAGATCCGGAGTCCCCTGCTCGCCCTCTCTCTTCTGCTAGGCTCGGCTCGGCTCGGCGTCATGCGTTGGGAAGGGATGGCGCTCTCGCGTCCGCGCAAGTTGCGGCTGGGCGGGCGCCGCCGTCGCCCGGATCTCCGGCCTCTGTCCTCCGTTGCGGCCGCCGTAACCGGATCCGGGTACCCCGCGAAGATCTCTCCCACGCCAGTCTCGGCGGCGCCCCGTCTCTCGGTTCGCCCGGCAATGCTGCTCGCCCGAGCCTCCGCGGCGGCCACCACTCCATCGGCGTCTCCGGCTGCTGCACCCGTCGTCCTTGCGCCGTCTGCGTCGTGCGCTCAGGCTGCAGGCACTACCCCGGTCGCCGGTGTTCTCCCTCGACCGCGGCCGCTGCCCCCAGCTTCCAGGTTCAGGAGGGAGGACGGGGGTCTTAAGGCTGCGTGCACGCCCTGTTCGGAGACTGTGTCGACAACTGCTTCGGCCCCAACGCCTGGCTCCCCTGTCCTTGCCGATGCCGCCTCAGATGTGTTGCTGCCGGCCCCTGTTGCCTCTGTCAATGGGGACGACGTAGGCTGTGAAGAGGAAATGGCCGTGACGCTGCCTCCACGGGCGGTGTTGTGGGCCTCCGCTGCTGACGACGATGAAGATGAAGATGACGAAGAGGAGTTGGCTCCCCAGACACCGCAGGCTGCCACCAAGGCCCTCGATTCTGGAGGGATGTGCGTGGGGCATGACGCAGACACAAATGAGGGTTGGCAGGAGGTGCTACCACGGCGCGGCCCGCGTCGTCCGACTTCATCGCCTTCCTCGACAATGGCTCCTCGTCCCATCCCTACTTGGCTTCGCGGTAGATGTTATAGATGCTTTGCTCATGGTCATCGCGCGGCTGTTTGCAAAGAGCCGTTGCGGTGCTCCCGTTGTTTGAAGAACGGTCATCGTGCGCGTGGATGTTGCAACCCATGGCGTCCTCTAAGCTCACTGCCATGCAATGATGTGCCGCTCGTGTCGCAGCTCGACGTCGTGCATCGTCCTGCTCTTGCTTCATGTGAGGGTCCGATGAGATCCGCACTCACATCCAAGGCGCTTCATCGTGGGTTTTGGGCGTCTGTCGTCTCTGGTACCGTTGGCTCACCAACCTCATCGGAGCTGATGTTGCAGTCCGCTTTGGCTGATCAGACCGCGTTGCTGCAAGGTTGTCTGGCGCGTGTTGGGAGCTTTTTAGAGCTAGCGGAGGCTGCTCTGAGTAGACTCTCCCTTGCGCCGGCTATGTTGCAGACCTCTCTGACGCCGCACTCTCCTTGTGCGGCCGGTGTTTGCTCCGCGAAGGAGAGGGGGGCGGAGTTATATGGCTCCTTCTCCCCTCGTGTTGGAGACAATTCATCCTCGATGCCTACCTCCCATCCTATGTTGTCTTCCACTAAGGGCGAGTCCATTGCCATGCTTGTGGCTCCGGTACTGCAGGTCATGCCCGAGCTTAGGGAGCTATGTCTGAGTTTATCAGTGGATCATATGAAGGTGGACACGTCGACGACCTCGAGCGAGGGTCAAGATTCACCTTTGTCAAGTGAGCAGCTGGAGGTTCCTATGGTTGACGATGCGAGAGGGAAGGCATCCGTGATGTCATGATGGATTGTGCTCGGTTTCTCGTGTTGTCAGCGTGGCCTTGGTATTTTGAGTCATCATTGCCGTTTTCTCACCCCGGGTTCCGTTGCATTGTAGAAGTGTTGAGGGTTGTGCTTGTTGGGTGTTGGGAGCACTTGGCGGGCCATCTGTGTGGCCGTGGTGCTTCGTGTTGAGTGAGTTTGTTTGTATCGGTTTTCGCCCGGTTTTCCGTAAATTAATTGGGCAATTCTCTTCTTCTTAATTAATCGATGAGGCAATTCTTTTGCCTCCGTTTCAAAAAAAAAATTTGTTGCACTCTTTGCTTTGTTTGTCTTGAGATTTATGTGCAAATTTGAGTGCTACTAGTTTTAGGAATTATTTGGCATTTGCTCGTGTGGTCGTTAGACAGCTAATGTCATAGCGGCAGGTCGACCTGCTGGCATTGGCTGTCCTCTTGGCTGCCCATAGTGTGCCATGCCTCTTCATTCACATGGCTTGAACTTATACGTGGCTGTTGGATGTACCCTGTTGGTGGTGTTTGCTCTATAACATAAAGCAGGGCTATGCAGTACTTGGGCTATGGCCTTTTGTCTTACCAAAAGTGCTCTTTAACATGTTTTCCATGGTCTGTTGCAGACATTAGATATACTAGCAAAAGGGCCCGTGCGTTGCAACGAAAAATTAAAAAATCATAATCTCCAATGGCCATAACCACATTTTGCTGCATCACCGAGAAACACTATCACTCTCAATTTCGCGAAATCATGAACATTTTTTTAAAACTCGTGCACATATTTGAAATCATGAACATTATTCAAATTTGTGAACACTTTTACAAATTTTTAACATTCTCCAAAATCAAGAACATGTCTTTTTACTTCATGAATATTTTTTTTACTATTTGCAAACATTTTTTTTTAAATTGTGAACATTTTTTAAAACAATTTTCTTCAATCGGCGAACATTTCTACAATCGACAAACATTTTTCCTGGAAATTGATGGAACGATTTTTGGAATTCATGAACATTTTTTTAATTTAACAAACATTTTTAAATGCATGAGAATTTTTTGAATCAGCGAACATTTTATGAATAGGCAAACTATTTTGTAATTCATGAACATCTTTGAATTTTTAGTATATTTTACCATTAAGAACATTTTTTCGAATTTTTAAAATTTTGTTCAATTTCATTAAAAAATCAATACACAAACTTTAAAAAACAGTATGAACATTTTTTTCAAAATTTTGGACATTTTTTGAATAAGCAAACATCTTTTTGCAAAATCATGAATATTTTATGATTTATTAAACATTTTATTATAAATTCCCATTTTTAATTTTTGAAACTTTTTTGAAGTCCCAAATTATTTAAAGTAGGAAAAAACAAAAAAGAAAAAGAAAAGGAAAAAAATTAAAAAACAGACCGCCCAGACTTGGGCCGACCCAAACGGGCACGCTGCATCTTCTCCCAGCGTGCAAATCGCAGTATAAGAGGTCCCTACTGCATGGGCCGGCCCAGGTGGGGGATTCCTCCATGGGAAACATTTTTATCACTTATAGATTGCATTGGTGGGTAATATTTTGTAACATTGAGGGTAATTTTTGTGACGTATGACCAGAGCAATAGCTCATTTATTATTAAGGTATAAATTTTGTTTTACTAATAATTGCCTTATAAATTTTTAGCTAGCCTGGACACAAAGTACTTTTTGGCTAGCCAAAATATTTTTCTAGTTTGTCTACCCATGAGTTTTTTTGCCAGAAAGGCTTCCGATCTATTCATTAGCGGTCAAGATAGTACAAAAACACGAGAAATAAAAAAATACATCCAGATCCGTAGACCATCTAGCGACGACTACAAACAATAAAGCGAGCCGAAGGCGCGCCGCCGTCTACGGCCTCCCTCATAGAGCTGGGCAAACCGTATCATAGTAGACAGTCAAGAAGTCGTCGTGCTAACTGCTAAGGCCCCATAGGACCAGCGCACCAGAACAACAACCGCCACAAATGAAGGGAAGCGTAGATCGGAAGGATCCAACCTGTAGACACACGAACACGGACGAACAAAGACATGATCCAAATGGATCCACCAAACACAAACGCCGACTGAATCCCCCGAGATCCACCGGGAACAAACCTCCACACGCTCTCTGACAATGCTAGAAACACCACCGAAACGGGGACTAGACGGAAAGAACCTTATTACATGCTTAGAGAGCCGTCGCCGCATCGCCTCTTTAAGCAAGACATGATGCCTAACAAAATTCAAAAAAACATGAAACACGAAGCCTTTCGCACGCAAGGGTCGGGATCCACCGCGCTTCCATGGCCCTAAGACCATAGGAGGCGAGGTAGACCGACGGTGGCACCAGCGGGAGGCACGAGATACCCTAGCCAAAGATGACAAGAAAAATGAATTGTGGTTGACAAAGAGACATTTTGGCATGCCAAAAAATCGGCAACCATTTAAGCAGAGACCAAATGTTTAGCCATGGCAATTTTTCCTATTTTCTTTCGAAAAGGGAGTACTCATTCTCTGCATCATGTGATGCACACAACCATTATATTAATCTGCACTAAGTTCAAGCCACCGAGTATCAATATCTCTACTACTTAAAAAGAACGTAAGGTTCCCATTTTACCTTTCTTTCCACCACCAGTTCGTGAACAATTGTGTTAAAACTTACTCCCTCTGTCACATAATATAAGAGCGTTTTTTACACTACACTAGTGTAAAAAGCGCTCTTATATTATGGGACGGAGGGAGTATATTTATATACAACATGATATTTTTGAAGGTTTTTTGTTTTTATTTCATCCATAAAATACCTTTTTTACTTTATCACGGGGTAGTTTTATTATAAGTGGATGTCATTTTTTATTATGTGAGTGTGACATTTTTTGTTTGAGAGGATGATAGTTTTGTTTTCAACGACATGGCGGTTTTATTAAGAAGAGCATTCCATTTTATTAAGTATGATGACATTCTTATTATTATGATGATGGCATTCTTTTATCATTAAGATGATGACATTTTTAATGTCATTTTTTATTTTTAGTGGCATGGCAGTTTTTATTAATATAAGAGCATGCCATTTTTTGTTTATAATATGACAACATTTTTAATAGTGAGATGATGTTTTTTTATAATGATATGATAGATATTAATAAGAGCATGGCATTTTTTAGGGAAATAGCATGACATTTTTTATTTATAACAGCATGACGTTTTAGTTTTTAAGATAATGACATTTTTTAATATTGAGAGGTGGTATTTTTCTGCTGCCACTTTTTTTTTTTGCAAACTTAATTCTGACATGGTTCACAATAACAGCATCACAGCTGTGGTTGTTAGCATAATAGTAGCATGGTTGCCAAATAGAGATCTGACATAGTTCTGCACAAAAGGCCATTGTTTTACGCCATAGAGATTTGACCATGTACCAACTACCAACTGTTGTTCTGGATAATAATCCTTCGGCTTACTCTCCAGTGAGACAGATAACATTCTTCTAGTTGTAGGACCCGAGCTTATTGGAGAAAGAGGTGCCATTCTTGTGGTTGTCACACCATCGCTTGAGTGGGCTATTGCAGATGAAGTCTTGTGGTTCTTCCCATTGCGAGGGTTCAGGAACATCTGTGGAGGCTTTAGCGTGTCCGTTTTTTTAATTGGGAATACACAACTTTTGTGCGAGGCAAAGAACAGTTCGTGCTTTATGAGATACTCCCTCTGTTTCATAATATAAGAACGTTTTTGACACTATACTAATATCAAAAACGTTCTTATATTATGGGACGGAGGGAGTACAACTTAAACAATTTAGTATGCTGATTTTGTTTTGAAAGAGGCCCAAATGTGTGTTGCTTCTTGGTGGTGTGCCTGGAACATATGAAAGGCCCAAATGGAAGGCGATATTTCCTAACGGGGTGTTCTTGCATGGGTGCATCGTGGGTGCACCGAGAGTGGGTGTAGAAGAACCACTCTCTTGTTCTATATCTAACACCAAATCTTTCAATGGTATTTTGCCAAACTTGTGTTGTTTCAATGGTACGGATCCAAATTTCCCTGTTAATGCTATATCTAAAATCGGATCGTTTAATGGTATTTTAAAATAGGTGTGTTTATGATCTTTAAAAAATATCTACTGAACATTTACAATCACTTGTTTCTGTTGATTAAAAAAACTTTTAATCGGGCAAGGTCCATGCATTGTCGTGTTTTACTGGACTGTCTTCCCCTTGTTTGTTATACTTGGTAATGCATTGCAAGTTAAATTGGGTTAATTCTTTTAGACTCTTTATAGTTGTGTATAGAACAGCCCACATACTCACAGAAGTCACCAGTGGTATGTTTTTAGTTTTTGACATAAAAAACATGTAGCTATATTCAAGGCACCTTTTGCAACTGAACATTTTATGTACATATGCTTGAATTCTCCCATTGTCGCGACACAAAACACTCTGCAGAAGTTCAATATCTTCCCTTCATTTTCTGTAGCCATCAATTTATTAGTTGACAATAACAACAGGAAGTATTGCAGTTTTAATCCTAATTTTAGGACTGCCGTATTATCATGTTGATGTATTTGTAGTTATCATATTAATGTTTTGGTTCTACGTTATAGTTTTAGACAACATTAGGTCTCATATATATGAGTACAAAAATCAAGGTTTCAAGTCTTTGCTTGTATCCATCTATTTTGTCCATTTTCAGTTGAAAGTTAGAGGTTAATAAGTTTAATTACCTAGTGAATGATTTCTATTGTCTATCAGCTTGTCTGGAGTCGATGATGATGACAGTGCCTTATGACAGTTGCATGCCGAACTAGAGGGTTTGTAAAAGGCATGTGTATCACACCATGATGTAGATATTCTCGTTGAAGCTAGCTTACACTTCTTCATATGTTAGTGGCCCAGTTCAGTTGTATGGATACGTGGCTGTCAGAGATCTCTTGAATCCCATGCGAAATTACGTCTTCAACCGTACAAAAAATGATCCTTTGGTGGTCGAGCATGAAGGCTTTATACAAATGTTTGGCCCCAAGAGAGGCATCAGAATGCAAGCTCCGGTGCTGATAGAGTTCGGTCTGAAGATTAAGACAGGAGGAGGAGAAGAAGGTGATGATCAACAGGCATTGATGGTGTTGCCATATTCGACGACAGAATCTCAGGACATGCTAGAGTAAACACGCAACGAATGGATGGTGATGGTGGCTCGGTGGACATAAAGTTTGCAGTTCTGGAACGTGCCTCGTAGGCCATTGTACAGGTTGGGATATCAGAAATTGAGAAGGGCAGTTGCTTTAGCTTGTGTTTGGCAGGGTCTTACACTAGCTCATCTTATGTTGCACGTGGCAAAATCCAGCTGTTTGATGGGGTTATCGCTGCCGAGGCATCCGAGCTAAGCAGAGCCATGGTTGCTGTGGCACAAGATGCTAAGCTGGTTGTAAAACTGAAGGTTAGTCAGAAGGGTGGGTTGGACATCCATCGATGCACCATCTTCCTGGTTGAAAAGCATGGAAGTCGGTCCTTCATTTTAAATCTTGGTGTGGCCAGTGTGGAGGTGATGGTAACTTGGTCAACAATGGATATTCCCAAAAGTCTTCTTGGGCCTAATTGCTTCACGCATGAGTTCATGGCATCTCAGGGCGTTGATTATGTCGATGAATAATTGCAGTGGTAAGATAAATGGCAGTCCAAACCCACTTTGTGATGTCTGATACCATAATGCCTATCTCGACTGTGTACTTGATGGTGAAAGATCGTGGATGTCGCCTAGAGGGGGGTGAATAGGCGCTTAAAATAATTACGGTTTAGGCTTGAACGAATGCGGAATAAACCTAACGATTAATTTGTCAAGCACAAAACCTACAACAACTAGGCTCACCTATGTGCACCAACAACTTATGCTAAGCAAGATAAGTAACTATGTGATAGCAAGATATATGACAAAGAACAATATGGCTATCACAAAGTAAAGTGCATAAGTAAAGGGCTCGGGTAAGAGATAACCGAGGCACGCGGAGACGACAATGTATCCCGAAGTTCACACCCTTGCGGATGCTAATCTCCGTTTGGAGCGGTGTGGAGGCACAATGCTCCCCAAGAAGTCACTAGGGCCACCGTAATCTCCTCACGCCCTTGCACAATGCAAGATGTCGTGATTCCACTAAGGGACCCTTGAGGGCGGTCACCGAACCCATACAAATGGCAACCCTTGGGGGCGGTCACCGAACCTGTACACTTTGGCAACCCTTGGGGGCGGTCACCGGTACCCGTCAAATTGCTCGGGGCGATCTCCACAACCTAATTGGAGACCCCGACGCTTGCCCGGAGCTTTACACCACAATGATTGAGCTCCGAACAACACCAACCGTCTAGGGCGCCAAGGCACCCAAGAGGAACAAGCTCTAGGGTGCCCAAACACCCAAGAGTAATAAGCTTCTCAAACTTCACTTCCACGTATCACCGTGGAGAACTCAAACCGATGCACCAAATGCAATGGCAAGGTCACACAGAGTGCCCAAGTCCTTCTCTCCCAAATCCCACCAAAGCAACTAATGCTAGGGAGGAAAATGAGAGGAAGAACGAAAGAAGAACACGAAGAACTCCAAGATCTAGATCCAAGGGGTTCCCCTCACTTAGAGGAGAAAGTGATTGGTGGAAACGTGGATCTAGATCTCCTCTCTCTTTTCCCTCAAGAACTAGCAAGAATCATTGGAGGGATTGAGAGTTAGCAAGCTCGAAGAAGGTCAACAATGGGGGAAGAACACGAGCTCAAGAGATAAGGTTCAATGGGGAAGAAGACCCCCTTTTATAGGTCACCACGAATCTGTCTATTATGTGCAGAAAACTGTAGGAACAGTACAACCGGTGCATGAGCCGGTACAACCGGTCAAAGTAGAGGAAGAACCAACCTGTAGGAAAAGCTCTAAGCGGTACAATAGCCTGGGGAACCGGTAGTACCGGTTAAACCGGTACAACCCCCCAAGAACCGCTCCAAAACAGAAACTAGTCCGGTGGTAGAGCGGTACATGGCCGGTACAACCTTTGGACCAATTTTGGAGCGGTACAACCGCTCCAAACACCGGTACAACTGCTCAACCGGTACAACCTCTCTATGGGGCGGTACAACCTCTCTATGAAAAACAGCTAAGAACAAAACAGCCATAACTTTCGCATACGAGCTCCGAATTCGACAAAATCAAGTTTGTTGGAAAGCTAGCGACAAGGGCTAACACAATTTTGATATAAATAACAATAAGAAGCAAATGATAAGAGGCCCATGAGGAAATGGTGAGAACCCTTCCTCGAATAAGAGCGGTAAAAACTCCAACACCGAAAACGCAATAGAAGAAGCATGTCAACTCCGTTTTCGATGAACTCGAGCTCGTCATCAAGATGCCCATAAGCTCTAAGACTCACAAAGAGAATCAAACAAGAACCAAGAAAGATGATGCAAGGGTGCAATGGTTTGAGCTCTCTATGAATGATACGACCAAGCTACTCATCGAGAGCCCCCCTTGATAGTACGACAATCGACCCTATAACCCGGTCTCCCAACTACCACCATGAGACCGGTAAAAGAGAAAACCTATCAAGGGCAAACCTTTGCCTTGCACATGGTCCACTTGAGCTAGATGATGACGATCTTGACTCCCTCAAGTTGGACCACCTTTCTTGATTGCATTGGCTCGATGAAGACTAGATGATTGCTCCCCCATACTCCACTATGGGTGAGCCACTCTTCGGCACATCTTCACAAGTCCATTGATACCACAATGGATGCAAGCTTCAAGCACTTGATCTCTTCGTGATGCTCCACTTGAACTTGCACACGACAATCTTGATGACGATCACCACTTGATGTCATCCTCTCCATGGGTTGAGTGATATCTTCCTTTTGATGCAAGCCCATGAACACGTACCTAACCCCACATAGAACTCTCACATAGACCATGGGTGAGTACACAAAGCGCAATGGACAATGCTTACCATACCATGGGATCACTTGATCCCTCTCGGTACATCTTCTACGCTTTCTGAGTTGATCAACTTGATTCACTCTTGACTTAGTCTTCATCAACCTTGAATCTTTCCAACTCTCTTCATTTGGATGATGTCATGAAGGTAAACATGAATGATCACACAATCTTCTTCTTCAAGACATGCTTGCAATAAGCTCAACTCTCACATGACCAATCTTTGGATAATTCCTTAATAGCACCTTGGTCAACACATAAACTCCTTGAAACCAACACATGGACTTCAAGAAGTGCATATGGACAAATCCTTCAAATATAACTCAATGCAACCATTAGTCCATAGAGAATGTCATCAATTACCAAAACCACACATGGAGGCACCGCATGTCCTTTCAATCTCCCCCATTTTGGTAATTGATGACAACCACTTTCAAGAGAGTTTATGTAAGGAATTATGCATCACCATGCGATGCAACAACCAATGATGCATGAGTATGAGATGCAGATGCTTAGGAACAAAACCAAAGCAAGAACAAAACTCTGAAAACTTCTCCACAAAACTCTCTGAAACTTCTCCCCCATTGGCATCGATTGCCAAAATGGGAGAAAAGCTTAGAAGGCCAATAAATTGTGTTCCTCGATAAATTGTGTATTTCTCAACAAGAGAGTGGAATGCAATACACATATCCAATGGTAAATACTTGGAGGAAGACAAACTATATTGAGGCCCAAAGATTGCAAAAGAATGATATGCCACAAGGACATAACAAAGAGAGAAACGAGCAAGCAAGCAATCAAAAGATACCAATTGAAGCAAGCTATCAAAAGATACCAATTGAACCAACTAGACCAATGATCCTATGTGCCACATGAATAAAAGACATTATGATATGAGCAAATGAGTGTTCTAGAGAAACTAGAGAAGCTCCCCATGATTTGTGCACAATTTAGTTTTGTAATTGGATACAACAAGCACAAAATAGGATCGTCACTCCCCCAAGATCAATAGAACCTCACGACAAGTGCAAGAGAGCACGGAGTATTCTAAATACACTAGTGAAGCTCCCCATGATTTGTGCACTCCTTAGAATATTTGCATTAGGATACCAAGTGCACAAAATAGGATCATCACTCCCCGAAAATCAATAGAAACTCACAACAAGTGCAAGTGAGCATGTAGGAAACAAAGCCTAGCACTTGCAACAAACAAATGGTTGAGCAACATGTAAAAGAGGCAACTTAAGAATAGGCTCAACCAAAATGATGTGTGTGAGTCATGCCAAAGCACTTGAGAAGACTAAAATAAGGATGAGCATTAAGCATCAACATAGTCTTGGATAAATGAGATACACGGTGCATGACATTCCTCCCCACACACACCCAACTAACAAATGGGTTCACAAGCTCACTAAAAAGAAAACGACAAAGCTTGCGACAACCCATGGTGAAGATAGAAGAAAAAAGCCTCATCAAGACGAGGGATACCAATTAAGATGGCAAAAGCCTCATACAGACAAGCATGAGGAAAATAATCTTCACCACACAAGAGTGCATCAAGATGCAACGAGATAAGACACGCACTCAAGGCAAAAGCTTTCACAGAGCCACCAAAGAAATAACATAAGAAAGACAAGGTGGACGTGAAAGAAAGGATATCATCTAGAGATGCAACTTCTCTCAAGTGTATAAGATTCTAGGTAGACGACATCATGATGATATATATATCTACAAAGAAGGATGTACACCCGAAATAGTTACAACAGGAAGGAACAAGATATCCAAAAGGAAGTCATACATATACGATAAGATATTTGCTTGGAAGCATATCACATGTCTAGATATGGTCTTGTTGTATATAAATGAATTCCTACCACACAACCATCAAAGACATCACAACTAACAACATGAGATAGTCGTTGAGATGCTTTGAGAAAGGAAACAAGTATCACAAGATGGAATGAATAGCATGCCAAGATGCAACCTACACAAGGTTGAATGCAAGAAAATAATGCATGACAAGATACTTGTTACCGAGATATCATTGGAAGGATGTAGAAGAAACCAATTGAAGGTAGTATATAGTAGTTCATTGAGCATCCTAGCTTTACTCCAATAAGCTCATGGTGACACCACCTTCCTTGTGAGTGAGCCGAGCATCCAATGTATCTCCAATTGTTCCTAGAACAACAACACAAACAAAATGGTACCCAACCTCATTGGGACCAAAGAGTTAGAGAACCAACAATACATAGGACAAACTCCACATAAATATGTGCATATAGATATGAAAATGAATTTCATGCGCATCTCATCAAATTTGAGACTTGGTGGAGTTTCCCCTATATATTGGGTCAAAGAAAGAAAGCATGCCAAAGAGACTACATGAAGTTAATATACATGCTCAATACTTTCAAGAACCGAAACCAATTGACAAATAAAAACCAAGTGAAAAAAGATACCAAATGAATAAATCAACACTTGGAGGATATCCATAACAGATACATTGAGGAATGAGATATCCATTGAGACACACTAATAAAAGATATCAAACTCCCAAAAGAGAGGATGGTTCCAAACAAACCAAGCTCTCTACAAAGTTTCATGATGGCACAAAGTACCAAAAAGAAAACGGCTTGCCTTCCACCAACACACACTTGACAAGGATCGCAAGATGAGTGTTTTATAGAAAATAGGATAGCTCCCCCAAGACTAGTGCATTATAGAGAATTTGCATTTGAATACAAAATGCACAAGGTGGGATCACCACTTTCACTATATCTAGAAAATACTAGACAAGATCAAGAAATTAACAAGATCCACAAGTGGTATGGAAGACAAAGGGAGTTGATACATTCCTTGGCAAGAGAAAAGGCAAATAAAAGCAAAAGCCAACGTAAAGAAGATCAATAAATTCGACCAAATGGAAATAATTCCCGGTGGTAGATAGCAAGGATATCCAACAAAAATCTTCACACCACACACAAGCAAATTGCAACTTGTAGAGCTAACATGCCACCTAGGAACAAGATAATTTACAATATCAATTCTAGGTGACAATATCTCAAATATACACATTTTCTAGGGTTGTAATATGCACATAGCATATTACTCCCCCATAATGTGATACCAATAAGAACTTAACAAGAGGCAATAAGAGTATCCAACAAGAGATAATTAATGGACTATTTAGAATTTGAATTTCTCATGAGAAGACATACCACATAGCGACTAGATAATCTTGTAATATCAATACTAGATGGTATTCCTCATGTACACACATTTATAGGATTGTGAGGTGTACAAACCACATCACTCCCCCATAATGGGATATTCCATTAATCTCTCACAAGAGCCAACTAGGATACAAACAAGAAGCATAAAGGCTCAACGCACGACACACACGTACATGATGTGTAAACCAACACACACATACTTGATTGCTCAAGATAAGCAAGTTGGAAACACAACATATACAGTCACATGCAAGGAACAAAACCAAAACATGCAAAGGGGCAAGTAACTTTCAATGTAAACAATTTAAGTACAAGTTACCGCAAGGAGGCACATTGGATATAAGATAGAAACTTGATAACCCAATTGACTTGGCTTGAGACAACAAGAATGATGAAGTCCCCTTAATTCTTCATAATTTAGCCAAGTCTCCAATGACCTCCAACAAAACCTATTGGTCAAGTTTGAGCTTGTTGGTCTCCAACCAAGTTGGGTCTAAGGAGGTTAGTCACAATAGGCTTGGCTACCCAAATGGTTCCTTTCTTGACACCACTTTGAGTACCAACAAACTTGGCAAACACATTGCCAACCTTATCCTTCCCAAGAGAATAGATATCACCAATAATAATTGGGTTGGATAAGTTACCACTAGTGCATGAAGTAGCGACGTGACCTTTCTCACGACATAAGTAGCAACGTCTACTCTTCACTTTCTTCTCACTTGATTTCTCAACAAGAGAAGCATTAACTTGAGTCTTCTTGGGAAGTGGCCTTTCTTCAACTTGAGGTTGAGCATGAGATTGAACTTGTGGCCTCTTCCCTTGTTGCTTGTCACTAATGGCCTTCTTATTCAATGGGCAATATCTAACATGACGCCCTTCAATTTTGCACTTGAAGCAAATAATCTTGGCCGAATTCTTGACTTGTTCTTGGCCCTTCTTCTTGATCATCTTGGACTTATTATTCTTATTGGAGTTGAATCCAAGTCCACCTTTGTCATTGGGGGATTTTTGCACACTCAAGATATTGTTGAGTGTGGATTTCCCTTCATGGCTCTTTTCCAAGTCTTTCTTCAAAGAAGTGACTTGGGCCTTGAGCTCTTTGATTCCTCTACATGGTTAGTCTCAACACAAGTACTAGAGGAAGTATAAGCTTCATCGTTGGAGCAACAAGGCAAGGAAAGCAATTCATCACAAGATGTACCAACATTGTGAGTAGATGAATTACAAGGACTAGCACATGTCAATATAGCATTTTGACTAGAAGTAGTGCTAGTATCCACATGAGGCTCACTAGATGTTACCTTAGAAATCATGGCCTCATGAGCTATCTTTAGCTCATTATGGGATACTAGAAGATCATCATGAGATCTTGAGAGCTTTTCATGGTTTTCTTCCAATTTCCCATGATTGCTAGATAGCAACTCAAGTTGAGCCCGAAGCTCAACATTCTCCTTCAAAATGGATGCTTCACAAGTAATAGAGTTAGTATCCCAAGCATCATCATTAACAACAATAGGAGAGGACAACTTGGCAAGCTCTTTTAAATAAGAAGCTTCAAGTTGAGCATGAGACTCGGTGAGTTTGATGAGCTCACCCTTGATGACCCTTGAGCCATTTTTGAGGTGCTCAAAATCCTCAAAGAGTCTAGCATGAGCAACTTCAAGCTTAGCATTTTTAGTTTTGAAATCATTGGCCACCTCGAGTGCTCTATCATGAGATTCCTTTATTCTAGATAATTCTAGAGCAAAGGTCTCCTCAAGAGATTCGGATGTGGTTTGTTCATGTTCAAGAGCTTGAGATAGCTCCGCGATCTCATTTGCGTAATCACGCTCATGAGCTTCCATTTTCTCAATGGTGACCTCATGCTCCTCTAGATGAGATTCCAACTCCTCAATGTATTTCTTGCCTTCAATGGCAATAGACATGATTTCCATGAAGTTGGAACGAGCAAGTTTATTTTTGTGAAGAGCTTTAAAAATCATTTCCCCCTTAGTTTTTAAGGAGGCAACATTATCATTCTCTTCATCATTATCCTCATCATCATTAGCATCAACATCATCATCAAGAGACATATTGGGGTATGATACGTCTCCGTCGTATCTATAATTTTTGATTGTTCCATGCCAATATTATTCAACTTTCATATACTTTTTGGCAACTTTTTATACTATTTTTGGGACTAACATATTGATCCAGTGCCCAGTGCCAGTTCCTGTTTGTTGCATGTTTTATGTTTCGCAGAATATCCATATCAAACGGAATCCAAACGGGATAAAAACGGACGGAGAATATTTTTGGAATTTTTGGAGAATTCCGGAAGAAAAATCCACGCGAGACGGTGCCCGAGGTGGCCACGAGGCAGGGGACGCGCCCCTGACCCTCGTGGGCCACCCGTAAGGCGGTTGATGCCCTTCTTCGGCCGCAAGAAATCTATTTTTTGCTAAAAAATCATGGCGAAGGTTTCAGTCCAATCGGAGTTACGGATCTCCATATATATACGAAACGGTGAAAGGGCAGCAGAAGAGAACGCAGAAACAGAGAGAGACAGAGAGATAGATCCAATCTCGGAGGGGCTCTCGCCCCTCCCACGCCATGGAGGCCAAGGACCAGAGGGGAAACCCTTCTCCCATCTAGGGAGGAGGTCAAGGAAGAAGAAGGAGGAGGGGGGCTCTCTCCCCCTCGCTTCCGGTGGCGCCGGAGTGCCACCGGGGGCCATCATCATCACCGCAATCTTCACCAACAACTTCACCGCCATCATCACCAACTCTTCCCCCCTCTATGCAGCGGTGTAACCTCTCTCTTACTCGTTGTAATCTCTACTTAAACATGGTGCTCAACGCTATATATTATTTCCCAATGATGTATGGCTATCCTATGATGTTTGAGTAGATCCGTTTTGTCCTATGGGTTATTTGATGATCAAGATTGGTTTGAGTTGCATGTTTTATTATTGGTGTTGTCCTATGGTGCTCTCCGTGTCGCGCAAGCATGAGGGATCCCCGCTGTAGGGTTTGCAATATGTTCATGATTTGCTTATGGTGGGTGGCGTGAGTGACAGAAGCACAGACCCGAGTAAGTAGGTTGTTTGCGTATGGGATAAAGAGGACTTGATGCTTTAATGCTATGGTTGGGTTTTACCTTAATGATCTTTAGTAGTTACGGACGCTTGCTAGAGTTCCAATCATAAGTGCATATGATCCAAGTAGAGAAAGTATGTTAGCTTATGCCTCTCCCTCAAATAAAATTGCAATAGTGATTACCGGTCTAGTTATCGATTGCCTAGGGACAAATAACTTTCTCGTGACAAAAAGCTCTCTACTAAAACTAATTTAGTTGTGTCTTTATCTAAATAGCCCCTAGTCTTTATTTACGTGCTCTTTACTTTCTTGCAAGCTTACCCAAAAACACCTACAAATTACTTCTAGTTTCATACTTGTTCTAGGTAAAGCGAACGTCAAGCGTGCGTAGAGTTGTATCGGTGGTCGATAGAACTTGAGGGAATATTTGTTCTACCTTTAGCTCCTCGTTGGGTTCGACACTCTTACTTATCGAAAGAGGCTACAATTGATCCCCTATACTTGTGGGTTATTAGGGTACAAAGTAGGAGATACCTTTGACGCCTTAGCCATAAGGCAAAAAGCAATAGATGATGATGTAGGATCCCTTGAGGCACCATTAAACACCACATCTTGTTCCATGGAGTGTTCGGTTTCCTCTACATTGTTAGCACAACAATTCGAGGAAATAGATGCATTTTAATAATGGCAACAAGACATAGCAAGAATATCATCATGAGATTTAGTCAAGCAATTTCTACATGATATGCAGGGACTATCAACACAAGCATGTGAAACATTTGGAGTGCTCGAAGTGTTAAAGCCCAAAGAAGGAGCATTGCAATAATATAGTGATGAAGGATCATCCACAATAAGCATACTATCATCATTGCAATGACCAACACTACTCACCATATCATTACCTTGTGGCAAACCACATGTAGGTGAAGTAGAAGAAGTTGAGAATACTATACGGCCGGAGGTGGAGGGAGAACAAACATCCCCAGAAATCTTGGACACACCATAATTATCTTGAAGCTTCGTCCACAACTCATGAGCATCCCGGAACGGCATGAGTTGAAATATAACTACATTGCTCAAAGCATCGAAAAGCACATTAGAAGCTTGAGCATTGAGATAAGAGTTTTTCTCATCCTCTAAAGATAATCTTTGGGGATCCCTTGGAGAAGAAAAACCCATATCTACAATTCGCTCTAAATTTGGGTCCATGACCCTAAAGAGATTAAGCATGCGAATTACCCAAACATCAAAATTTGTGCCATCGAAACTAAGAGTGTCAGAGAATCCTAATCCCTTAGTCGACATCTTTACTCTCTAGGTGGTAAAGCCTAAAAAGGAGAGACGAGGCTCTAATACCAATTGAAAGATCGTGGATGCCGCCTAGAGGGGGGGGGGGTTGAATAGGCACTATAAAATAATTACGGTTTAGGCTTGAACGAATGCGGAATAAACCTAGCGGTTAATTTGTCAAGCACAAAACCTACAACAGCTAGGCTCACCTATGTGCACCAACAACTTATGCTAAGCAAGATAAGTAACTATGTGATAGCAAGATATATGACAAAGAACAATATGGCTATCACAAAAGTAAAGTGCATAAGTAAAGGGCTCGGGTAAGAGATAACCGAGGCACGCGGAGATGACGATGTATCCCGAAGTTCCCACCCTTGCGGATGCTAATCTCCGTTTGGAGCGGTGTGGAGGCACAATGCTCCCCAATAAGTCACTAGGGCCACCGTAATCTCCTCACGCCCTTGCACAATGCAAGATGCCGTGATTCCACTAAGGGACCCTTGAGGGCGGTCACCGAACCCGTACAAATGGCAACCCTTGGGGCCGGTCACCAAACCCGTACACTTTGGCAACCCTTGGGGGCGGTCACCGGTACCCGTCAAATTGCTCGGGGCGATCTCTACAACCTAATTGGAGACCCCGACGCTTGCCCAGAGCTTTACACCACAATGATTGAGCTCCGAACAACACCAACTGTCTAGGGCGCCAAGGCACCCAAGAGGAACAAGCTCTAGGGTGCCCAAACACCCAAGAGTAATAAGCTTCTCAAACTTCACTTCCACGTATCACCGTGGAGAACTCAAACTGATGCACCAAATGCAATGGCAAGGTCACACGGAGTGCCCAAGTCCTTCTCTCCCAAATCCCACCAAAGCAACTAATGCTAGGGAGGAAAATGAGAGGAAGAACGAAAGAAGAACACGAAGAACTCCAAGATCTAAATCCAAGGGGTTCCCCTCACTTAGAGGAGAAAGTGATTGGTGGAAACGTGGATCTAGATCTCCTCTCTCTTTTCCCTCAAGAACTAGCAAGAATCATTGGAGGGATTGAGAGTTAGCAAGCTCGAAGAAGGTCAACAATGGGGGAAGAACACGAGCTCAAGAGATAAGGTTCAATGGGGAAGAAGACCCCCTTTTATAGGTCACCACGAATCTACCCGTTATGTGCAGAAAACTGTAGGAATGGTACAACCGGTGCATGAACCGGTACAACCGGTCAAAGCAGAGGAAAAACCAACCTGTAGGAAAAGCTCTAAGCGGTACAACAGCCTGGGGAACCGGTAGTACCGGTTAAACCGGTACAACCGGTCAACAACCGCCCAAGAACCGCTCCAAAATAGAAACTAGTCCGGTGGTAGAGCGGTACATGGCCGGTACAACCTTTCGACCAATTTTGGAGCGGTAGAACCGCTCCAAACACCGGTACAACCGCTCAACCGGTACAACCTCTCTATGAAAAACAGCTAAGAACAAAACAGCCATAACTTTCGCATACGAGCTCCGAATTCGAAGAAATCAAGTTTGTTGGAAAGCTAGCGACAAGGGCTAACACAATCTTGATAGAAATAACAATAAGAAGCAAATAATAAGAGGCCCATAAGAAAATGGTGAGAACCCTTCCTCGAATAAGACGGTAAAAACTCCCACACCGAAAACGCAATAGAAGAAGCATGTGAACTCCGTTTTCAATGAACTCGAGATCGTCATCAAGATGACCATAAGCTCTAAGACTCACAAAGAGAATCAAACAAGAACCAAGAAAGATTATGCAAGGGTGCAATGGTTTGAGCTCTCTACAAATGATACGACCAAGCTACTCATCGAGAGCCCCCCTTGATAGTACGGCAATCGATCCTATAACCCGGTCTCCCAACTACCACCATGAGACCGGTAAAAGAGAAAACCTATCAAGGGCAAACCTTTGCCTTGCACATGGTCCACTTGAGCTAGATGATGACGATCTTGACTCCCTCAAGTTGGACCATCTTTCTTGATTGCATTGGCTCGATGAAGATTAGATGATTGCTCCCCATACTCCACTATGGGTGAGCCACTCTTCGGCACATCTTCACAAGTCCATTGATACCACAATGGATGCAAGCTTCAAGCACTTGATCTCTTCGTGATGCTCCACTTGAACTTGTATACGACAATCTTGATGACGATCACCACTTGATGTCATCCTCTCCATGGGTTGAGTGATAACTTCCTCTTGATGCAAGCCCATGAACACGTACCTAACCCCACATAGAACTCTCACATAGACCATGGGTGAGTACACAAAGCGCAATGGACAATGCTTACCATACCATGGGATCACTTGATCCCTCTCGGTACATCTTCTACGCTTTCTGAGTTGATCAACTTGATTCACTCTTGACTTAGTCTTCATCAACCTTGAATCTTTTCAACTCTCTTCATTTGGATGATGTCATGAAGGTAAACATGAATGATCACACAATCTTCTTCTTCAAGACATGCTTGCAATAAGCTCAACTCTCACATGACCAATCTTTGGATAATTCCTTAATAGCACCTTGGTCAACACATAAACTCCTTGAAACCAACACATGGACTTCAAGAAGTGCATATGGACAAATCCTTCAAATATAACTCAATGCAACCATTCGTCCATAGAGAATGTCATCAATTACCAAAACCACACATGGGGGCACCGCATGTCCTTTCAGATGGCATATTTGGATTCTCTGAAACCTACCTGTAGCTGTAGGTATGAAATAACACTAGTTTGCAGTGTCGTAATAAGTGTTGTACTCCTTGTTTTGTTTGTAATGGGATTTCTGTGCAAGTTTGAGTTCTCCTAGTTTTAGGAATTACGGAGATCTTATGGTTTGTCTCTGAGCATAAAAAGTGTTGTCCATGGACTAGACACCTGTCCCAGGATGCTTGCTTGTGGCAAGAAAATCAAAACCTTGTTGGCATGAACGCTGACTTAAAAATGATTCTTTGGTAGCTTATGTCCAGCTAGATTGTTGGTGAAACTCATCCAGGCTGTCTTTTAGGCATGAAGAACTACCTTCATGCTTTCTTCTATATCCAATCAAGGGTTTATATTACACCAAAATATAATTTCCAATCTACCTATGTTTTGGAGAAGGAATGCACATCCCTTGACTCAGGTGATGCAGTAAAACAGAAATCTTGAGGATGCATTTCAAGTGGAAGCTTTCAATATCCATTGATCAAACAATAAGTGGCTGAGAACATATCAACACTTACATAGCCATGATATATTGGCTTGAAAATTTAGAAGAGATTTTCCTTGGCAATGGATTAGGGGTCGGGTACCTTCAGGGGTGGAGGCCTTGAAGCGTAATGGCCCCGGTGATGGGATTTGCCCCTTGTACGAAATAGTGGAAGATTCGAACCATATTTTCTTGAGTGCATCTCTACCAGTTTCCTCTCGGGCTGCTTTCGTGAGGTGGTTGGCGGAAGTTGGTGTCACAACAACTTTCCAGATTTGTTTGTTGAACTTCAAGCCTCTGCGATGCGTTCCCACCACATTAGGTAGCTCGGTATTGGGGTGCTGGTGTGAACGTTGTGAATGATCCGCAACAAACTTGTGATTCAATGCTGACCTCTTCGACGTTCGACTAACGCGATCTTCAAATTATGTGGCTACTTGCAGCTTTGGCGGCCACTTAGCCGCCCCTGGACCGGGACGCCATTGACATCTTTCATTAACGACCTTCGCGCTTGGCGTTCCGCTTGGCTCCCCCTCCCCTCCACCACCTAAGTCGGACTAGGCATGGGGCCTTCATGATGTTGCTGCCTACCTAGGGATGTCTCCCTCGGCTAGGCCTTTCTTTCTTGTTTCTTAGGGCTTGTTGAGATGTGCCCTCAGAGCATCTACAATCGGATATGTCAAATATGGCCCCTCAAACGCCCGCGGACGCGCCCGACAACCGGTCAGCATTGGTAGCGGCTCGATGTATGCATCCCAATCGCCTTGGCACAACTCGATGGCCATGGGCACACATGCATGAGGGAGTAGAGGAGAGGCTTACCACATGTGGCGGAGTCGAAGAACAATCGGCCATCGGAGGTGCAGGGAAGGAGGCGACGTAGTGGAAGAAGAATCATGTGCACCTGCATGAGGAAACTAAACCACGTAAGGACAAATCAGACCAAGTAGAACAACAACGCATCACCTGGCATACCACCTACACGTGAAACAACTAGCTCTGGCCTACCACTAAGATCAGGAAGATCACCACCAAAGTAAACTATGCAGTTGGGTTTTTAAATGCTACCAAATAGAATTCATCACCAAAGTTTAAATGAAATTGCACACCAAAACAATTACATGTTGGCGGTTTCCTAGATTCTCCTTGCTGCATGTATAACCCTGAGAAGGTTGGAGGACAAATGCTCAGTCTTTATAAAGAAACGATGGAAAGAAATTCAAATAGCAGAGATAATGAGTGACTGATGACACTTACAACAGAAATAAAGTTAGTAGAACTGTACTTTGAGATTTGAGCAGCTCCACTTCTTCCTTGGTTGGGTGGAACCTTATTAGGTAATCTACTTGATCACCATCAACAGTGGAATCATCAGGGTACCTGCGTGTGGAAACAACACATCATGGCAAATCGCACTAGGACAACAGTGCGATGCACAAAATCAAGGTTATGTTACGGCCGACCACCATGGTAGAAAGAGTTCAGATCCAGATAGTTCCTTAAACTTTATTGTCTCTGAGCATAAAAAGTGTCCATGGACTAGACACCTGTCCCCGGATGCTTACTGTGGCAAGAAAATCAAAACCTTGTTGGCATGAACGGCTGACTTAAAAATAATTCTATGGCGGCTTATGTCCAGCTAGATTGCTGGTGAAACTCATCCAGGTTGTCTTTTATGCATGAAGAACTACCTACATGCTTTCTTCTATCTCCAATCAAGGATTTTTTTTCACAGGCTTTCTTCTATTTTTCTTTCTTTCTTCGTTACACTTTGGTTTCCTCTGTTTTCGTTGCCTTTTCTTTTTGTTTCTTTGTCGATTTTCATTGGTTTTCTTTTCTGTTCAACATATGTTAACTTTTTAGAACATACTCCCTTCATCCGAAATTATTTGTCGAAGAAATTAATGTATCTAGACATATTTTAGTTCTAGATACATTCATTTTTATCTATTTATGCGAGAAGTAATTCCGGACGGAGGGAATATTCAACATTTTTCATATACATTAGAATTATTTTTTATATAAATGCTAATTTTTTCTGAAATAAATGTTTGTTTAAAACTATATTGTTAGTTCTATATTTTTCATACACATGGCACATTTTGGTATATATGTAATATATTTTTATAATACATTCTTAAAAAATTTAATACAACATTAACATTTATTTTTGGAGAATCAACATTTTTTGTGTACATGGTCAATATTAACATTTTGTGTACATGGTCAATATCGCATCCCACGCGCCTGGGTCGGCCCATGTCGCGATAGCAGCGCCCTTCTCTTTCTCTCCCTCTCTCAAAGAAAAAGCAGCGCCCTTCTCTGAAGGAAAATCCCGCTCCCAAACAAAAGAAATTCCCCTCCCCCTGTTCGTCCACCTCGAGCCACCGTTCCCCTCCCCTCCACGGAAAAACGAAGCTCCCCGTCGGATAGTTGCTCTCCCGGCGGCCGGGTCTGCCCCCAAATCGAAGTCCGGCTGACCGCTGCTTCATCCTCTTGGAGAGGATGGACGGCGACCTGACGGAGGGGCTCCTCCGCAAGAGCTCCGGCAAGCGCCCGGAGTCTCCCCCTCCGCTATCGCCGTCTTCGCTGGACATTTTCGAGGACCCTACCGACTCCCGCGACTCCAGCACCAGCGGGGCCGCGACGAACCGGGCGCCCCTCCGCGACGAGTGCAAGAACCACCAAGAAGTGGTGGCGTCATCCTCTGAGGCCAGCGAAGGCGAGCAAGGGACGGTATCTACCGGCGAGGAAGAGGATAAGGAGGCGGCGGCACTCCTTGCTCGCTGGGAAGCGGTGGCGGCGGCATCCGCTGCTCGCTTGGCGGCGGCGGCGGCGGCATCTGCTGCTCGCCGGGAGGCGAGGAGGGGCTTCTTTTTCGGCGGGGGGAGCGCGGGAGGTGGCTCGAGCGGCAGGGCCGAGCACCTGATCCGCATCCCTCCGCCGGGAGCGGCGGGCCTGATCCACCGCGCTGAACACCTGTCCAACTCCTGGAGGACGGACCCTATCCTCGCCGGCCCTTCGACGGATCTGACGGTCGCGCTGCGGGCGTTCGCCGCCGCACCAGATGCGACAACAGCGGCCAGACTCGAGCGGGCGGCTGCGGCGTTGGACAGTGTTGCATCAAGCAACACGGAGGATGGTGCTGTCGCCAAGCAGCTGGCCAACGAAGCGGCGGCACTGGCGGCCGGCTGGCGGGGAGACGGCCCGACGGGGCAGGGGTCGAGCGCCTTCGAAACGGCGGCCGGTCAGCGGGGACCCGAGGCGCCAGCAGCTTCCCATTCCACTGAATTCTTGCTGTGCGCTGCTATCTCGGGCTCACTGGCCCTTCTCCCCTATTTGCCTACGCAAGTCCCCAAGAAGTCCAGGCGCGTCTTCGCCGTTCTATTTGGCATCGCGTTCTTCCTCGCGTCAGTAGGTGCGATGCTCCTCGCCGCACCAGTCCCCAAGAAGACGGCCAACATCATGGCAAGAGTTTCTTTTGCAACATTCACAGTTTTGGTTGTGGCCTTTGTTGGGTTTGCTCTAGGAGGAGGTACATATAGTTGATAGGTATGTAGTGTCTTAGATACCGGTGTACTGTGAATTTGAAGTATGCCGACTTTTGAGAAATGTCATATCATGGATTATTGGTGTGCTGTGAATTTGATGGAGTGACAAGTTTTAGAAATGTTGCATCATAATTTTCCTGCAGTAGTATCAAGTTGGAGGAGGCCTTTTATTCTGCATTACATGTTCAGAAAATTCTTACCTTCTTGAAGTTAACTTCAGTTAAGCATGGGAGGTGTTTGCTCCTCTCCATGTTTTGTTGGAAGATTCTGGTGTAAAACTACTTTGAAACTGCAGAAATGATTTGGCTTTTAACAGAATAACTACTATTCATTTTTTGCAGGTTGTATTCCGTGCTATGGCGTTGATCCGTATGTGGTCCCTACTCACTCCGACGGAGGCCAGGGAGCGTTTGGTTACTGGATCTGTCCGGTGGGAGATGGTAGCGCGGGATATATTCAACCGGTTTGGATGGCGGCCATGTAATAGGATAGACAATTAGTTTCCATACCTATTTTTCTGCCAGCCGGTTGTGGCTTTATGGCCTTTTTTGTTTTGTTTTCGTGTCGAGGTCTATGTGAGCTCGACGTAGTTTTCTTTTACGACTATTCGACATTGTTGAACCTATTTTATTTATCTAAGTGGCCGTATGCATCCACCTAATGCAGAGGCCGGGGAATCCCCCCTTTTCCAAAAAAAATGAATGGAGCCGGGGCGTGAGAGTGTCCCCAAGCCAACAAAGAATGATGTTAAAAGGATGTTTTATTTGGAATTTAACAAATTGGTGAGTCAAACTCGTTCCTTTCATTTGCTTTGTTGACCTACGGTTAGCTCATATCTCCATCTCTATCTGGACAAGTTATTTATTTCTTATACTATAGTCCCAATCTGAGGTTCCATTGTTTGCGGTTCATCTTACACTTTAACATTCAATCTACAGATAAGGAAAATATAAGTTTTTTGTGTGCTATTAAGACGGCTGAATCCGATACTGGAAGAACCGAGGTCTTCAGCTGCTCTGCTAGCAAAATCCAGAGTAAAAAAAAATGTACCTGGCTTGCAGAAATTTCATTCAGCTGCAGATGATGACCCTGTTCCTGGTATAACAAGGACAAATTACATTATATTATTAAGAAGGCCTCCTTAGGAAGACTACTTCACTTAAAATACAGATCTATCTCTGAAGTATGTATTCTTTGGTAGTGTCAATCCATCTTTGGATTTATGCTAAATCCATTTTCAGTTTGCAGTTTATGATGTCACGCTGGTTAAACGAGGACAAACCATGGAGATTACAGTCCACCATAAGGAGTTCTACAAACAAGAAGAATTTGTCTATGATTCGATCGTAGCATTCTTCCAAGAAGAGCCATACAATGCAATCGTCAACAAGAGAAGCCCAGAGGTACATGATTTGTGACACATGCATTGTCCCTGAGGCCTGTACAAAGGAGTACAATCAATATTATGGCTCTGTGTAAGGAGATAGGGGTCATGGAAGTCTTGGATGTCTCACATAAACCAGGAAGGGAAGGAGTTGCACCAGTTCTGTACATATGCTCACTTATACCTCTATCAGCCGCCAAACTCTATCTAGCTCAAGCAAGGGGTCCAGAGTCATGCCACTGCTAAATAAATTATTTTTTCCTCCTGGTATTTAAATGAAATTATGCCTGCTTTTGGCTAATGAACTTATGGTATAATTGTTGGTCACAACATAGATTTAGACTATAAAAATGCTTATATTTTTCTAACAGTTGAGCAATTCAAGTTTTTGTCTTGCAATAATTTACTTTAGGTCGCAGGTCGTGGGGATTTGGGCAATAACAGTTCCTATAAAATTGAGCAAACATTATAACAGTTACTATAAAATTGCTGCGCCGTAAAATTGTTAAGATCATCTATCAATGGCCTCTGTTGATCTGCTCAAGTTCTTTTTCTGAAATTTACTTGCAGTCAAAGATGACTTGGCTGTATATCACATTATCCTCTCAATTATCTGACTTGAATGCACGATATGCTTTCCTCTCTCTGTTATGTGACTTGCTTCTGCAAGCTATCATTGGTAAATATACAAGTGATTCATGGGGAAATATATTTTCGTTTGATTGTTTGAGACTGCATCAGATAATGGTTCTCGTATTTAAAGCCCATGTTGCTGTGATTTTTTTACAAATTCAGATTGTCCTCTGCGATCAATTCTGAAATCAATTATAGCTTAGGTTCTTACTTATCTTTCAAATGTTTCTAAGATGTTGTGAGATCTGCACATATTTGCCGACGAGACGGGTAAGGACACTGAGGCGAAGAGAGGCGTTGCCGTTTCCTCCTGTGCCAACTGCTGGAGAAGTCATGGGAGGGTGTGCTGGCGTAGGCGTTGGTGCTGCCACCAGCCCACCACGGGTTTTGCGATGGTCAAGGCCAGTGCATCTCCACGGGTTTCCATAACCTTCGGCCATGATGAGCTCATTCCTCTCAGCTCCAGTTCATCTACGCAGTTTCTTCTATTACTAATATATGATATCTAATATCTTACTACCATAAACTGAATGCTCCCTATTCTAAAATCAATGTGTATATTCACTATCATCAAGGAGAGGGTAATGATCGATGCATCAGTTTAGAGCCATATTATCCATCAAACCACTAAATAGAATTGGTTCCGAGGAATGCATGCATATATTAAAAAGAGTGGCGTAACAATGCGAATAGAAAACAAGGAACATGCCATTTTTCTAAATTTTAGCTGACATGCTTCATTTTGTATGTACTTCATTCGCAGCTTTATTCATGGTTTCATTAGTATTTACTGCCCGTTGTAAGCTGTAATCATACATAGGAGCTTGTTATTTTATCATACACCGGAGTTCTTCCTTTCTTTATTTCAAACATTGGGGCATCTTTTATGCGCTGTTTCAGTTCTTCGCTCAACCTGTTCTCTAAAACTTCTATATTGACAGGAAAGCCTTGCTACTTCTGTAGTCCAACAAAGTTTGTAACGCTGGCAAAAAATTGTCACTGATGCAAGTTGCTCATAGCATGGTAGGTAGATGTTTTTTGTGTGTACCAGGAAGGATGTATCTCTAAATCAAACTTTTGGTTTAGGAATTATGTTCTCCTTTTTATTTCTTCAGGGTCATGTGCAACTTCAGTCCTGTAGGTGAACATGGTACGATGAAGAACAGGTTGGTTTCCAGAAAAAATCTGCATTTTTCTGGTGCCCAACTCTTCCATATCACTAGCATTTCCTTTCATTTTTTATAGGAAAAATACGAAGAAGCCTTCACTTCAGTTACTTACTGGGCCGATAAGTGCTGAACTTTGCAAGTAGTTTTTTGTCATAGTGTGGTATGCATTGAGAGTTTAGTTCATCACAGCTCTCAGGTATATTGGAAGTACTGTTGTAGTTAGGCAGGAATCATGTTATTCGCAAAAAAAGAGAGGCAGGAATCATGTTCCAGTTGCGCTCAGAAGATTTTCATCCCTGCTACAGCTTTATTATTGAAGTTAAATGTATTCTGGCAAGTGCAGTCTTCCAGGTTGGTTTTCCTATTTGTATAATTTTGTTTGTTGTGGAAGATGAAGAATAACTTTTGCACGTTCCTCACCCTATCCCGACTTGGTCTGTTTACTAATGGAGTAAATAGCATAAAACTACCACTTTTCGTCCTATTGTTCCAAAAAACTACCACATTTTTGTTTGTGACTGATAACTACCGAAACCGGCGTCGGCTGTTTCAAAAAACCCAAAACGCCCGTGTCTAAGAAATTAAATCGGTTTATGACAAGTCGGGCCCGCACCTAAACGAACCGTTTGTTTGACCGTTCCTTTGACCGTTAGCTGACATGTGGGGCCCAATTGTTTTTACAGAATAGCCCCTGTAAGTTTTTTTAAAAAGCAATCGGGTCCCTATAAATTTTTAAAAAAAGCAATCGGGTCCCCTGGGAGCAGCTCGACGGGCCTGTCCATGGCGGCGCCGGCGCTGGAGCAGCTCGACGGGCAGGTCCTGGCCACGCCGCCGCCCCGTGCCACATCCCGCGCCCGACGACGGCCGTAGCAGAGGCCGGCCTCGCCCACGACGGCAGGAGGCGCGCTCTCCAGCAGCTACGTTTGTATCATTTCTTCTGTTTCTCAAGGAGCACTCCCACTCAAAATTTTTATTTCCCTATGTTTCCAATTTTTGAAGCTCTTTCATTCATTTGAGGTATTCAATTTTGAATTTGGTTTACGATTTTGACAGGGCCATTGACTTTTAAAATCAATCAGCAGCAATCGACCTATAAAAACATATCAATCCCGCGCACCCTCCCACCACCTAGAAAAAAAAACGCCGCCATTGTAGCACCAATATAGTACATGTAGCCACCGATGCCAAAATTTTCCCACATTAATATACGTTGGTTAGCGGATAACACATAACCATACCACGAAAGGTCCATCAAATCACCGGATTATTATGAATAAAAATAGAGAGCACTCCATCATGTCCCCACCCACCAGACTAAATATTTCATCAATTCCAGAATAAAAGCAGTATTAGTTTTTTTGTAAGTCAAATTTCTTTAACTTTGACCAAGTTCAGAGAAAAAATATCGACATCCACAATATTAAACAAAAAAAGTATGAAAAAAGCATTAATATTGTGTGTGTGCGCATGTACATTATGAGACGGATGGAGAATATTATTACAACAATCAAGAAAACCAGCCTTGAAGTGAAGCGATAGGAATTATGTTATGTCCTCTGGAGCATGGCGGAGATCATACAAAATCCAGAGTGCTCCAGTCATGAAAAAAGCCCATAATAAGCATATAGAAACTATTTTCGCACCAAGTGACGCATCCATTATGACGATCATAATGGTAAATACAATTCCACCGGTGATCGCAAAAAACTGCAAAGAACAAATGCAAGGGGAGATGTTATTATATGGATTTGCACTTTCTGTTTCAGGTATACTGTCAGCGATTGAAAATTTTGAGATGTGCAAAAACAAATATTAGATAAACACAAAAGATTCGCTACGCAGAGTAGTAGTACAAGGTATGTAACTTGTTGCTCGAATTCATTTATATTTACTTATTTTGCACAGAACTCAATTGTTTGATCTTTCATTACGAAAACACGGGCAAGTTTGTAAGCATTGCATGTGTTTCTCCTTTGTGTAATGTCTCAAAACCTATAAAAACGTTTCTTACTAAGAATTTAGAAGTAAAAAGATCCGGAGCTCGACGGAGCGTGCATCATCTTACCCATATTAAAGGCGTCTCCCAGGGGCTAGGCTTGCGCCGCGGACGAGGCTCGATGAGCGGGACGCCGATCGCCACCCAGGCCTCGCCCTCTGCTCGCATCCGCAACGGCTCCGTGAGCGGGACACCGATCGCCACCCTGTCCCTTGCTTCACGCGCTTGCCGCGCCACGCAGCACATTAAGGCGGCGTTCATAGCTAACCTTCCGGCCGGCCGGCCGGTCGATCGTCGGTATGCCCGGGCGACTTGCCGGTTTCGTTTCGCAGAGGTGCCTTGAGGTTTTTCCTTTTCCGATCAGCGAACTTTTTCTTTGGGCAGTTGATCAGCCAACTTATGTTTCGCCGCGAGAGATCGAACCGGATAAGGGAAGTAGCCAGCTAGTTTTATAAGTCCGGACGCAGTACGTACGGGTCCGACCGGCCGGAGTGCCGTAGACCATCCGCCAGCATGCATGCACACAATGGCAACATGACCTGGACTCGGTCGTCAAGTTTTACAAACGTTGCAACTAGGCGGAACCGGAGCACACACGCGATCACATATATAGTCCCAGTTCTTTTTTTCTTTTCTTTTTTTGCGAAAACATATAGTCCTAGCTAGCTACACACGGCTTGCTGCGTATACATACCGTATATGTTTATGCTACCTTCACCTTGGTCAATTGGTATGGTCTTAGAGCATCTCTAGCAGATCTTTATATCGCGAACCATTATAGTGTGTTTACAGTTCACGAGAAACGTGTTTTGCGGGCTAGCATGGGTTGCGGCCGAACAGAAACCGCAGCAAGGTCTGTTCGGCCGCAGCCCGGCGCTAGCCCGCAAACCGAAAAAAATCAAATTAGACAATTTGACCGCAATTTCGATGATTGGCTTCAAATTCGAACAATCAAACATAGTTTGCGCTGAAATTAAGCATATTTTTCAATCATGACGCAAAAGAACCTCATGCAAAAGCCACCACCATCTTCATCATCGTCATCGCTCTTCACCACCGCCACCAAAGCCACCACCACCTCCATGACCATCATCATCAACATCATCACTCTCCACCACCGCCATCGATCCCCCCACCGGCCGAAGCCATCACCTGTCGTCGCTAGCATCCTTCTCTTCGAGATCTCTCTCGTTGCCATATCATGCCATTCTTTGATGAGGTCGTTCATGTCATTGCGTTTCATAGTCATGATCCTGTTCTCCTCGGCAAGAAGCTTGGCCAAGGTCTTGTTCTCCTCGGCAAGGGCTTTTCTCTCCTCAATGGCGGCCTTGCGCAACCCCTCTTCCTTGGGTAATTGTCATTTTTCTTGCTTCTCTTGCGCCTTCTTCTCGGCCAACTCCGTCTTTGCCTCCAATGTCTTGGCCACCATCAACTCATTTGATTGCGCCATGGCATCTATCTTGTCCTGGAAGCTTGATGCCTCCGCTTCCCTCTTGATCTTGTCCTTGATCTTGTCCGTGCCTTCCCGACAGGGGCTGCAGGAGCGCTGTCACGTGGCCGGGAGACTATCTTGACGTGATCCTCCCCGGCAACGGCGTCAGAAATTCATTTTGATGTCGCTTGAAGCTACGTCGGTATTTCCCCAAAGAGGAAGGGATGATGCAGCACAGCGGCGGTAGGTATTTCCCTCAGATGAGACCAAGGTTATCGAACTAGTAGGAGAACCAAACAACACAACGTAAACAGCCCCTGCACACAGATAAGAAATCCTCGCAACCCAACGTGTTAAAGGGGTTGTCAATCCCTTTCGGGGTACGACGCCTCAAGTGGCAAACGGACGTGAGATAATTTTGTAGTAAATTGATAGATCGAACGCCAAATAAAATAAATAAGAAAAAATTGCAACAAGGTATTTTTGTATTTTTTTGGTTTAATAGATCTGAAAATAAACGCAAGGAAAAAGTAGATCGCAAAGCAAATATATGAGAAAGAAGACCCGGTGGCCGTAGGTTTCACTAGTGGCTTCTCTCAAGAAAAATAGCAAACAGTGGGTGAACAAATTACTGTTGGGCAATTGACAAAACTTCAAATAATTATGACGATATCTAGGCAATGATCATTATATAGGCATCACGTCCAAGATTAGTAGACCGACTCCTTCCTGCATCTACTACTATTACTCCACACATCGACCGCTATCCAGCATGCATCTAGTGTATTAAGTTCATGAAGAAACGGAGTAATGCAATAAGAACGATGACATGATGTAGACAAGATCTATCTATGTAGAGATAGACCCCATCGTTTTATCCTTAGTAGCAACGATACATACGTGTCGGTTCCCTTTCTATCACTGGGATCAAGCACAGTAAGATTGAACCAACTACAAAGCACCTCTTCCCATTGCAAGATAAATAGATCAAGTTGGCCAAACAAAACCCGAATATCGGAGAAGAAATACGAGGCTATAAGCAATCATGCATAAAAGAGATCTGTCGGATGTGGGGTTCCGGCAAACCCTTAAGGTTCGAACACTGGGGTGCGCGCGAAGTCTTTCCCTCCTACCGATCTACGCCCTAGCTCGCTAAGATCTCGCGGACAAACTCGACGAACTCGCAACACAGAAAGACACGAGGTTTATACTGGTTCGGGCCACCGTTGTGGTGTAATACCCTACTCCAGTGTGGTGGTGGTGGATTGCCTCTTGGGCTGATGATGAACAGTACAAGGGAAGAACAACCTCCTGAGGTTGAGGTGTTCTTGTGCGTACGAGCTTGTGCGCGTCTCTTGATCCGATGGCTACTACTGTGGTGGCTAGACCTATTTATAGAGGCCCTGGTCCTCTTCCCAAATATCGAGCGGGAAGGGAGCCAACAACGGCGGGCAAATTTGAAGGGGGACAACTAGTACAAGCTATCCTGACAAAAGCGGTCTTCGCCTGCGAAAAGCTCTGGTGGTGACGCCGTCTTGGGCTCCACGATGACCTCCGTCTTGCCGTCCCCCTGGTCTTGGTCTCGTTGCACCAATATAGCAACCTTTGCCTGATGCCTCGGTACTCTTCGCTTGCGCTGGCCTCCTTAGCACCAAAGAGGAAACAAGGACGCTGCGCGCGCTGGCGCCCGCCTGGTGCCGTTCGTCATGGCTCACGTCACGAGAGCCTCGTGAGGTTTGCCCCGCCTTGATATCTCCGCTCCTCGTGAGCCTGCCTGGCTCGGCCACTCCAGAGGAGGTCTTGCGTCGTCCGCCTCGCGAGGCTTGGACCCTCGCGAGGGTCTTGGATGCCTTGTTGATGAAGATGGGCCATACGGCCTGCTTGCTTAGCCACGCCGTGGGCCGCAGGCAGGCAAGTCTGGGGACCCCCGTTCCCAGAACGCCGACAGTAGCCCCCGGGCCCAAGGTGCGCTCGGGCTTGGCTTCGCGGCGAAGCCAAGGGTCAAGTTCGGAGCACCGCGGGCCCCAAAAGCCTGCGGCCTCGGTTGACGCGTGGAGGTTGATTGGACGTGGGCGTCTCCGCTTCCCCACGCTGCCTCGGCAACTGCTTGACCTAACAAAAGGCTGGCGCAGGGAGCACTTGCCTTCATTGTTTCTTCCTTGCCTCGCTCCAGATCCCCTTTCTCGCTCTTCGCCGCCGCTACCTCCAGATCTGCTCCAGCCTTGCTCTGCATCTGCCGCCCATGGCGCCACGCAAGGTCAAGACCTCCTCAGCACCGGTTTGGTATGAGCCGGCCCTCGAGGCGCCCACCATCACGGAGAAGAGCCTCGCCTCCGTGCGCCTGCTGACGGCGGGAGAGAGCAACGAGTGGGGGAAGACATAGCTCCGGCTCACGTCCGACGAGCCGGAGCCTGAGGGGAGCACCTTCTTCCCCTTCTTCTCGAGCAGCGTCGCCGTTGGGTTGGTTCCTCCCTTCTCTGATTTCTTTTATGAAGTCCTCGACCACTACGGGCTGCAGGCGTTGCATCTCCATCCCAACTCTGTCCTCCTCCTATCCATCTTTGCCTACTACTGTGAGGCGTACCTGGGCGTGATGCCGTCCGTGGCGCTCCTGCGCCATTTCTTCTTCCTCCGCGTCAGCGAGGGTCACATCTCCGGATGCGCCAACTTTGTCGCGTCCAGCAAGGCCAACTCGATCTCGAGCACCGGGAAGAGGGCCGACAACATTCGATCCAAATGGGTCATGATGGACGCCAAGCGCGCCGATCCGTGCCTGGTGTTGCCGACGGAGGCGCCCCGGCAGGGCAAGGGGTGGCCCAAGGCGGAGCTTGTCGACGAGCAGGTGTTGTTAGTGTTGGGGCAGATGATGACCGACCTGAAGCAGGGCAACGCGAGGGCGGCCAAGATAATGGGGGCGATGCTCCGGAGGGAGTTCTTGATGCTGCGGGTTGCCCCACTCCAGGCGCGCGCCCCCTCTGGGAGCTTGAAGAAGAGGAAAACAAGACCCGCCTGAGGCCGGGGGACCTGCCTGGCGATGAATTGGACGTCGTCCTGCGCCTCATAGTCGGGGACAACCAGGAGTACCCGCCTAGCGCCTTCGTTCCCCTGTTCCAACGCAGGGACCGGGAGGAATTCGTCGCCTCCAGGCCGACTTTTGATGCACGCGGGCTGGTGCCGCTGCCGCTTCCCGGAGCTCCTACGGCGCAGAAACCAGTGGAGGTGTCTTCTGGCGAGTCCCGTGAAGAGGGGGAAGAGGAGGTGGACTCGAAGAAGAGGTGGGGGAGACTTCCCCTCTGAGCAAGGCCGAGATTCTCCGCGCCCTTCCTGATGATGCCGAGGCCGACGCCTACTAGGGGGAGAGGGAGCAACCCCTCATCCCGACGAAGAGTAGGTCGTCGCTGGTGGCCCGTGGTGCGGCCTCCACGCCGACACCTCCTGGGGCTGGATCCGGCTCTGCTTCTCCACCGCCTGCCGCTGCCAGGACCCGAACGCCTGCCCCTCAGGTCCCGATGCTGTCAGGCTTCAAGCTTCCCAAGCGGAAGGTGGAGTACTTCGTGGTGGACCGGTAGGTGTCTCGAGCTTCGCTTTATCCCTGCTGGTACTTGTTATTTCCTGACGCTCGCCCTTGGTTGATCAGGCCGACATCTTCGGCGAACAAGAGGAAGGAGGATACGGCGGCTGTGCCTCCCTCCGCAGAGAAAGGAGGCAGCAGCGCCCGCATCTCCCCAGCCCGGTCGTCCTCGCGAGGCCAAGAGGAACATTGCCGCGTGGAATCAGCCCCCATGGCCCCGCTGGCTCCGGAGGTGCCGGCGCTTGGCGCGGCTGACGAGGTCCTAGCTGCTCCGGGACCCGCGGTCTCCCAAGCCCTGGTAACGATGTCGCTTCCTCCCACTGCTGCACCTCCACTCCCTGGTTCTTCTGCTCCTGCCGCTGTCTTGGAGCGTGCCCTTTCGGAGATGACCCAGCTGCAGGCGGGTCTCCTGAGCGCGGACCCGCGCCTGGTGGCCGGGCGTCTGGAATTGGCCTCTGGCTAGCTTCACTCCGACCTGGCGGTTCGCGCGGCGCTGGGCCAGGCTGCTACGGCTTCCGAGAAGGAGAAGCGAGGAGCCGCCAGCGCTGCAGCCGATCATGAGGCGGCACTGAAAGACGCCAAGGCCGCCCGTGACCGCTGCCAAGTGCTGGAGGGCGAGTTGCAGAGCCTGCGCGACAAGCACGCCGAAGAGGTACGCTGCCGCCAAGCGAAGGAGGTGGAGATGAAGGCCCGGGAGGAAGCCGTCAAGAACCGTGATGCTGAGCTGGCGGAGCTGGGGAAGAAGCAGGCCGCCGAGCGCAACCGGTTGGAAGAGTTGGAGCGGAAGATGGGGACGAGGGAGGCCGATCTTGATGCCAAGGCGCGAGTCCTGGCCGAAGACCGCGTGGCCTTCGCCGATCTCGAGAAGAGATCTCGCAAGGCGCTGAAGACGCTCTACGAGCACGGCCTGGAGAAGCCGCTGGACACCGACGAGGATGGCCCCGCCCAGCTGCTTCCTCTCGTGGTGAAGGCGCTTGAGGAGGTCGTTGATGGCCTCGGTCCCATGGCGGAGGCAGAAGCTCGCGTCCTGTCTTCAGCCGCACTGACTCGCGTCTTCAGCCATCTGCACCTCCGCAACCCCAACGCTCGCCTTGACGAGCTGCTGGAGCCTGTGGCTGAAGATCACTGTGAAGCCGCCGCCGCAGCTGTACAAGGTCAAGTGGAGGCCTTGCTGGGGAGGTTCCGCGGCTTTGTCTCCGATCCTCTGTCTGGCGACGCCGCGGATCCTGCGGCTGGTGGTGAAGGTGAGAACATCGTTGCCCACGGGGAGCACCTTCCGCAGGCGATGGCGATATCCAGGGGTGACCTGCGGCTATTCTTCCCGTTTCGTTCCTGTAACATATATCAGGCCTCGTGGAGGCGTTTAGACTTTTCATTTGGTATTGTGAGAACAATATGCTTGTAATATTTGCTTCGAGATTTTGCGATTTCCTTCCTATTTGCTTTGCGTTCTGCGTCGGCAGAGCCCGGCCCCGCGCATACCTCAACCGCCATTGGGCCGACCGGAGACCAGGACGGACCAAGGAGTGAGGGGCTACGTGACCAGTTAGGCTCCTGAGTCGCGATGCTCAGGAGTCCCCCTTGACGCGCAAACAGCATATAGGGAGAGTTCGTGAGGATAGATTAATGTTCTACGTCGGCAGAGCCCGGCCCCGCGCATACCTCAACCGCCATTGGGCCGACCGGAGACCAGGACGGACCAAGGAGTGAGGGGCTACGTGACCAGTTAGGCTCCTGAGTCGCGATGCTCAGGAGTCCCCCTTGACGTGCAAACAATTTCCATACCTGCCCTCGCCGAGGCCTCGGGAGGGGCGCGCGACGCCCAGGTCCGGGGGACCTGGTTGGGTGGCGTGCGCTTGGGCGTGACCCGAGCGCAGCCCCCGTGCCCAGCCCCCTCGTGCGGCTCTCCCGAGGGGAGGCGTTGTGGTGAGGCTGGGCGCTGAGCTCTGGGCTCCCTGAGGTTGGTACGACCGTGGGGCCGCCCTCAGTTGTTTATCACCAGCGCGGAGCATAGTGCTTCCGCTTGTGCACGGGCATAGCCGCTCCTCGGCAGTGTCGACAGCCAGCGCGGAGCATGGTGCTTCCACTTGGGCGTGGGATGGGGGCCCCCTCCGGGAGGAGCCCCCGGGGCGTGTACAGCCCCGCCCTGACACGTGGCTTGCACGGCAGGGCTGCGAGGTGTATCTGGGCACTCGTGAGCCAGCGCGGGACTCACGAGGCCCTACCTCAAGGCGGGTTGCGCCTGGTCTTGAGTCTTGGTGACTGTATGTTCCTGCAAGGCGGTTAGATGCAAGCACTCTACCTCCTCAGGTCCCGGCCCTCGAGCGAGCTCAGCCGCCGCTGGTATGCCAGGTCGCGATGCCGTGGTCAAGGCCAGGGGGTGAGGGCTGGAGAGCCAGTAAGAGCTCCTGAGTCGCGATGCTCAGGAGCCCCCCTTTTAACATGCAAGCGAATTGCATAGGATGAACAGACCCGTGGCGGGCGGCGATCGAGCAGGCGATAGCCGCGAGCAGGCCAAGCATGGAGAGCAGATCAGCTTAGGTAAATGCAGGAAGATACATGCCACCGGGTCCGGCCCGGGCGGCTTGGGGATGATGCAGCCCGAGGGGCGCCCCCAACAAGGTAAGCTAAAGACGTAAGCAAAAGGGATACATGCCACAGGGACGGACCCATGTGCCTGGGAATAATGCAGCCCGAGGGGCGCTCCCAGCTAAACGAGCTTGGAAGATGTCACCTGGTTCTGTAGACGAAGTAGAGTTGGTGCAGCTGAAGGCATGCGTCGAAGGAATGACTCCTCATGAGCCACCGGGACCCTAAGCCTCGGGAGGCTCTAGGGGCTCGGGAGGTTCCCTGAAGACCGTCTCCATCTCCTCCAGGACGGCGCGGTACCTGGCCTCCTGAGCCGCCAGGACACGCCGCAGGTCGCATTGATAGGCTGACGCCACACTCGGCAAGCCGAAGGGCATGCGAACGTAGCTGTGTGGTGGGCCCTCGCAGCGGCCCACATGCGATGGCCAGAAGCGCTCCTGAGATGCGGCCCTGTTGAGCCCGGGACGTCGATGCAGACACGCAGCCCAGCATCCTCGCCAGGATGCGGAGCTGCGCCTCGTGAGCGGCTGTCACCGCGCATGGCCCTTGCATCTTGCAGTTCCTGAGTGGTCTTGGTGATGAACTCCTGTGTGGTGGGCACTCCTTGCCCTGTGCTCTCCTGAGGAACATGTGCCGCGAAGCACGCTTCCAAGTGGTTCCCAAGCGCCTCCCTCATGAGGTTGGCAAGGTCAGAGGCCCTCCAGAAGAGAGCCCCTGGGCCCTGCCCGAGGAGGGCGCCGGGCATGCTTTCCTATGCGATGGAGGGAGGCGCCCCTGGAGCGGGCGCTGATCCTGACGAGGCTCCTGCCGCGACGCCATCCTCCTGAGGTCCTGCGCGGTGTGACTGCTTCTTCTTGGGGATGGCCTCCGAAGGGCCTTCACTTCTGCTGCGGGGTCGTCGATTGCTGCGGCTTGGAAGGCGCACTCGAGGGAGCACACCACATCCCTCTCTTCACACGGGACCGTGATGATTCCTCCGCTTCCCGGCATCTTGAGAATGTTGTAGCCGTGATGCGTGATTGCCATGAACTTGGCCAGGGCTGGATACCCGAGGATGGCATTGTACGGCAGGCGGATGTGCGCGACGTCGAAGTCGATGAGCTCGGTGCGGTAGTTCTTGTGTTCCCTGAAGGTGACAGGCAGGCGAACCTGCCCTATGGGTGTGGTGGAACCGTCGGTCACTCTTGAGAAAGGCTTGGTGGGCTGGAGCTGTTCATATGGCACTTGGAGGTTGTCGAACGTGTCGACAGACATGACATTGAGCCCTACGCCACCGTCGATGAGGGTCTTGGTGACCTGCACATTGCTGATGACTGGGGAACACAGCATAGGGAGGGCGCCAGTGGTGGCTGCGCACTTGAGCTGATCCGCCGAGTTGAAAGTGATGGCGCATTGGGACCACTTGAGTGGGCGCGTGGCCTCGAGCTTGGGGAGCACCGCGTTCACCTCGCGAGTGAACTGTTTGAAGATGCGCTGAGAAGCTGGGGCCTGGGCGCCGCCCAAGATGCAGGCGATTGCACGCGGCTCCTGGAAGCCCCCAGCCCCCTCGTCCTAGTGGTGGTCGTCGTTCCTTCTTGGTGGCGGCAGCGGGGGAAGACCGGTGTTGCCCTGGGGGCGATCCTCATGAGGCGGGTCCCTCCATGCGCCCTTGCGAGGTTGGTCCTGCCAGCGGTCCTCACGAGGCCGATCGCGCCACTCCTGGCGCGGGCCACGGTCGTCCCAGCGTCCGCCTCCTCGTCCTCCTCCACGGCCGTAGCCCCGGTCGTTGTGCTCGGGGCGTCGACCGAAGCGTCCTTCCCGTATGGCTCTGAGCTCTTGATAGTCGCTGGTGTTGTGGGTGTTCAGGTTGTGGAAGGCGCAGAACGGTCGGCCGTTCTTGGATGACTCGGGCTGATCTCTGCCCCGCTTGGTGTCGGGTTCCGCTGCGAGCACAGCCGCCTCCTTGCGCTTCACGTCCTTGGCCTTGGCCTTCTTCTCCTCCGCTCCTGCGGCTGGCAGCTCGAGGAGAGAAAGGCGCCCCTCCTCAGCTCTTGCGCACTTGGTCGCCAGGTTGAACAGCTCCTGAGAGGTGCAGAGCTCCTCGTGGATGGCGAGCTCCTCCTTCATCTTGACGTCACGGACGCCGTCGGAAAACACGGAGACGATGGCCTCGTCCGTGACCTTGGGGATCTTGAGGTGGGTGTTGTTGAAGCGTTGGATGTACTTTTGGAGGGTCTCTCCTAGTTGTTGCTTGATGCGGCGTAGATCACCCGCGGCCAGTGGGCGGTCGCGAGTGCCCTGGAAGTTGACGACGAAGCGGTCGCGCATCTCGTCCCAGGAGGAGATCGAGCCGTGCTGCAGGTTCAGGAGCCAGGAGCGAGCTCCATCCTTGAGAGCCATAGGAAACCAGTTCGCCATGACTTTTTCATCCCCGTTGGCCGCTTCGATGCTCAGCTCATAGAGCTGCAGGAACTCTGCGGGGTCGGCGGTGCCGTCGTGGCGAGGAGGCAGATCCGACTTGAACTTGCCTGGCCAGGCGATGCTACACAGCTCGGGGGTGAAGGCGCGGTAGCCAGCCGTGGTTGCCGGGGCTCGCTTCGGAGGTGGAGCTTGGTCTTGACGAGGTCCGCGCTGCGCCGCTGCAGGCGGCGCGCGGTCTTGACGAGGTGGCGCAGGGAGCGCAGGTGCAGCTTCTCGCGGCCGCGGGATTTCTTGGCAGCTTCTCTCTTCGCGCGCGGGCGCCGGGCGTGGTGGATCACGCCGCGGAGGCACGCGCCTTGGTGCCAAGGCACCGTCTTGGGGCTGAGGTGGTGGAGGGACGCCATGAGCCTCGTCGCCCATGGCTGGTTGAGGAGGAGGCAGAGAGTGGGACGGCGCCGGAGAGCCCCCTGCGGCACGGACGAGCTCGGCAACGCGGTCGAGCCACTCCTCATAGAGGTCGTCGACGGGGCGGTAGCGCAGGAGTTCGTTCGCCGCGAGGAGCGCGGCCCGTGCCTCCATGGGAGCGTGGCGCGCGTGAGACGAAGAACCGGCAGTGGTCAGCAATGGAGTGGCGGTGCGGCCGTCCTGCCGCACCGAAGGATGCAGCGAGGACGCCTACTGCTCGTTCCCCGCCGGGCCGGTGACAGCGTTGGCGGCGGGAGACGGAGAATGACGAGGTGGCCCGCCAACGGGAGCCGTCTGAGCGATGCGGGCGGTGAGGGCAGCCCGACGCTCAGCTCGAGCACGGCGAGCGTCCGCCATGGAGACGACGGAGCGACGGAGCGACGAACTGATGGAAGGGAAGCTACGGCGTGCCCCTACCTGGCGCGCCAAATGTCGGATGTGGGGTTCCGGCAAACCCTTAAGGTTCGAACACTGGGGTGCGCGCGAAGTCTTTCCCTCCTACCGATCTACGCCCTAGCTCGCTAAGATCTCGCGGACGAACTCGACGAACTCGCAACACAGAAAGACACGAGGTTTATACTGATTCGGGCCACCGTTGTGGTGTAATACCCTACTCCAGTGTGGTGGTGGTGGATTGCCTCTTGGGCTGATGATGAACAGTACAAGGGAAGAACAACCTCCTGAGGTTGATGTGTTCTTGTGAGTACGAGCTTGTGCGCGTCTCTTGATCCGATGGCTACTACTGTGGTGGCTAGACCTGTTTATAGAGGCCCTGGCCCTCTTCCCAAATATCGAGCGGGAAGGGAGCCAACAATGGCGGGCAAATTTGAAGGGGGACAGCTAGTACAAGCTATCCTGACAAAAGCGGTCTTCGCCTGCGAAAAGCTCTGGTGGTGACGCCGTCTTGGGCTCCATGATGACCTCCGTCTCGCCGTCCCCCTGGTCTTGGTCTCGTTGCACCAATATAGCAACCTTTGCCTGATGCCTCGGTACTCTTCGCCTGCGCTGGCCTCCTTAGCACCAAAGAGGAAACAAGGACGCTGCGCGCGCTGGCGCCCGCCTGGTGCCGTTCGTCATGGCTCACGTCACGAGAGCCTCGTGAGGTTTGCCCCACCTTGATATCTCCGCTCCTCGTGAGCCTGCCTGGCTCGGCCACTCAAGAGGAGGTCTTGTGTCGTCCGCCTCGCGAGGCTTGGACCCTCGCAAGGGTCTTGGATTCCTTGTTGATGAAGATGGGCCATACGGCCTGCTTGCTTAGCCACGCCGTGGGCCGCAGGCAGGCAAGTCTGGGGACCCCCGTTCCCAGAACGCCGACAAGATCAAAGAAACTCAAATACTTTCATGGATATAAAAAGATAGATCTGATCATAAACTCAAAGTTCATTGATCCCAACAAACACATCGCAAAAGAATTACATCATATGGATCTCCAAGAGACCATTGTATTGATAATCCAGCGAGAGAGAGAGAGGAAGCCATCTAGCTACTAACTACGGACCCGAAGGTCTACAAAGAACTACTCACACATCATCGGAGAGGCACCAATGGAGGTGGTGAACCCCATCCGAGATGGTGTCTAGATTGGATCTGGTGGTTCTGGACTCTGCGGCGTCTGGATGAATATTTCTTCGACTCGCCTAGGGTTCTGGAAATATTGGGGTATTTATAGAGCAAAGAGGCGGTCCGGGGGCACCCGAGGTGGGCACAACCCACCAGGGCGCGCCTGGGCCTCCTGGCGCGCCCTGGTGGGTTGTGCCCCCCTCAAGGCACCCCCAGGCACAGCCAGGGCCCGTTCTGTTCCTTCTGGCCCATAAATATTCTCTTGGCACTATGTCAATAGGTTAGTTCCAAAAAATGATATAAAATGACTATAAATGATTGTAAAGCAACCAAGATTGATAATATAACAGCATGGAACAATCAAAAATTATAGATACATTGGAGACGTATCAGCATCCCCAAGCTTAACTCCTACTCGTCCTCGAGTAGGTAAGTGATAAAAACATAATTTTTGATGTGGAATGCTGCCTAACATGTTATATCATATTTCTTTCTTTATAGCATGGACATTTGGACTTTTATTTGTTCAAAGCAATAGTGTAGTTTTGACATGATAATTTAGATACTCAAGCATATCAACAAGCAACTATGTCTTTCCAAATATCAACGCTAAAATAAGTTATCCCTAGCCCATCATGCTCAACCATTGATCCATTCATGAAACACACTCGAATATTAGCTACACCCAATACTTAAGTACGATCATATTGCCTCCTAGTTGGTGCTTTTATAAGAGAAGATGGAGACTCAAATTCAAAAATAAAAATTGCATAAAGTAAAAGAAAGGCCCTTCACAGAGGGAAGTAGGGATTTGTTGAGGTGCCAGAGCTCAAAGCGAAAAACTTAGAGATAAAAACATTTTGGAAGGTGTATCCATCCCACCAACGAAAACGACTTAGAGTTCCGAACACTTTCCATGCTAGATTTATCATAGGAGGTTCCCAAAAGAAAATAAAGTTTATTCCTTTTTCCACCATACTTTCACTTTCCATGGCTAGCCGAATCCACGACTGCCTTCCATACCAACACTTTCCAAGGAATTTATTATTTGACAACATAAAGTAATTTTTTTTTTCATTTCGGGATTGGGCATCCCTAATACCTTTGCCTTACTCTCGTGCAATGACAAGTGAATAAACACTCATCTTGAGAATAACACATCTAGCATGGAAAATATTAGCCACCCTTCACCGCTCCGCGAGCGAAACAAACACACAAAAGAGAAGTATTGTTTTCAAAATTAGAGATGGCACATGCAAATTTGCTTAGAAAGGCAAAAGAATATCGCATATAGGTAGATATAGTGGACTCATGTGGCAAAACTAGTTTAAAGGTTTTTGGATGCACAAGTAGAGATCATACTTGGTGCAAAATGAAGGCTAGCAAAAGATTGAGAACCGACCAATCAAGAAACGAACAATCTCATAAGCAAGCATTAAGCATAATTAACACCGAATAATGCACCACAAGTAGGATATAATTTCATTGCACAACTATTGAATTTCGTGCTTGCAGAGGGAATCACAAACCTTAACACCAATATTCTTACTAAAGCATAATTACTCACCAACATAACTCACATATCACATCATCATATCTCAAAACTATTATAATCAAGTTTATTTTGTCCAATGATCTTCATGAAAGTTTTTATTATATCCTTCTTGGATATCTATCACTTTGGGACTAATTTTCATGTGTTAGTTTTCATAAGCTCAAACAAATATAAGTGAAGATCATGAGCATAATTTTTTCTTTCTCTCAAAATAATTTAAGTGAAGCAAGAGAGAATTTCTTGAAAATTATACTAACTCTCAAATAAATCTAAGTGAAGCAAGAGGGCATTTCTTCAAAAATACTAAGCACACCGTGCTAAAAAAGATATAAGTGAAGCACTAGAGCAAGTCCATTGCTCATAAAAATTTAAGTGAAGCATAGAGAGCAATTCTAACAAGTCATGAAATAATTTTGGCTCTCTCAAATAGGTGTGTCCAGCAAGGATTGATAACTTAAAACACAAAATAAAACAAGCAAAGATTCATATCATACAAGACGCTCCAAGCAAAACACATATCAAGTGACGAATAAAAATATAGTTTCAAGTAAAATACCGATGATCGTTGGAAGAAAGCGGGGATGCCACTCGGGGGCATCCCCAAGCTTAGTTGGTTGCTCACCCGGCATCCCCAAGCTTAGGCTCTTCCATCCTTCCTTCATCCATCGTAAGATAACCCAAAACTTAAAAACTTCAATCACACAAAACTCAACAAAACCTTCGTGAGATCCGTTAGTGTAAGAAAACAAACCTCTACTATAAGTACTGTATCAAACCAATTCATATTTTGTTTTCATATTATATTTAATGTATTCCAACTTTTCTATAGCAAAAACTCATCAAAGAAAACTATAGAGCCATTAAAATAAGCACACAACACAAAGAAAACAGAATCTGTCAAAACAGAACAGTCTGTAGAAAGCTGACTTAACGAAAACTTCTGGAACTCCAAAAATTCTGAAAAAATATGACGACCTAAGAAATTTGTATATTAATCTACTGTAACAAATTCAGAGTTTTTAGTCACTTCTGTGATTTTTAAAAATTCTGACTCTGGACGCAAAGTTTCTGTTTTTCAACAAGATCAAACAACTATCACCCAAGAAGATCCTAAAGGCTTTACTTGGCACAAACACTAATTAAAACACAAAATCCAAAATCATAACATTAGCATAATTGTGCTAACACTCAAGAACAGAAAGCAAAAAGCAAAAATAAATTTTATTTATTGGGTTGCCTCCCAACAAGCGCTATAATTTTACGCCCTTAGCTAGGCATAAAGCAAGGATCTAAGTTTTGTCATCTTTATTCTTCTCAATTTTCTTAGGGGTATGCTCATCATGGGGTTTTGTAAACACAACATAAAACATGTTATCCATAGAGGCCTTAGCGATCCTAAGTTGGTTTTCATCATACCCCTTTTGATTTCCCGCAGCAATCCAAGAGTAATGTTGGTTAACATTGTTAAAAACTTGTTGGATTATATATAAAACGGGGACTTCCTTTTTGAGATTTTCATAAAAGATTTTATTATCCCCAAGCAAATGTCTTAAATCATAGTCACTATTATAAAGAATTTCATCTATCACAGGTTTTTCATGATTTATAGCATAAATGTCAAAGATTTCTCTAGCTTCCCGTATTATGTAGTCAAACTCATTCATAAGAATAAGAGTGGCCAAGTTTTTAGCCCTAGGATTCTTTATGACGGGAAGCTCAAAAAACAATCTTTGCAAAGTAGGTTGGGTATGAATAAATTTGCTTTCAAGTTTCAGAACTAGTGCTGAAATAGCATCCGCATAAGATCTAGTAGTTTTAAGTATAGGAGCATCATCAAGACTCAAATTTCCCACACAATTGAAAAATTCTTGGATACGTTCTTTTCCCATAACGTTTCCTTGTCCCAAGATAAAAGTTTTAGCATCCAGATTGCCCGTACGTCCTATCTTAGGAGTTAGGCCATCATCTGTTGGTGTCAAACTGAAATCACTCATGATTGCAAGCAAAGGATAGATCCGACAAGAAAATGGTGAACAAAAAAAGAGAGGCGAATAAAATGGCAAATTTTTGTGAAGTGGGGGAGAGGAAAACGAGAGGCAAATGGCAAATAATGTAAATTGCGAGGAGATGAGATTTGTGATTAGGAACCTGATATATGTTGAAGATCCTCCCCGGCAACGGCGCCAGAAATTTGGCACGTGGCCAGGAGACTATCTTGACGTGATCCTCCCCGGCAACGGCGCCAGAAATTCCTTTTGATGTCGCTTGAAGCTACGTTGGTATTTCCCCAAAGAGGATGGGATGATGCAGCACATCGGCGGTAGGTATTTCCCTCAGATGAGACCAAGGTTATCGAAACAGTAGGAGAACCAAGCAACATAACGTAAACATCCCCTGCATACAGATAACAAATCCTCGCAACCCGACGTGTTAAAGGGGTTGTCAATCCCTTTCGCTGTACGGCGCCTCAAATGGCAAACGGACGTGAGATAATTTTGTAGTAAATTGATAAATCGAATGCCAAATAAAATAAATAAGGAAAAATTGCAGCAAGGTATTTTTGTATTTTTTTGGTTTAATAGATCTGAAAATAAACGCAAGGAAAAAGTAGATCGCAAAGCAAATATATGAGAAAGAAGACCCGGGGGCCGTAGGTTTCACTAGTGGCTTCTCTCGAGAAAAATAGCAAATGGTGGGTGAACAAATTACTGTTGGGCAATTGACAAAACTTCAAATAATTATGACGATATCCAGGCAATGATCATTATATAGGCATCACGTCCAAGATTAGTAGACCGACTCCTGCCTGCATCTACTACTATTACTCCACACATTGACCGCTATCCAGCATGCATCTAGTGTATTAAGTTCATGGAGAAACGGAGTAATGCAATAAGAACAATGACATGATGTAGACAAGATCTATCTATGTAGAGATAGACCCCGTCGTTTTATCCTTAGTAGCAATGATACATACGTGTCGGTTCCCTTTCTGTCACTGGGATGAAGCACCGTAAGATCGAACCAACTACAAAGCACCTCTTCCCATTGCAAGACAAATAGATCAAGTTGGCCAAACAAAACCCAAATATCGGAGAAGAAATACGAGGCTATAAGCAGTCATGCATAAAAGAGATCAAAGAAACTCAAATACTTTCATGGATATAAAAAGATAGATCTGATCATAAACTCAAAGTTCATCGATCCCAACAAATATACCGCAAAAGAATTACATCATATGGATCTCCAAGAGACCATTGTATTGAGAATCTAGCGAGAGAGAGAGAGACCAAGCCATCTAGCTACTAACTACCGACCCGAAGGTCTACAAAGGACTACTCACGCATCATCGGAGAGGCACCAATGGAGGTGGTGAACCCCATCCAAGATGGTGTCTAGATTGGATCTGGTGGTTCTGGACTCTGCGGCGGCTGGATGAATATTTCGTCGACTCCCCTAGGGTTCTGGAAATATTGGGGTATTTATAGAGCAAAGAGGAGGTCCGGGGGGCACCCGAGGTGGGCACAACCCACCAGGGCGCGCCTGGGCCTCCTGGCGCGCCCTGGTGGGTTGTGCCCCCCTCGGGGCACCCCCCAGGTGCAGCCAGGGCCCGTTCTGTTCCTTCTGGCCCATAAAAATTCTCCGTGAAGTTTTAGGGGCATTTGGATTCCGTCTGATATTGATTTTTTGCGATGTAAAAAACACGGAAAAAACAGCAACTGGCAGTTGGCACTATGTCAATAGGTTAGTACCCAAAAATGATATAAAATGACTATAAATGATTTTAAAACATTCGAAAATATAACAGCATGGAACAATCAAAAATTATGATACGTTGGAGACGTATCAAGCGCCGCCTTGGAGGACGACATTGCCCTGCCGCTTGCGGGGTTGCGTGGTGGAGCCTTGAACGGCGACGGGCGCGACATGGCCGGCGACGAGATCTGCAGGAGGGGTTGGCGCGTGGATGACACTCACGGTGAGGGGCAACGGCTGGGAGGCTTCCATGGTGGCGATACAAAGCCGGGGAAGGTGGTCCGGAGAGGGCAGAGGGAAGGGAAAGCGGGAACTGCAGCGCGAAAATGTCCCTCCCGCCAAATATCGCTGCCGATAGGGGTCAAGCTCGGGTCGACCTCCCACCCCATGTATCTAAAGGTTGAGGGCGAAGATTTGACACGCCCCACAAATTATTTTACAGGCCGCGGTCCTATACGGTGTCTACTCGGGGCCTCTTTTTTCGTGTAAAACTGTAAATTGACGGTTATTTTGTTGGGAAACGTAGCATGCAATTTCAAAAAAAATTCTACGCTCACGCAAGATCTATCTAGGAGATGCATAGCAACGAGGGGGAAGAGTGTGTCCACGTACCCTCGTAGATCGAAAGCGGAAGCCTTTGACAACGCGGTTGATGTAGTTGAACCTCTTCTAGCTCCGATCGATCAAGCACCGAACGTACGGCACCTCCGAGTTATGCACACGCTCAGCGCGATGATGTCCCTCGCCTTCTTCATCTAGCAAGGTGTCGAGGAAGTAGATGAGTTCCATCAATACGATGGCATGGTGACGGTGATGGTGAAGTGATTCTCGCAGGGCTTCGCCTAAGCACCGCAAAACTATGACCGGGGGTGTAAATTGTGGAGGGGGGCACCGCACACGGCTAACAATTGTTGGTGTGTGTTCTAGGTGCCCCCTCCCCACGTATATATAGGTGGGAGGGGGAGGGGAGCAGCCATGGGGCGCCCCAAGTAGGAGGAATCCTACTTGGGGGTCTATCCCAATTCGCCCCCCCCCCACCATATTTTCCACAAGGGAAAAGGAAGAGAGGGGAGAGGAAAGGAAGGGGGAGGCCGACTCCCCTCTTTCCTTCTCCCACTTGGCCGGCGGCCTAGGAGGGGTATGCCAGCCCCTTGTGGGCTGGTGTGCCCATTCACCCTTTGGCCCATGTGGCCCATTAACCTCTCGGGGTGTCCGGTAACCCCTCCGGTACTCCGATAAATCCCGACACTCCGGAACACTTCCGGTGTCCGAATACTATCGTCCAATATATCAATCTTCACCTCTCGACCATTTCGAGAATCCTCGCCATGTCCGTGATCTTATCCAGGACTCCGAACAACATTCAGTCACCAAATCACAAAACTCATATAATACTAAATCGTCATCGAACGTTAAGCGTGCGGACCCTACGGGTTCGAGAACTATGTAGACATGACCGAGATACCTCTTCGGTCAATAACCAATAGCGGAACCTGGATGCTCATATTGGCTCCTACATATTCTACGAAGATCTTTATTGGTCGAACCGTTATGAAAACATACGTTATTCCCTTTGTCCATTGATATGTTACTTGCCCGAGATTCGATCATCGGTATCTTCATACCAAGTTCAATCTCATTACTGGCAAGTCTCTTTACTCGTTTCGTAACACGTCATCCTGTAACTAAATCATTAGTCACTTTGCTTGCAAGGCTTATTATGATGTGCATTACCGAGAGGTCCCAAAGATACCTCTCCGATACTCGGAGTGACAAATCCTCATCTTGATCTATGCCAACCCAACAAACACCTTCGGAGATATTTTTTGCGAGGGAACCTTCGGAGATACCTGTAGAGCATCTTTATAATCGCCCAGTTACGTTGTGACATTTGATAGCACACAAGGTATTCCTCCGGTATTCGGGAGTTGCATAATATCATAATTTCGAAGGAATATGTATTTGTCATGAAGAAAGCAATAGCAATAAAACTGAATGATCAATATGCTAAGCTAACGGATGGGTCTTGTCTATCACATCATTCTGCTAATGATGTGATCCCGTTATCAAATGACAACTCATGTCCATGGTTAGGAAACCTCAACCATCCTTGATCAACGAGCTAGTCAAGTAGAGGCTCACTAGGGACACTATGTTTGTCTATGTATTCACACATGTATGTAGGTTTCTGATCAATACAATTCTAGCATGAATAATAAACATTTATCATGAATAAGGAAATATAAAATAACAACTTTATTATTGCCTCTAGGGCATATTTCCTTCAGTCTCCCACTTGCACTAGTCAATAATCTAGTTCACATCACCATGTGATTTAACACCCATAGTTCACATCACCATGTGACCAACGCCCAAAGATTTTACTAGAGTCAGTAATCTAGTTCACATCGCCATGTGATTAACACCCAGAGAGTACTAAGGTGTGATCATGTTTTGCTTGCAAGAGAGGTTTAGTCAACGGGTCTGTCACATTCAGATCCGTATGTATTTTACAAATTTCTATGTCTACAATGCTCTGCATGGAGCTACTCTAGCTAATTGCTCACACTTTCAATATGTATCCAGATCAAGACTCAGAGTCATCCAGATCGGTGTCAAAGCTTGCATCGACGTAGATCTTTATGACGAACTCTTTATCACCTCCATAACCGAGAAACATTTCCTTAGTCCTCTTTAGGTACCTAAGGATAATTTTGACCGATGTCCAGTGATCTACTCCTGGATCACTATTGTACCCACTTGCCAAACTCATCGCAAGGCACACAACAGGTCTGGTACACAGCATGACATACTTTATAGAACCTATGACTGAGGCATAGGGAATGACTTTCATTCTCTCTATATATTCCGCCGTGCTCGGGTTTTGAGTCTTACTCAACTTCACACCTTGTAACACAAGCAAGAACCCTTTCTTTGACTGATCCATTTTGAACTTCTTCAAAACTTTATCAAGGTATGTGCTTTGTCAAAGTTCAATCAAGCGTCTTGATCTATCTCTATAGATCTTGATGCCCTATATATATATATATATATATATATATATATATATATATATATATATATATATATATATATATATAAGCAACTCCATCGAGGTCTTTCATTGAAAAACTTTTATTCAAATATCCTTTTATGCTATCTAGAAATTCTATATCATTTCTAATCAACAATATGTCTTCTACATATAATATCAGAAATGCTACAGAGCTCCCACTCACTTTCTTGTAAATACAGGCTTCACCAAAAGTCTGTATAAAACCATATGCTTTGATCACCTCATCAAAGCGTATATTCCATCTCCGAGATGCTTGCACCAGTCTATAGATGGATCGCTGGAGCTTGCACACTTTGTTAGCACCTTTAGGATCAACAAAACCTTCTGGTTGCATCATATACAACTCTTCTTTAAGAAATCCATTAAGGAATGCAGTTTTGACGTCCATTTGCCAAATTTCATAATCATAAAATGCGGCAATTGCTAACATGATTTGGACTTACTTAAGCATCGCCACGAGTGAGAAGGTCTCATCGTAGTAAACCCCTTGAACTTGTCGAAAACCTTTCGCAACAAGTCGAGCTTTGTAGACGGTGACATTACCATCAGCGTCAGTCTTCTTCTTGAAGATCCATTTATTCTCAATGGCTTGCCGATCATCGGGCAAGTCCACCAAAGTCCATACTTTGTTCTCATACATGGATCCTATCTCAGATTTCATGGCCTCATCAAGCCATTTATCAGAATATGGGCTCATCATAGCTTCTTCATAGTTCGTAGATTCTCCATGGTCTAGTAACATGGCTTCCAGGACAGGATTACTGTACCACTCTGGTGCGTAACGTGCTCTGTTCGACCTACGAGGCCCAGTAGTAATTTGATCTAACTTGATCTGAAGTTTCATGATCATCATCATTAGCTTCCTCTCTAGTTGGTGTAGGCATCACGGGAACGGATTTCTCTGGTGTGCTACTTTCCAAATTGAGAGAAGGTACAATTACCTCATCAAGTTCTACTTTCCTCCCACTCACTTCTTTCGAGAGAAACTCCTTCTCTAAAAAGGACCCATTCTTAGCAACAAAGATCTTGCCTTTGGATCTGTGGTAGAAGGTGTACCCATTTGTTTCATTAGGGTATCCTATGAAGACGCACTTCTCTGATTTGGGTTCGAGCTTATCAGGCTGAAGCCTTTTGACATAAGTGTCGCAACCCCAAACTTTAAGAAACGACAGCTTAGGTTTCTTGCCAAACCACAGTTCATACGGTGTCGTGTCAACGGATTTAGACGGTGCCCTATTTAACGTGAATGCAGCTTTCTCTAATGCATACCCCAAAACGATAGTGGTAAATCGGTAAGAGATATCATAGATCGCACCATATCTAATAAAGTACGGTTACGACGTTCGGACACACCATTACGTTGTGGTGTTCCAGGTGGCGTGAGTTGTGAAACTATTCCACATTGTTTTAAGGGATTTTTACATCTGTGCTCCTGGTTCCTTAGCTCTACTCATTCATCCCCGTGCTCTTAACTTTTCCTCAATTTTCCCCACTCCCTTGCCAGAAACCCTCAGAATTGGTCACAACGGATGTTGTCGTCGGGTCAAAGGCTTGACCGTTAACTCTGACGAGTGGGGCCTGATACGTCTCCAACGTATCTATAATTTTTGATTGTTCCATGCTATTATATTATCTGTTTTGGATGTTTATGGGCTTTAGTTTACAATTTTATATTATTTTTGGGACTAGCCTATTAACCCAGAGCCCAGTGCTAGTTCCTATTTTTTCCCTTGTTTCAGTGTTTCAAAGAAAAGGAATATAAAACGGAGTCCAAACGGAATGAAACCTTCGAGAGAGTTATTTTTGGAACGGAAGCAATCCAGGAGACTTGGAGTGTACGTCAGGGAAGCAACGAGGTGGCCACGAGGCAGGGAGGCGCGCCTGCCCCCTGGGCGCGCCCCCACCCTCGTGGGCCCCTTGTGGCTCCCCTGACCGACTTCTTTCGCCTATATATGTCCATATACCCTAAAAACTTCGGGGAACAGAATAGATCGGGAGTTCCGCCGCCGCAAGCCTCTGTAGCCACCAAAAACCAATCGGGACCCTGTTCCGGCAACCTGCCGGAGGGGTGATCCCTCACCGGTGGCCATCTTCATCATCCCAGCGCTCTCCATGACGAGGAGGGAGTAGTTCGCCCTCGGGGCTGAGGGTATGTACCAGTAGCAATGTGTTTGATCTCTCTCTCTCTCTCTCGTGTTCTTGATTTGGCACGATCTTGATGTACCGCGAGCTTTGCTATTATAGTTGGATCTTATGATGTTTCTCCCCCTCTACTCTCTTGTAATGGATTGAGTTTTCCCTTTGAAGTTATCTTATCGGATTGAGTATTTAAGGATTTGAGAACACTTGATGTATGTCTTGCATGTGCTTATCTGTGGTGACAATGGGATATCACGTGATCTACTTGATGTATGTTTTGGTGATCAACTTGCGGGTTCAGTGACCTTGTGAACTTATGCATAGGGGTTGGCACACGTTTTCGTCTTGACTCTCCGGTAGAAACTTTGGGGCACTCTTTGAAGTTCTTTGTGTTGGTTTGAATAGATGAATATGAGATTGTGTGATGCATATCATATAATCATACCCACGGATACTTGAGGTGACATTGGAGTATCTAGGTGACATTAGGGTTTTGGTTGATTTGTGTCTTAAGGTGTTATTCTAGTACGAACTCTATGATAGATCGAACGGAAAGAATAGCTTCATGTTATTTTACTACGGACTCTTGAATAGATCGATCAGAAAGGATAACTTTGAGGTGGTTTCGTACCCTACCATAATCTCTTCGTTTGTTCTCCACTATTAGTGACTTTGGAGTGACTCTTTGTTGCATGTTGAGGGATAGTTATATGATCCAATTATGTTATTATTGTTGAGAGAACTTGCACTAGTGAAAGTATGAATCTTAGGCCTTGTTTCCTAGCATTGCAATACTGTTTGTGCTCACTTTTATCATTAGTTACCTTGCTGTTTTTATATTTTCAGATTACAAAAACCTATATCTACCATCCATATTGCACTTGTATCACCATCTCTTCGCCGAACTAGTGCACCTATACAATTTACCATTGTATTGGGTGTGTTGGGGACACAAGAGACTCTTTGTTATTTGGTTGCAGGGTTGTTTGAGAGAGACCATCTTCAACCTACGCCTCCCACGGATTGATAAACCTTAGGTCATCCACTTGAGGGAAATTTGCTACTGTCCTACAAACCTCTGCACTTGGAGGCCCAACAACGTCTACAAGAAGAAGGTTGCGTAGTAGACATCAAGCTCTTTTCTGGCGCCGTTGCCGGGGAGGTGAGTGCTTGAAGGTATATCTTTAGATCTTGCAATTGAATCTTTTAGTTTCTTGTTTTATCACTAGTTTAGTTTATAAAATAAAACTACAAAAAAATAGAATTAAGGGTGCCTCATATGCTTCATCTTTTTAATATCTTCCGTGAAAATAAGGATTCCGATAATTGTGCTCAATTGCTAGAGGAAGAATGCATTAGAATGTTTGGCGCTAAATCTTTGTATGATGAGCATGATTGCAATGTTTTTAGTATGAATTCCTTGAATACCCATGATGCTAATGATATGCAAAGCCACAAGCTTGGGGATGCTATGTTTGATGAAGATGATATGTTTAGTCCCCCAAGTTTTGATGAGGAAATTTATTATGATGAAAGCATGCCTCCTATCTATGATGATTATTGTGATGACACGTATGCTATAAATAATAATGATAACCATGAAACTTGTCATCTTGATCTTAATTTTCAATCACATGATAGTTATTTTGTTGAGTTTGCTCCCACTACTATTGACGAGAATAGATTTGCTTATGTGGAGAGTAATAAAATTTATATGCAAGTAGATCATGAAAAGAATGCTTTATGTGCTGGTTATATGGTTGAATTCATTCATGATGCTACTGAAAATTATTATGAAAGAGGATCATATGCTTCTACAAATTGCAATAATATCAAGTTTCCTCTCTATGTGTTAAAAGTTTTGAAGTTATGCTTGTTTTTCCTTCCTATGCTAGTTGATTATTGTTCCCATAAGTTGTTTGCTCACGAAATCCCTATGCGTAGGAAGTGGGTTAGACTTAAATGTGCTAGTCATATTCTTCATGATGCTCTCTTTATGTTTCAGTTCTTATCCTTTATGTGAGCATCATTGAAATCATCATGCCTAGCTAGGGGCGTTAAACGTTAGCGCTTGTTGGGAGGCAACCCAATTTTATTTTTGTTTCTTGCTTTTTGGTTCTGTTTAGTAATAAATAAATCATCTAGCCTCTGGTTAGATGTGGTTTTATGTTTTAATTAGTGTTTGTGCCAAGTAAGACCTATAGGATCTTCTTGGATGATAGTTATTTGATCTTGCTGAAAATTCCAGAAACTTTCTGTTCACGAAAACAATTGTTTAAAATCACCAGAACGTGATAAAATACTGATTCCAATTGAAGAACATCAATAATCAAATTATCTAGGTCTTCCTATTTTTGTAGAATTTTTTGAGTTCCAGAAGTTTGCGTTAATTACAGATTACTACAGACTGTTCTGTTTTTGACAGATTCTGTTTTGTGTGTGTTGTTTGCTTATTTTGATGACTCTATGGCTAGTAAAATAGTTTATAAACCAAAGAGAAGTTGGAATACAGTAGGTTTAACACCAATATAAATAAAGAATGAGTTCATTACAGTACATTGAAGTGGTGTTTTGTTTTCTTTCGCTAACGGAGCTTGCGAGTTTTCTGTTAAGTTTTGTGTTGTGAAGTTTTCAAGTTTTGGGTGAAGATTCGATGGACTATGGAATAAGGAGTGACAAGAGCCTAAGCTTGGGGATTCCCAAGACACCCGAAGGTAATATTCAAGGACAACCAAGAGCCTAAGCTTGGGGATGCCCCGGATGGCATCCCCTCTTTCGTCTTCGTTCATCGGTAACTTTACTTGGAGCTATATTTTTATTCACCACATGATATGTGTTTTGCTTGGAGCGTCATTTTATTTTCTTTTGTTTTGCTTGCTGTTTGAATAAAATACCAAGATCTGAAATTCTTAAATGTTAGAGAGTCTTCACGTAGTTGCATAACTGTTCAACTACTCATTGATCTTCACTTATATCTTTCAGAGTAGTTTGTCATTTGCTCTAGTGCTTCACTTATATCTTTTTAGAGCGCGGCGGTGGTTTTATTTTGAAGAAATGGATGAAAACTCATGCTTCACTTATATTATTTTGAGAGTCCTAAACAGCATGGTAATTTGCTTTGGCTATAAAATTAGTCCTAATGTGATGAGCATCCAAGATAGGTATAATAAAAACTTTCATATAAAGTGCATTGAATACTAAGAGAAGTTTGATACTTGATAATTGTTTTGAGATATGAAGATGGTGATATTAGAGTCATGCTAGTTGAGTAGTTGTGAATTTGAGAAATACTTGTTCTAAAGTTTGTGATTCCCGTAGCATGCACGTATGGTGAACCGTTATGTGATGAAGTCGGAGCATGATTTATTTATTGATTGTCTTCCTTATGAGTGGCGGTCGGGGACGAGCGATGGTCTTTTCCTACCAATTTATCCCCCTAGGAGCATGCGCATAATACTTTGTTTTGATAACTAATAGATTTTCGTAACAAGTATATGAGTTCTTTATGACTAAGGTTGAGTCCATGGATTATACGCACTCTCACCCTTCCACCATTGCTAGCCTCTCTAATACCGCGCACCTTTCGCCGGTATCATACACCCACCATATACCTTCCTCAAAACAGCCACCATACCTACCTATCATGGCATTTCCATAGCCATTCCGAGATATATTGCCATGCAACTTTCCACCGTTCCATTTATTATGACACGCTCCATCATTGTCATATTGCTTTGCATGATCATGTAGTTGACATTGTATTTGTGGCAAAGCCACCGTTCATAATTCTTTCATACATGTCACTCATGAGTCATTGCACATCCCGGTACACCGCCGGAGGCATTCATATAGAGTCATATCCTGTTCTAAGTATCGAGTTGTAATTCATGAGTTGTAAGTAAATAAAAGTGTGATGATCATCATTATTAGAGCATTGTCCCAGTGAGGAAAGGATGATGGAGACTATGATTCCCCCACAAGTCGGGATGAGACTCCGGACGAAAAATAAAAAAAAAGAGAAAAAAGAGGCCAAAACAAAAAAAAAGGCCCAAAAAAACAAAAAAAATGAGAGAAAAAGAGAGAAGGGGCAATGCTACTATCCTTTTACCACACTTGTGCTTCAAAGTAGCACCATGATCTTCATGATAGAGAGTCTCCTATGTTGTCACTTTCATATACTAGTGGGAATCTTTCATTATAGAACTTGGCTTGTATATTCCAATGATGGGCTTCCTCAAAATGCCCTAGGTCTTCATGAGCAAGCGAGTTGGATGCACACCCACTTAGTTTCTTTTGTTGAGCTTTCATACACTTATAGCTCTAGTGCATCCGTTGCATGGCAATCCCTACTCACTCACATTGATATATTGATGGGCATCTCCATAGCCCGTTGATACGCCTAGTTGATGTGAGACTATCTTCTCCTTTTTGTCTTCTCCACAACCACCATGCTATTCCACCTATAGTGCTATGTCCATGGCTCGCGCTCATGTATTGCGTGAAAGTTGAAAAAGTTTGAGAACATCAAAAGTATGAAACAATTGCTTGGCTTGTCATCGGGGTTGTGCATGATTTAAATATTTTGTGTGATGAAGATAGAGCATAGCCAGACTATATGATTTTGTAGGGATAACTTTCTTTGGCCATGTTATTTTGATAAGACATGATTGCTTTGTTAGTATGCTTGAAGTATTATTGTTTTCATGTCAATATTAAACTTTTATCTTGAATCTTATGGATCTGAATATTCTTGCCACAACAAAGAAAATTACATTGAGAATTATGTTAGGTAGCATTCCACATCAAAAATTCTATTTTTATCATTTACCTACTCGAGGACGAGCAGGAATTAAGCTTGGGGATGCTGATACGTCTCCAACGTATCTATAATTTTTGATTGTTCCATGCTATTATATTATCTGTTTTGGATGTTTATGGGCTTTATTTTACACTTTTATATTATTTTTGGGACTAACCTATTAACCCAGAGCCCAGTGCCAGTTCATGTTTTTCCCTTGTTTCAGTGTTTCGAAGAAAAGGAATATCAAACGGAGTCCAAATGGAATGAAACCTTCGGGAGAGTTATTTTTGGAACGGAAGCAATCCAGGACACTTGGAGTGTATGTAAGGGAAGCAACAAGGTGGCCACGAGGCAGGGAGGCGCGCCTGCCCCCCTGGGCGCGCCCCCACCCTCGTGGGCCCCTCGTGGATCCCCTGACCGACTTCTTTCGCCTATATATGTCCATATACCCTAAAAACTTCGGGGAACAGAATACATCGGGAGTTCCGCCGCCGCAAGCCTCTGTAGCCACCAAAAACCAATCGGGACCCTGTTCCGGCACCCTGCCGGAGGGGTGATCCCTCACCGATGGCCATCTTCATCATCCCAGCGCTCTCCATGACGAGGAGGGAGTAGTTCACCCTCGGGGCTGAGGGTATGTACCAGTAGCTATGTGTTTGATCTCTCTCTCTCTCGTGTTCTTGATTTGGCACGATCTTGATGTACCGCGAGCTTTGCTATTATAGTTGGATCTTATGATGTTTCTCCCCCTCTACTCTCTTGTAATGGATTGAGTTTTCCCTTTGAAGTTATCTTATCGGATTGAGTCTTTAAGGATTTGAGAACACTTGATGTATGTCTTGCATGTGCTTATCTGTGGTGACAATTGGATATCACGTGATCTACTAGATGTATGTTTTGGTGATCAACTTGTGGGTTCAGTGACCTTGTGAACTTATGCATAGGGGTTGGCACACATTTTCGTCTTGACTCTCCGGTAGAAACTTTGGGGCACTCTTTGAAGTTCTTTGTGTTGGTTTGAATAGATGAATCTGAGATTGTGTGATGCATATCGTACAATCATACCCACGGATACTTGAGGTGACATTGGAGTATCTAGGTGACATTAGGGTTTTGCTTGATTTGTGTCTTAAGGTGTTATTCTAGTATGAACTCTATGATAGATCGAACGAAAGAATAGCTTCATGTTATTTTACTACGGACTCTTGAATAGATCGATCAGAAAGGATAACTTTGAGGTGGTTTCGTACCCTACCACAATCTCTTCGTTTGTTCTCCACTATTAGTGACTTTGGAGTGACTCTTTGTTGCATGTTGAGGGATAGTTATATGATATAATTTATGTTATTATTGTTGAGAGAACTTGCACTAGTGAAAGTATGAACCCTAGGCCTTGTTTCCTAGCATTGCAATACTGTTTGTGCTCACTTTTATCATTAGTTACCTTGTTGTTTTTATATTTTTAGATTACAAAAACCTATATCTACCATCCATATTGCACTTGTATCACCATCTCTTCGCCGAACTAGTGCACCTATACAATTTACCATTGTATTGGGTGTGTTGGGGACACAAGAGACTCTTTGTTATTTGGTTGCAGGGTTGTTTGAGAGAGACCATCTTCAACCTACGCCTCCACGGATTGATAAACCTTAGGTCATCCACTTGAGGGAAATTTGCTACTGTCCTACAAACCTCTGCACTTGGGGGCCCAACAACGTCTACAAGAAGAAGGTTGCGTAGTAGACATCAGGGCCGCATTGGGTGGTGTCGCTGTTCGACCATTGGGCCGTGGTTTCGTTGGGCCGTCCCTTGCATTAAACGCCTGCGCGTGCCGCCATGACAGAAGCCTGCTATGCATGCACCCAGCAAAGCCTGCCTGCATGCGTCGATCGAGCCTGCATGCGCCGATGCCACGATGCCATGATGCGCCGACCAAGCCTGCATGCGCCGATGCCATGATGCCATGATGTGCCGACCAAGCCTGCATGCGCTGATGCGTCTGCCATGATGCACTGACCGAGCAGCTTTCTTGCACGCCAGCCGCCACGGATGCAGCGACGGTCACTGCCGCTGGTTCCTCTCTTCTAGCTAGGTGGCTACATATTTGTGGCTTGTGTAAAAAAAGAGAAGTGTTCATTGTGGCTGCATGCACTAGGTGGTTACTAACAAGGGAACCCCACTAACAAAGCGAGCTAGCTCTCTAAGAAAACGATCATCAAATATGTAGTCCCAATATGTAGATAGGGCCAACAAGCCCATAGCACATTCACATAGTTCAAACTAGGAAGAACTTAATAATAGAATAGATAGAAAACTTAATAATAGAACTTATGAAAAGGGCCAACAAGCCCATAACAACTCCAACATAGTCCAATTAGAACTTAACATAACATAGACTAAAAAAGATAGAGGGTTTAGAACCCTAGCCGCCGCCTTCTCCACCTCGCTCCTCCTCCGGGCGCCCTTTTCACTGCTCCTCCGAGGCATTGTCGATGGGGTATGGAAGAGTGTGCATGCGCGTCATGTGATACGTCTCCAACGTATCTATAATTTATGAAGTATTCATGCTGTTTTATTATCATTCTTGGATGTTTTACAATCATTTTATAGCAGCTTTATATCATTTTTGGGACTAACCTATTGACCCAGTGCCTAGTGCCAGTTGCTGTTTTTTGCTTGTTTTTTACATCGCAGGAAATCAATATCAAACGGAGTCAAAACACCGCGAAACTTTTGGAGATTTTTTATGGACCAAAGCACCCAGGATGGGCCAGAGCAGCACCTGGGGGGGTGCCCTGAGGGGGGCACAGCCCACCAGGGCGCGCCTGGGGGCCCAGGCGCGCCCAGGTGGGTTGTGCCCACCTCGGTGGCCTCCCGCGCCCCCTCTTTACCCTATAAATTCACAAATATTCCAAAAACCCTCGGGGTTAACCTAGATCAGAAGTTCCGCCGCCGCAAGGCTCTGTAGCCACCGAAAACCAATCTAGACCCTTTCCGGCACCCTGCCGGAGGGGGGAATCATCTCCAGTGGCCATCTTCATCATCCCGGCGGCCGCCACCATGAGGAGGGAGTAGTCCACCCTCGGGGCTGAGGGTTTGTACCAGTAGCTATGTGTTTAATCTCTCTCTCTCTCGTGATCTATATCATGGGCTTTGTTAACATAGATGGATCTTATGATGTTTCTCCCCTCTATACTCTTGTTGTGATGAATTGAATCATTACCCTTTGAAGTTTTGTTATGTCGGATTGAATGTTCAGATTTGGGAACACATGTTGTATGTCTTGCGGTATGAATACTTGAGGTGACAATGGGGTATCTTATTGATTCACTTGATATACGTTATGGCACTCAACTTGCGGATTCCCGCGATGACATTTGGGTAATATATGCATAGGGGTTGATGCACGTTTTTATTATCTTCTCTCCAATAGAAACTTTGGGGTCTCCTTGTAGTTCTTTGTGTGGATTGAGTATTATGAATATGAATTTGCTTTGGTGTTATTTTATTACGAACTCTAGGATAGATTGAATGGAAAGAATAGCTTTGTGATATTTTAGTACGAACTCTTGAATAGATTGAACGAAAAGAATAGCTTTGAGGTGGTTTTGTACCCTACAAACAATTTCTATCTTTTGTTCTCCGCTAATAGGAACTCGGGAGTGATTCTTTATTGCACTTTGAGGGATAATCATATGATCCAACTATGTTAGCATTGTTGGGAGATTGCACTAGCGAAAGTACGGACCATGGGCCTCATTTTTAAGCATTGGAACACCGTTTTTGTGCCCGTTTACTATTTGTTACCTTGCTGTTTTTATTTATTCAGATTATAAAAATATATTTCTACCATCAATATTACACTTTTATCACCATCTCTTCGCCGAACTAGTGCACCTATACAATTTGCCATTGTATTAGGTGTGTTGGAGACACAAGAGATTTCTTGTATTTGGTTGCAGGGTCGTTTGAGAGAGACCATCTTCATCCTACACCTCTCACGGATTGATAAACCTTAGGTCATCCACTTGAGGGAAAATTGCTACTGTCCTACAAAACACTACGCTTGGAGGCCCAACACGTGTCTACAAGAATAAAGTTGCGTAGTAGACATCATCGCGGTGGGGAAGATGTTGGTGTACTCCGTGAACCTGTTGTGGGTGGTGAAAGTGATGAACTCGGAGCCACACCAAAACACCGGGCCGAGGAGGTAGAAGGCGTCAAATGTGTTGGTGAAGTGGGCAAGGAGAGCAAGCACCGCCCGGTTTTGGATGACCTCCTCGACGTGGAACATCGTTGGAGATCCCCGCGTGAGGTGGTGGTAGCTGGACGCGAGGAAGAACTCAGTGAAGTTTCTTGCGGTCCTCAACCTTGATATCGCCCACACACGTAGTGTGCAATCAACGTACACACCGGTAGGGTAGAGCCTCTCCGGGACGGTGGGTGGGAAGCGGTAGGTTGGTCCGGTGTACTGCATGGATGAGGGATGTGTAGAAGAAGGAGAAGGGATCGAAGAGCAAGAAGGGCAGATGGCAGAGGATGGGGGATAGATGAGGGATGGCAGAGGTAGAGGGTGGCTTAAATAGCCATAGTGCTACGTGTTATTTGGCCGTGGCAATAACAGGGTCAAATGTGAAGTAGCCCGTTTTCAAACCCACCGCAGCATTGGGGTGTACACGCGTGGAAAACGGTGGTTTGAAAAGAACAAGAAAGAGAAGTTGATTGCACGCGTGGGAATCCGTGGTCATGTATATTATATGAACAAAAAGAGACAATATTTGAATAGTTTGTGGCCATTTTGCATGATAAAAATAAATTTGGCCCTTATAAATTTGGTCATTTTGCATTTGTATAGAACAAAAAGAACTAAATTTTCTACGCAATGTCAATTGTTGTGTAATTTCAAATGATGCAAAAAAACAGAGCCAGCACGTTCATAAAAAACAGAGAAAACGATGCAAAAAAACGACGCAATTCGACGGCCCAAACAGAGCTTGGTTTCCTTTTGGGCTCAATAACAATGTTTTTTTCGCGGAATCAGTGGTGGGCGAGCAGCCGAGCACAACCAACAGGATCGCCTCTAGCAGATCGCCCCATGATCCAACGATACGGAGTCGTCCTTGTGATCCAATGGCGCGGAGCCTGCACGCAGCCTGCCCACCGAATTCCTTCTAGAAGACCACATCTGAGGGATGTCGCTTGGTGCCAGGGTATGATCGGACGGTTGACGTTCGGAGCTAGGGTTAGGCGAAACCCCGCGGGGTTTAGAGGGGTTTTGAGCTGGTCAACGGGGTTTCGAAGGCTTTGACAGAGCATAACTAATTTTAAAAAATCGAAAAAATATGAAACCTTCGCTGTTCGTCGTTTTATAAGACACACTAACGAGGAAAAATATTACTTGGTCTATGGTCATTTTCATGAAAAAAACCTAGCTGGCACGATCGAGGTCAAATGAGCACCATTAATTTCAAAAAAATCAAAAAAAATATAAAACCCGCGCACAATGTTGTCTTAGGTGACATGTTACCAACCAAAAATGATAAACTTGGTCTATGGTCATTTTCATGAGAAAACCTCCACACATATGAGCTATCACGTACAAGATTTCATAAAGTTTAAGGGGAGGAGGTAGGGTTACCTTCTGTTTTTGAAAAATTTAAAAAAAATAAAAAAAATCATGAAAGCTTTATTTCAAAGTCAATAAGAAGGATCTGAACTTAGTTTTCCATTTTCATATTTTATATGTGTTTTTAATATTTTTTAAATTAAAGAATATTTTTTCAAAAGAAAATGTAAAAATATGAAGATTAATTCAAAAAATAGTGAGACTTCGAAGCTACACTATATAGATTGAATAGGTGTTAATAAAAAACATTTGGCTCATTTAGAGTAGGTCAAAAAAACTTGATTACAAATGGGCTGTTTACCCTAGCCTGGGAGCTCATTTGGAGCACATTTCTCAAATTAAAATTTCTTTTAGCTCCTCTAAATCACCTTAAATTTTGCACACATGATCTCCTACACAAACATAGATAGTTTGCCAAGGTCTTTTTTTTGCATTTTATTGAATTTATACTGTCCCGTCGAATGTCAGTTCAAACATCGGATAATGAAGCATGCTGGTGGTAAAAAGCATGCATTTGATTTGATTAATAAACATGAGACAAATAATTGGATAATGTGTGATCAGTGAAGCAACATTGAAACAACATGTATGATCAGTGAAGCAACACTGAAACAACATGTGTGATCACTGAAGCAACAATGAAACAACATGTCTGATCAGTGAAGCAACACCGAAACAACATGTGTGATCATTGCAGCACCTAAACTCATAGTTCACAACATCTAAACAGAACTAACCATACACCACAGGCAAATTTAAGGATAGACAAATATAGATAGCATAATACATTACTAGCATCACCATAGATTCAGTTCAACACACCATAAACAGCCACATTCAGTTTACCCAAAAAGATAAAGATAAAGATAAAGATTCAGTTCATCACAGCATCACATCATCACATCATCACATCACGCCGGGGTCAGGGCCTTCGCGAGGGCAGCATGCTGCCCCCTGATCATGTAGTCCTCCCCGCGAATCGCAACATCCTCTGCATGAGACAGAAGGTGATCGAAGCGGCCATCCTTTGGCTTTGGCTTGGTGGTGCAGTAGGGGCAGTGCCACTTCTTGATCTTGCAGTTGTAGAAGGAAGCAACTCCCTTGGCCTTGATCTTCACCACCTCCTTGGCTGTGAAGGACGCGACGTTGCCCTTGTACACATCATCTGTAGAATCATATTGCACACATGAATGAGTTACATTAATACATTATAGATTCATATACACCTTATCAAAGGAACTAAATGAACAATCTAAATTTCAAGTAGGCTTACCTCATATTCTTCGTCGTCACTAAACTCTGGATCGTACGGGTCATACTAGGCCAACTTCCTCTCCCCCAACCATCATCCTCCTGAATATAAAATTACATCCATCTCTAGTAAATATAGAAGCCAATTGAAAATTTAGATGTGTACACATGACACATTGATCATAGGGCTAATATACTCCTAATATACTATGATCCTATTTGCACTTTCCATTGTCATGCACACACATTGAACAACAGAGCTAATATAACTACATATTGTGGACAAATTTATATACTAATGAATCAAATAACTTCTTAATCAATGGATTCCATTTGGGCATATGACATTCAAAACCCTAATCTGAGTAGCATTCACACCCAATCTAATAGGGACCCAATCTAATAAGCATACATGTATGTAGCATTAAAAACCCCAATCTATGAGCATTAAAAACAAATCTAATAAGCATACATCTGTGTAGCATTGAAGCACAGAGATCCCTATCTCTCATATAGATCTATCTAGCATTTTTGCAACGAATTTATCCAACAAACCCTAGTACAAAACCACCCATCCCCCCAATACAGAAAACCCCGGCCCATTCGTCAAACCAACTACTCTAACCATCTGAACAACCGTATGAATCACAATCTAACCAATGCAACTAACTCTACAAGCTAATATCCTAGGGATTAAAGCAAGTGCAAATACCTCCTGCTCCTCGCCAGGCTGCGCATCAGGGGTATCAGGATGGACTGCGCCACTCGACGTCGTCACCTTCTGCAGCGCTGAGGCGGAGCCCGCCACCTCCTTCTCCACATCCGCAGTGGTTACGAGTTTCCCCGCATCGCCGCCGACGCCGCCGACATCTGCGGTCACCGTGCCCTGCAGCTCCACCACATCTCTGGCCGCCGCGCTGGCGTCGCCACGAGCTTCGGCCATCGGACAGATGGAGGCGATGAAGGTAAGGAAGAGGATGCGGTGGGGGAGAGCGAGACGGTGCGGTGGAGGCAGTGGAGGAGAGCGAGATGACGCCGGTGGGGGAGAGAAAGACGATGCGGCAGCGAGTGGATTTGGGGCAAATGGTAGGGGCGATGCGCCGTGAGGTGGTTCCCTCTCTTTTATACTATGGAACGTTTCGGGCATGTCCCATGGACACGTGCTACCCCACGACCGGGGTCAGTTGCATGCGCCCACTACGAATACCACTATACGGTCAGCATACGAAACCACTATACGGGTAAACGGTCAAAGGTGTACTCAACCCTACACGGCCCCACTCGTCAGAGTTAACGGTCAAAGGCATTGACCCGACGGCAACATCCGTTGTAACCTGTTCTGAGGGTTTCAGGCAAGGGAGTGGGGAAAAGTGAGCAAAAGTTAACAGAGTGGGGATGAATGATTACAACTAACGAACCATGGGCACAGAAATAAAAATCCCTTGTTTTAAATGAAGGCCAAACTCGTAACTCAAATATTCGCCTCCGCGATCAGTTCGTAGAAACTTTATTTTCTTGTTACGATGATTCTCCACTTGACTCTGAAATTCTTTGAACTTTTCAAATGTTTCAGACTTGTGTTTCATTAAGTAGATATACCCATATCTGCTCAAATCATATGTGAAGGTCAGAAAATAACGATACCTGCCGCGTGCCTCAACACTCATCGGACCGCATACATTGGCATGTATTATTTCCAATAAGTCATTGGCCCGCTCCATTGTTCCGTAGAATGGAGTTTTAGTCATCTTGCCCATGAGGCATGGTTCGCAAGTATCAAATGATTCATAATCAAGTGGTTCCAAAAGCCCATCCGCATGGAGTTTCTTCATGCGCTTTACACCAATATGACCTAAACGGAAATGCCACAAGTATGTTGCACTATCATTATCAACTTTGTATCTTTTGGCATCAATATTATGAATATGTTGAAGGAAATATGCCCTAGAGGCAATAATAAAGTTATTATTTATTTCCTTATATCATGATAAATGTTTATTATTCATGCTAGAATTGTATTAACCGGAAACATAATACATGTGTGAATACATAGACAAACAGAGTGTCACTAGTATGCCTCTACTTGACTAGCTCGTTGATCAAAGATGGTTGTGTTTCCTAGCCATAGACATGAGTTGTCATTTGATTAACAGGATCACATCATTAGGAGAATGATGTGATTGACTTGACCCATTCCGTTAGCTTAGCACTCGATCGTTTAGTATGTTGCTATTGCTTTCTTCATGACTTATACATGTTCCTATGACTATGAGATTATGCAACTCCCGTTTACCGGAGGAACACTTTGTGTGCTACCAAACGTCACAACGTAACTGGGTGATTATAAAGGTGCTCTACAGGTGTTTCCAAAGGTACTTGTTGGGTTGGCGTATTTCGAGATTAGGATTTGTCACTCCGATTGTCGGAGAGGTATCTCTGGGCCCACTCAGTAATGCACATCACTATAAGCCTTGCAAGCATTGTGACTAATGAGTTAGTTGCGGGATGATGTATTACGGAACGAGTAAAGAGACTTGTCAGTAACGAGATTGAACTAGGTATCGAGATACTGACGATCGAATCTCGGGCAAGTAACATACTGATAACAAAGGGAACAACGTATGTTGTTATGCGGTCTGACCGATAAAGATCTTCGTAGAATATGTGGGAACCAATATGAGCATCCAGGTTCCGCTATTGGTTATTGACCGGAGAGGTGTCTCGGTCATGTCTACATAGTTCTCGAACCCGTAGGGTCCGCACACTTAACGTTACGATGACAGTTATATTATGAGTTTATATGTTTTGATGTACCGAAGGTTGTTCGGAGTCCCGGATGTGATCACGGACATGACGAGGAATCTCGACATGGTCGAGACATAAAGATTGATATATTGGAAGCCTATGTTTGGACATCGGAAGTGTTCCGGGTGAAATCGGGATTTTTTCGGAGTACCGGGAGGTTACCGGAACCCCCCGGCAACTTAATGGGCCTTAGTGGGCCTAGGTGGAAGAGAGGAGAGGAGGCCAGGGCAGGGCCGCGCGCCCCTTCCCCCCCCCCAGTCCGAATAGGACAAGGAGAGGGGGGCGGCGCCCCCCTTCCTTCCTCCCCTCCACCTCTTCCCCCTCTCTCTCCTAGTCCAACATGAAAAAGGGGGGGAGTCCTACTCCCGGTAGGAGTAGGACTCCTCCTGGTGCGCCTCTCCTCCTTGGTCGGCGGCCTCCCCCTTGCTCCTTTATATACGGGGGCAAGGGGGCACCTCTAGACACACAATTGATCAACGATCTTTTAGCTGTGTGCGGTGCCCCCCTCCACCATATTACACCTCGATAATATCGTAGCGGTGCTTAGGCGAAGCCCTGCGTCGGTAGAACATCATCATCGTCACCACGCCGTCGTGCTGACGAAACTCTCCCTCAACACTCGGCTGGATCGGAGTTCGAGGGACGTCATCGAGCTGAACGTGTGCTGAACTCGGAGGTGTCATGCGTTTGGTACTTGATCGGTCGGATCGTGAAGACATACGACTACATCAACCGCGTTGTTTTAACGCTTCCGCTTTCGGTCTATGAGGGTACGTGGACAACACTCTCCCCTCTCGTTGCTATGCATCACCATGATCTTGCGTGTGCGTAGAATTTTTTTGAAATTACTACGCTCCCCAACAGTGGCATCCGAGCCTGGTTTTATGCATTGATGTTATGCACGAGTAGAACACAAGTGAGTTGTGGGCGATATAAGTCATACTGCTTACCAGCATGTCATACTTTGGTTCAGCGGTATTGTGAGATGAAGTGGCCCGGACCGACATTACGCGTACGCTTACGCGAGACTGGTTTCACCGTTGCGAGCACTCGTTGCTTAAAGGTGACTGGCGGGTGTCTGTCTCTCTCACTTTAGTTGAACCGAGTGTGGCTACGCCCGGTCCTTGCGAAGGTTAAAACATCACCAACTTGACAAACTATCGTTGTGGTTTTGATGCGTAGGTAAGAACGGTTCTTGCTAAGCTCGTAGCAGCCACGTAAAACTTGCAACAACAAAGTAGAGGACGTCTAACTTGTTTTTGCAGGGCATGTTGTGATGTGATATGGTCAAGACATGATGCTATATTTTATTGTATGAGATGATCATGTTTTGTAACCGAGTTATCGGCAACTGGCAGGAGCCATATGGTTGTCGCTTTATTGTATGCAATGCAATCGCCATGTAATTGTTTTACTTTATCACTAAGCGGTAGCGATAGTCGTAAAAGCAATAGTTGGCAAGACGACAACGATGCTACGATGGAGATCAAGGTGTCGCACCGGTGACGATGGTGATCATGACGGTGCTTCGGAGATGGAGATCACAAGCACAAGATGATGATGGCCATATCATATCACTTATATTGATTGCATGTGATGTTTATCTTTTATGCATCTTATCTTGCTTTGATTGACGGTAGCATTATAAGATGATCTCTCACTAAAATTTCAAGATAAAAGTGTTCTCCCTGAGTATGCACTGTTGCGAAAGTTCTTCGTGCTGAGACACCACGTGATGATCGGGTGTGATAGGCTCTACGTTCAAATACAACGGGTGCAAAATAGTTGCACACGCGGAATACTCAGGTTAAACTTGACGAGCCTAGCATATGCAGATATGGCCTCGGAACACGGAGACCGAAAGGTCGAGCGTGAATCATATAGTAGGTATGATCAACATAGTGATGTTCACCATTGAAAACTACTCCATTTCACGTGATGATCGGTTATGGTTTAGTTGATTTGGATCACGTAATCACTTAGATGATTAGAGAGATGTCTATCTAAGTGGGAGTTCTTAAGTAATATGATTAATAGAACTTAAATTTATCATGAACTTAGTACCTGATAGTATCTTGCTTGTCTATGTTAATTGTAGATAGATGGCCCGTGCTGTTGTTCCGTTGAATTTTAATGCGTTCCTTGAGAAAGCAAAGTTGAAAGATGATGGTAGCAATTACACGGAGTGGGTCCGTAACTTGAGGATTATCCTCATTGCTGCACAGAAGAATTACGTCCTGGAAGCACCGCTGGGTGCCAGGCCTGCTGCAAGAGCAACACCAGAAGTTATGAACGTCTGGCAGAGCAAAGCTGATGACTACTCGATAGTTCAGTGTGCCATGCTTTACGGCTTAGAACCGGGTCTTCAACGACGTTTTGAACGTCATGGAGCATATGAGATGTTCCAGGAGTTGAAGTTAATATTTCAAGCAAATGCCCGGATTGAGAGATATGAAGTCTCCAATAAGTTCTACAGCTGCAAGATGGAAGAGAATAGTTCTGTCAGTGAGCATATACTCAAAATGTCTGGGTATAATAATCACTTGATTCAACTGGGAGTTAATCTTCCGGATGATAGCGTCATTGACAGAATTCTTCAATCACTGCCACCAAGCTACAAGAGCTTCGTGATGAACTATAACATGCAAGGGATGAATAAGACAATTCCCGAGCTCTTCGCAATGCTAAAGGCAACGGAGGTAGAAATCAAAAAGGAGCATCAAGTGTTGATGGTCAATAAGACCACTAGTTTCAAGAAAAAGGGCAAAGGGAAGAAGAAGGGGAACTTCAAGAAGAACAGCAAGCAAGTTGCTGTTCAGGAGAAGAAACCCAAGTCTGGACCTAAGCCTGAGACTGAGTGCTTCTACGGCAAGCAGACTGGTCACTGGAAGCGGAACTGCCCCAAGTATTTGGCGGATAAGAAGGATGGCAAGGAGAACAAAGGTATATGTGATATACATGTTATTGATGTGTACCTTACTAATGCTCGCAGTAGCACCTGGGTATTTGATACTGGTTCTGTTGCTAATATTTGCAACTCGAAACAGGGGCTACGGATTAAGCGAAGATTGGTTAAGGACGAGGTGACGATGCGCGTGGGAAATGGTTCCAAAGTCGATGTGATCGCGGTCGGCACGCTACCTCTACATCTACCTTCGGGATTAGTTTTAGACCTAAATAATTGTTATTTGGTGCCAGCGTTAAGCATGAACATTATATCTGGATCTTGTTTGATGCGAGACGGTTATTCATTTAAATCAGAGAATAATGGTTGTTCTATTTATATGAATAATATCTTTTATGGTCATGCACCCTTGAAGAGTGGTCTATTTTTGTTGAATCTCGATAGTAGTGATACACATATTCATAATATTGAAGCCAAAAGATGCAGAGTTGATAATGATAGTGCAACTTATTTGTGGCACTGCCGTTTAGGTCATATCGGTGTAAAGCGCATGAAGAAACTCCATACTGATGGACTTTTGGAATCACTTGATTATGAATCACTTGGTACTTGCGAACCGTGCCTCATGGGCAAGATGACTAAAACACCGTTCTCCGGAACTATGGAGAGAGCAACAGATTTATTGGAAATCATACATACAGATGTATGTGGTCCGATGAATATTGAGGCTCGTGGCGGATATCGTTATTTTCTCACCTTCACAGATGATTTGAGCAGATATGGGTATATCTACTTAATGAAACATAAGTCTGAAACATTTGAAAAGTTCAAAGAATTTCAGAGTGAAGTTGAAAATCATCGTAACAAGAAAATAAAATTTCTACGATCTGATCGTGGAGGAGAATATTTGAGTTATGAGTTTGGTCTTCATTTGAAACAATGCGGAATAGTTTCGCAACTCACGCCACCCGGAACACCACAGCGTAATGGTGTGTCCGAACGTCGTAATCGTACTTTACTAGATATGGTGCGATCTATGATGTCTCTTACTGATTTACCGCTATCGTTTTGGGGTTATGCTTTAGAGACGGCTGCATTCACTCTAAATAGGGCACCATCAAAATCCGTTGAAACGACACCTTATGAACTATGGTTTGGCAAGAAACCAAAGTTGTCGTATCTTAAAGTTTGGGGTTGCGATGCTTATGTGAAGAAACTTCAACCTGATAAGCTCGAACCTAAATCGGAGAAATGTGTCTTCATAGGATACCCAAAGGAGACTGTTGGGTACACCTTCTATCACAGATCCGAAGGCAAGACATTCGTTGCTAAGAATGGATCCTTTCTAGAGAAGGAGTTTCTCTCGAAAGAAGTGAGTGGGAGGAAAGTAGAACTTGATGAGGTAATTGTACCTGCTCCCTTATTGGAAAGTAGATCATCACAGAAATCAGTTTCTGCGACACCTACACAATTAGTGAGGAAGTTAATGATAATGATCATGAAACTTCAGATCAAGTTATTACTGAACCTCGTAGGTCAACCAGATTAAGATCCGCACCAGAGTGGTACGGTAATCCTGTTCTGGAGGTTATGTTACTAGACCATGACGAACCTACGAACTATGAAGAAGCGATGGTGAGCCCAGATTCCGCAAAATGGCTTGAGGCCATGAAATCCGAGATGGGATCCATGTATGAGAACAAAGTATGGACTTTGGTTGACTTGCCCGATGATCGGCAAGCCATTGAAAATAAATGGATCTTCAAGAAGAAGACTGACGCTGACGGTAATGTTACTGTCTATAAAGCTCGACTTGTTGCGAAAGGTTTTCGACAAGTTCAAGGGATTGACTACGATGAGACCTTCTCACCCGTAGCGATGCTTAAGTCTGTCCGAATCATGTTAGCAATTGCCGCATTTTATGATTATGAAATTTGGCAAATGGATGTCAAAACTGCATTCCTGAATGGATTTCTGGAAGAAGAGTTGTATATGATGCAACCGGAAGGTTTTGTCGATCCAAAGGGAGCTAACAAAGTGTGCAAGCTCCAGCGATCCATTTATGGACTGGTGCAAGCCTCTCGGAGTTGGAATAAACGCTTTGATAGTGTGATCAAAGCATTTGGTTTTATACAGACTTTTGGAGAAGCCTGTATTTACAAGAAAGTGAGTGGGAGCTCAGTAGCATTTCTGATATTATATGTGGATGACATATTGCTAATTGGAAATGATATAGAATTTCTGGATAGCATAAAGGGATACTTGAATAAGAGTTTTTCAATGAAAGACCTCGGTGAAGCTGCATATATATTAGGCATCAAGATCTATAGAGATAGATCAAGACGCTTAATTGGACTTTCACAAAGCACATACCTTGACAAAGTTTTGAAGAAGTTCAAAATGGATCAAGCAAAGAAAGGGTTCTTGCCTGTACTACAAGGTGTGAGATTGAGTAAGACTCAATGCCCGACCACTGCAGAAGATAGAGAGAAGATGAAAGATGTTCCCTATGCTTCAGCCATAGGCTCTATCATGTATGCAATGCTGTGTACCAGACCTGATGTGTGCCTTGCTATAAGTTTAGCAGGGAGGTACCAAAGTAATCCAGGAGTGGATCACTGGACAGCGGTCAAGAACATCCTGAAATACCTGAAAAGGACTAAGGATATGTTTCTCGTTTATGGAGGTGACAAAGAGCTCATCGTAAATGGTTACGTTGATGCAAGCTTTGACACTGATCCGGACGATTCTAAATCGCAAACCGGATACGTGTTTACATTGAACGGTGGAGCTGTCAGTTGGTGCAGTTCTAAGCAAAGTGTCGTGGCGGGATCTACGTGTGAAGCGGAGTACATAGCTGCTTCGGAAGCAGCAAATGAAGGAGTCTGGATGAAGGAGTTCATATCCGATCTAGGTGTCATACCTAGTGCATCGGGACCAATGAAAATCTTTTGTGACAATACTGGTGCAATTGCCTTAGCAAAGGAATCCAGATTTCACAAGAGAACCAAGCACATCAAAAGACGCTTCAATTCCATCCGGGATTTAGTCCAGGTGGGAGACATAGAAATTTGCAAGATACATACGGATCTGAATGTTGCAGACCCGTTGACTAAGCCTCTTCCACGAGCAAAACATGATCAGCACCAAGACTCCATGGGTGTAAGAATCATTACTGTGTAATCTAGATTATTGACTCTAGTGCAAGTGGGAGACTGAAGGAAATATGCCCTAGAGGCAATAATAAAGTTATTATTTATTTCCTTATATCATGATAAATGTTTATTATTCATGCTAGAATTGTATTAACCGGAAACATAATACATGTGTGAATACATAGACAAACAGAGTGTCACTAGTATGCCTCTACTTGACTAGCTCGTTGATCAAAGATGGTTGTGTTTCCTAGCCATAGACATGAGTTGTCATTTGATTAACGGGATCACATCATTAGGAGAATGATGTGATTGACTTGACCCATTCCGTTAGCTTAGCACTCGATCGTTTAGTATGTTGCTATTGCTTTCTTCATGACTTATACATGTTCCTATGACTATGAGATTATGCAACTCCCGTTTACCGGAGGAACACTTTGTGTGCTACCAAACGTCACAACGTAACTGGGTGATTATAAAGGTGCTCTACAGGTGTCTCCAAAGGTACTTGTTGGGTTGGCGTATTTCGAGATTAGGATTTGTCACTCCGATTGTCGGAGAGGTATCTCTGGGCCCACTCAGTAATACACATCACTATAAGCCTTGCAAGCATTGTGACTAATGAGTTAGTTGCGGGATGATGTATTACGGAACGAGTAAAGAGACTTGCCGGTAACGAGATTGAACTAGGTATCGAGATACCGACGATCGAATCTCGGGCAAGTAACATACCGATGACAAAGGGAACAACGTATGTTGTTATGCGGTCTGACCGATAAAGATCTTCGTAGAATATGTGGGAACCAATATGAGCATCCAGGTTCCGCTATTGGTTATTGACCGGAGAGGTGTCTCGGTCATGTCTACATAGTTCTCGAACCCGTAGGGTCCGCACGCTTAACGTTACGATGACAGTTATATTATGAGTTTATATGTTTTGATGTACTGAAGGTTGTTCGGAGTCCCGGATGTGATCACGGACATGACGAGGAGTCTCGAAATGGTCGAGACATAAAGATTGATATATTGGAAGCCTATGTTTGGACATCGGAAGTGTTCCGGGTGAAATCGGGATTTTTCCGGAGTACCGGGAGGTTACCGGAACCCCCCGGTAACTTAATGGGCCTTAGTGGGCCTAGGTGGAAGAGAGGAGAGGAGGCCAGGGCAGGGCCGCGCGCCCCTTCCCCCCCCCCCAATCCGAATAGGACAAGGAGAGGGGGCGCCGCCCCCCCTTCCTTCCTCCCCTCCACCTCTTCCCCCTCTCTCTCCTAGTCCAACATTAAAAAGGGGGGAGTCCTACTCCCGGTAGGAGTAGGACTCCTCCTGGCGCGCCTCTCCTCCTTGGCCGGCGGCCTCCCCCTTGCTCCTTTATATACGGGGGCAAGGGGGCACCTCTAGACACACAATTGATCAACGATCTTTAGCCGTCTGCGGTGCCCCCCTCCACCATATTACACCTCGATAATATCGTAGCGGTGCTTAGGCGAAGCCCTGCGTCGGTAGAACATCATCATCGTCACCACGCCGTCGTGCTGACGAAACTCTCCCTCAACACTCGGCTGGATCGGAGTTCGAGGGACGTCATCGAGCTGAACGTGTGCTGAACTCGGAGGTGCCATGCGTTCGGTACTTGATCGGTCGGATCGTGAAGACGTACGACTACATCAACCGCGTTGTGTTAACGCTTCCGCTTTCGGTCTACGAGGGTACGTGGACAACACTCTCCCCTCTCGTTGCTATGCATCACCATGATCTTGCGTGTGCGTAGATTTTTTTTTGAAATTACTATGTTCCCCAACATATGTGTATCACTACAATCGAGATTCAATAAACCATTTACATTGGGTGTATGACCATAGAAGGTTTATTCATGTAAACAGAACAATAATTATTCTCCGACTTAAAAGAATAATCGTATTGCAATAAACATGATCAAATCATATTCATGCTCAACGCAAACACCAAATAAAATTTATTTAGGTTCAACACTAATCCCAAAGGTAGAGGGAGTGTGCGATGGTGATCGTATCAACCTTGGAATCACTTCCAACACACACCGTCACTTCGCCCTTAACTAGTCTCTGTTCATTCTGCAACTCCTCTTTCGAGTTACTAATCTCAGCAACTGAACCGGTATCAGAGACCCAGGGGTTGCTACAAACACTAGTAAAGTACACATGAATAACATGTATATCATATATACCTTTGTTCACTTTGCCATCCTTCTTATCCGCCAAGTATTTGGGGCAGTTCCGCTTCCAGTGGCCATTTCCTTTGTAGTAGAAGCACTCAGTTTCAGGCTTGGGTCCAGCTTTGGGCTTCTTCATGGGAGTGGCAACTTGCTTGCCATTCTTCTTGAAGTTCCCTTTCTTTCCCTTGCCCTTTTTCTTGAAACTAGTGGTCTTATTAACCATCAACACTTGATGCTCTTTCTTGATTTCTACCTTCGCCGATTTCAGCATCGCGAAGAGCTCGGGAATCGTTTTCGTCATCCCTTGCATATTCTAGTTCATCACAAAGTTCTAGTAGCTTGGTGATAGTGACTAGAGAACTCTGTCAATCACTATCTTATCTGGAAGATTAACTCCCACTTGATTCAAGCGATTGTAGTACCCAGACATTCTGAGCACATGCTCACTGGCTGAGCTATTCTCCTCCATCTTGTAGGCAAAGTACTTGTCAGAGATCTCATACCTCTCGACACGGGCATGAGTCTAAAATACCAATTTCATCTCTTAGAACATCTCATATGCTCTGTGGCGTTCAAAACGTTTTTGAAGTCCCGATCGTAAGCCGCAAAGCATGGCGCACAAAACTATTAAGTAGCCATCATATCGAGCTTACCAATCGTTCATAACGTCTGTATCTGCTCCTGCAATGGGTCTGTCACCTAGCGGTGCATCAAGGACATAATTCTTATGTGCAGCAATGAGGATAATCCTCAGATCACGGACCCAGTCCGCATCATTGCTACTATCATATTTCAACTTAGTTTTCTCTAGGAACATATCAAAAAATATATGGGAGCTATATCGCGAGCTATTGATCTACAACATAGATATGCAAATACTATCAGGACTAAGTTCATGATAAATTATGTTCAATTAATCAAATAACTTAAGAACTCCCACATAGATAGACATCCCTCAAGTCATCTAAATGATACGTGATCTAAATCAACTAAACCATGTCTGAACATCACGTGAGATGGAGTAGTCATCAATGGTGAACATCTCTATGTTGATTATATCTACTATATGATTCACGTTCGACCATTGGTCTCCAGTGTTCCGAGACCATGTCTGTACATGCTAGGCTCGTCAAGTTTAACCCAAGTATTCCGCATGTGCAAAATTGTCTTGTACCCGTTGTATGTGAACGTAGAGTCTATCACAACCGATCATCACATGATGTCTCAACATTACGAACTGTCGCAACGGTGCATACTCAGGGAGAACACTTATACCTTGAAATTTTAGTTAAGGGGTCATCTTATAATGCTACTGCCGTACTAAGCAAAATAAGATGCACAAAAGATAAACATCACATGCCATCAAAATATGTGACATTATATGGCCATCATCATCTTGTGCTTTTGATCTCCATCTCCAAAGCATCGTCATGATCTCCATCGTCGCCAGCTCGACACCTTGATCTCCATCATAGCGTCGTGGTCGTCTCGTCAACTATTGCTTCTACAACTATCGCTAATGCATAGTGATAAAGTAAAGCAATTACATGGCGTTTGCATTTGATACAATAAAGAGACAACCATAAGGCTCCGGCCGGTTGTCAGATATCTTACAAAACATGATCATCTCATACAATAACGTTTATCACATCATGTCTTGACCATATCACATCACAACATGCCCTGCAAAAACAAGTTAGACGTCCTCTACTTTGTTGTTGCAAGTTTTACGTGGCTACTACGGGCTTCTAGCAAGAACCTTTCTTACCTATGCATCAAAACCACAACGGTGATTTATCAAGTTTGTTGTTTTAACCTTCAACAAGGACCGTCCACAGTCAAATTTGATTCAACTAAAGTAGGAGGAACAGACACCCGCCAGCCACCTTTATCCAAAACTAGTTGCATGTCTATCGGTGGAACCGGTCTCATGAACGTGGTCATGTAAGGTTGGTCTGGGCCGCTTCCTCCAACAATACCGCCAAATTAAAATAAGACATTTGTGGTAAGCAGTATGACGATCACCGCTCACAACTCTTTATGTTCTACTCGTGCATATCATCTATGCATAGACCTGGCTCTGATACCACTGTTGGGAAACGTAGCATGCAATTTCAGAAAAAATTCCTACGCTCACGCAAGATCTATCTAGGAGATGCATAGCAACGAGGGGGAAGAGTGTGTCCACGTACCCTCGTAAACCGAAAGCAGAAGCGTTTGACAACGCGGTTGATGTAGTGGAACTTCTTCTAGCTCCAACCGATCAAGCACCGAACGTACGGCACCTCCAAGTTCTGCACACGTTCAGCGCGATGACGTCCCTCGCCTTCTTGATCCAGCAAGATGTCGAGGAAGTAGATGAGTTCCATCAACACGATGGCGTGGTGACGGTGATGGTGAAGTGATTCTCGTAGGGCTGCGCCTAAGCACCGCAAAACTATGACCGGGGGTGTAAACTGTGGAGGGGGCGCCGCACACGGCTAACAATTGTTGGTGTGTGTTCTAGGTGCCCCCTCCCCACGTATATATAGGTGGGAGGGGGAGGGGAGCAGCCATGGGGCGCCCCAATTAGGAGGAATCCTACTTGGTGGCCTATCCCACTTCGCCCCCTACCATATTTGCCGGAAGGGAAAAGGAAGGGGGGAGAGGAAAGGAAGGGGGAGGCCGACTCCCCCCTTTCCTTCTCCCACTTGGCCGACGGCCTAGGAGGGGTGCGCCAGCCCCTTGTGGGTTGGTGTTCCCCTTCCCCTTTGGCCCATGTGGCCCATTAACCTCTCGGGGTGTCCGGTAACCCCTCTGGTACTCCGATAAATACTCGATACACTCTGAAACACTTCTGGTGTCTGAATACTATCGTCCTATATATCAATCTTTACGTCTCGACCATTTAGAGACTCCTCGTCATGTCCGTGATCTCATCCGAGACTACAAACAACATTCGGTCACCAAATCACATAACTCAGATAATACTAAATCGTCATTGAACGTTAAGCGTGCGGACCCTACGGGTTCGAGAACTATGTAGACATGATGTCTACTACGCAACCTTCCCCTTGTAGACGTTGTTGGGCCTCCAAGTCCAGAGGTTTGTAGGACAGTAGCAAATTTCCCTCAAGTGGATGACCTAAGGTTTATCAATCCGTGGGAGGCATAGGATGAAGATGGTCTCTCTCAAGCAACCCTACAACCAAATAACAAAGAGTCTCTTGTGTCCCCAACACACCCAATACAATGGTAAATTGTATAGGTGCACTAGTTCGGCGAAGAGATGGTGATACAGGTGCAATATGGATAGTAGATATAGATTTTTGTAATCTGAAAATATAAAAACAGCAAGGTAACTAATGATAAAAGTGAGCGTAAACGGTATTGCAATGCTTCGAAACAAGGCCTAGGGTTCATACTTTCACTAGTGCAAGTTCTCTCAACAATAATAACATAACTGGATCATATAAATATCCTCAACATGCAACAAAGGGTCACTCCAAAGTCACTAATAGCGGAGAACAAATGAAGAGATTATTGTAGGGTACGAAACCACCTCAAAGTTATCCTTTCTGATCGATCTATTCAAGAGTACGTAGTAGAATAACATGAAGCTATTCTTTCCGTTCAATCTATCATAGAGTTCGTACTAGAATAACACCTTAACATACAAATAAACCAAAACCCTAATGTCACCTAGATACTCCAATGTCACCTCAAGTATCCGTGGGTATGATTATACGATATGCATCACACAATCTCAGATTCATCTATTCAACCAACACAAAGAACTTCAAAGAGTGCCCCAAAGTTTCTACCGGAGAGTCAAGACGAAAACATGTGCCAACCCCTATGCATAGATTCCCAAGGTCACGGAACCCACAAGTTGATCACCAGAACATACATCAAGTGAATCAATAGAATACCCCATTGTCACCACGGGTATCCCACGCAAGACATACATCAAGTGTTCTCAAATCCTTAAAGATTCAATCCGATAAGATAACTTCAAAGGGAAAACTCAATCCATTACAAGAGAATAGAGGGGTCCAACTATAATAGCAAAGCTCGCGATACATCAAGATCGTGCCAAATCAAGAACACGAGAGAGAGACACACACACAGAGAGAGAGAGAGAGAGAGAGAGAGAGAGAGAGAGAAAGATCAAACACATAGCTACTGGTACATACCCTCAGCCCCGAGGGTGAACTACTCCCTCCTCGTCATGGAGAGCGCCGGGATGATGAAGATGGCCACCGGAGAGGGATTCCCCCTTCCGGCAGGGTGCTGGAACGGGTCTAGATTGGTTTTCGGTGGCTACAGAGGCTTGCGGCGGCGGAACTCCCGATCTAGGTTTCTTTCTAGAAGTTTGGGTATATATGAGAGGTATTGGCGTCGGGAACAATTCAAGGGGGTCTCCAGGCTGTCCACGAGACAGGGGGCGCGCCCTCTACCCTCGTGGGTAGCCCGGGACTCTTCTAGTCCATCTCCGATGCTTCGTGGGCTTCTTCTGGTCCAAAAATAATCTCCGTCAAATTTTAGGTCAATTGGACCCCGTTTGGCTTTCCTTTTCTGCGATACTCAAAAACAAGGAAAACAGAAACTGGCATTGGGCTCTGGGTTAATAGGTTAGTCCCAAAAATCATATAAAATAGCATATAGATGCATATAAAACATCCTAGATGGATAATATAATAGCATGGAACAATCAAAAATTATAGATACGTTGGAGACGTATCAAGCATCCCCAAGCTTAATTCATGCTCGTCCTCGAGTAGGTAAATGATAAAAGCATAATTTTTGATGTGGAATGCTACCTAACATATTTATGAATGTAATTTCCTTTATTGTGGCATGAATATTCAGATCCATAAGATTCAAGACAAAAGTTTAATATTGACATAAAAATAATAATACTTCAAGCATACTAACAAAGCAATTATGCCTTCTCAAAATAACATGGCCAAAGAAAGTTCATCCCTACAAAATCATATAGTTTGGCTATGCTTCCATCTTCGTCACACAAAATATCCAAATCATGCACAACCTCGGTTTCAGCCAAGCAATTGTTTCATACTTTAGAATTTTCAAACTTTTTCAACTTTCACGCAATACATGAGCGCGAGCCATAGACATAGCACTATGGGTGGAATAGAATATAATGATGGGGGTTGTGTGGAGAAGACGAAAAGGGAGAAAGTCTCACATTGACGCGGCTAATCACCGGGCTATGGAGATGCCCATCAATTGATGTCAATGCGAGGAGTAGGGATTGCCATGCAATGGATGCACTAGAGCTATAAATGTATGAAAGCTCAACAAAAGAAACTAAGTGGGTGTGCATCCAACTTGCTTGCTCATGAAGACCTAGGGCATTTGAGGAAGCCCACCATTGGAATATACAAGCCAAGTTCTATAATGAAAAATTCCCACTAGTATATGAAAGTGACAATATAAGAGACTCTCTATCATGAAGATCATGGTGCTACTTTGAAGCACAAGTGTGGAAAAAGGATAGTAGCATTGTCCCTTTTTTTTCTTTTTTTCTCTTTTTTTTATCCCCCCTCCCCTTTTTTTGGCCTTTCTCTTTTTTTGGGTACAATGCTCTATTAATGATGATCATCACACTTCTATTTATTTACAACTCAATGATTACAACTCGATACTAGAACAAAATATGACTCTATATGAATGCCTCCGGCGGTGTACCGGGATGAGCAATGAATCAAGAGTGACATGTATGAAAAATTATGCATGGTGGCTTTGCCACAAATACGATGTCAACTACATGGTCATGCAAGGCAATATGACAATGATGAAGCGTGTCATAATAAATGAAACGGTGGAAAGTTGCATGGCAATATATCTCGGAATGGCTATGGAAATGCCATAATAGGTAGGTATGGTGGCTGTTCTTAGGAAGATATAAGGAGGCTTATGTGTGATAGAGTGTATCGTATCATGGGGTTTGGATGCACCGGCGAAGTTTGCACCAACTCTTGAGGTGAGAAAGGGCAATGCACGGTACCGAAGAGGCTAGCAATGATGGAAGGGTGAGAGTGAGTATAATCCATGGACTCAACATTAATCATAAAGAACTCACATACTTATTGCAAAAATCTACAAGTCATCAAAACCAAGCACTACACGCATGCTCCTAGGGGGGAGGTTGGTAGGAGTTAACCATCGCGCGCCCCCGACCTCCACACAAAGGAAGACAATCAAAGAAATACCTCATGCTTCAAATTTGTCACACAACAGTTACCAATCGTGCATGCTACGGGACTTGCAAACCTCAACACAATGTTTGTCAAATTCACAACTACTCTACTAGCATGACTCTAATATCACCATCCTCATATCTCAAAACGATCATCAAGCATCAAACTTCTCATAGTATTCAATGCACTTTATATGAAAGTTTTTATTATATCCCTCTTGGATGCCTAGCATGAGATTTTATCTATTTCTTCAAAATAAAACCACCGCCGTGCTCTAAGAGGATATAAGTGAAGCACTAGAGCAAATGACAAACTACTCCAAAAGATATAAGTGAAGATCAATGAGTAGTTGAATAATTATGTAACTATGTGAAGACTCTCTAACATTTAAGAATTTCAGATCTTGGGATATTATTCAAACAGAAAGCAAAACAAAATAAAACAAAATGACGCTCCAAGCAAAACACATATCATGTGGTGAATAAAAATATAGCATCAAGTAAAGTTACCGATGAACGAAGACGAAAGAGGGGATGCCATCCGGGGCATCCCCAAGCTTAGGCTCTTGGTTGTCCTTGAATATTACCTTGGGGTGCCTTGGGCATCCCCAAGCTTAGGCTCTTGCCACTCCTTGTTCCATAGTCCATTGAATCTTTACCCAAAACTTGAAAACTTCACAACACAAAACTCAACAGAAAACTTGTAAGCTCCATTAGTATAGCAAAAATAAATCACCACTTCGGTACTGTTGTGAACTCATTCTAAATTCATATTGGTGTTATATCTACTGTATTCCAACTTCTCTATGGTTCATACCCTCCGATACTTCTCATAGATTCATCAAAATAAGCAAACAACACAATGAAAACAGAATCTGTCAAAAACAGAACAGTCTGTAGTAATCTGTATCAAACATATACTTCTGAAACTCCAAAAATTCTGAAACAAATTGGTTGACCTTAGGAATTTGTCTATTAATCATGTGCAAAAAGAATCAACCTAAAAGCACTCTCCAGTAAAAAATGGCAGCATATCTCGTGAGCGCTAAAGTTTCTGTTTTTTACAGCATGATCATAAAGACTTTACCCAAGTCTTCCCAAAGGTTCTACTTGGCACAAACACTAATCAAAACATAAAACCACATCTAACCAGAGGCTAGATATATTATTTATTACTAAACAGGAGCAAAAAGCAAAGAACAAAAATAAAATTGGGTTTCCTCCCAACAAGCGCTAACGTTTTAACGCCCCTAGCTAGGCATGATGATGACAATGATGCTCACATGAAAGATAAGAATTGAAACATAACAGGAGCATCATGAAGCGTATGACTAGCACATTTAAGACTAACCCACATCCTATGCATAGGGATTTTGTGATCAAACAACTTATGGGAACAAGAATCAACTTGCATAGGAAGGCAAAACAAGTGCAACTTTAAAAATTTCAACACATAGAGAGGAAACTTGATATTATTGCAATATGTAAAAGCACACGTTCCTCTCTCATAATAATTTTCAGTAGCATCATGAATGAATTCAATAATATAGCCATCACATAAAGCGTTATTCTCATGGTGCACGGGCATAGAAATTTTACTACTCTCCACATAAGCAAAATTCTTCTGATTCGGAATAGTGGGAGCAAACTCAACAAAATAACTATCATGTGAGGCATAATCCAATTGAAAATTAAAATCATGATGACAAGTTTCATGGTTATCTTTATTCTTTATAGCATACGTGTCATCACAATAATCATCATAATAGGAGGCATGCTTTCATCATAATAAATTTGATCATCAAAACTTGGGGGACTAAACATATCATCTTCATCAAACATAGCATCCCCAAGCTTGTGCCTTTGCATATCATTAGCATCATGGGTATTCAAAGAATTCATACTAACAACATTGCAATCATGCTCATCATTCAAAGATTTAGTGCCAAACATTTTAATGCATTCTTCCTCTAGCAATTGAGTACAATTATCGGAATCCTTATTTTCACGGAAGACATTAAAAAGATGAAGCATATGAGGCACCCTCAATTCCATTTTTTGTAGTTTTCTTTTATAAACTAAACTAGTGATAAAACAAGAAACAGAAAGATTCGATTGCAAGATCTAAAGATATACCTTCAAGCACTCACCTCCCCGGCAACGGCGCCAGAAAAGAGCTTGATGTCTACTACGCAACCTTCCCCTTGTAGACGTTGTTGGGCCTCCAAGTGCAGAGGTTTGTAGGACAGTAGCAAATTTCCCTCAAGTGAATGACCTAAGCTTTATCAATCCGTGGGAGGCGTAGGATGAAGATGGTCTCTCTCAAGCAACCCTGCAACCAAATAACAAAGAGTCTCTTGTGTCCCCAACACACCCAATACAATGGTAAATTGTATAGGTGCACTAGTTCGGCGAAGAGATGGTGATACAAGTGCAATATGGATAGTAGATATAGGTTTTTGTAATCTGAAAATATAAAAACAGCAAGGTAACTAATGATAAAAGTGAGCGTAAACGGTATTGCAATGCTTCGAAACAAGGCCGAGGGTTCATACTTTCACTAGAGCAAGTTCTCTCAACAATAATAACATAACCGGATCATATAAATATTCCTCAACATGCAACAAAGGGTCACTCCAAAGTCACTAATAGCGGAGAACAAACGAAGAGATTATTGTAGGGTACAAAACCAACTCAAAGTTATCCTTTCTGATCGATCTATTCAAGAGTCTGTAGTAGAATAACATGAAGTTATTCTTTCCGTTCAATCTATCATAGAGTTCGTACTAGAATAACACCTTAAGATACAAATCAACCAAAACTCTAATGTCACCTAGATACTCCAATGTCACCTCAAGTATCCGTGGGTATGATTATACGATATGCATCACACAATCTCAGATTCATCTATTCAACCAACACAAAGAACTTCAAAGAGTGCCCCAAAGTTTCTACCGGAGAGTCAAGACGAAAACGTGTGCCAACCCCTATGCATAGATTCCCAAGGTCACGGAACCCGCAAGTTGATCACCAAAACATACATCAAGTGAATCAATAGAATACCCCATTGTCACCATGGGTATCCCACGCAAGACATACATCAAGTGTTCTCAAATCCTTAAAGACTCAATCCGATAAGATAACTTCAAAGGGAAAACTCAATCCATTACAAGAGAGTAGAGGGGGAGAAACATCATAAGATCCAACTATAATAGAAAAGCTCGCGATACATCAAGATCGTGCCAAATCAAGAACACGAGAGAGAGAGAGAGAGAGAGAGATATCAAACACATAGCTACTGGTACATACCCTCAGCCCTGAGGGTGAACTACTCCCTCCTCGTCATGGAGAGCGCCGGGATGATGAAGATGGCCACCGGAGAGGGATTCCCCCCTCCGGCAGGGTGCCGGAACGGGTCTAGATTGGTTTTCGGTGGCTACAGAGGCTTGCGGCGGCGGAACTCCCGATCTAGGTTTCTTTCGGGAAGTTTGGGTATATATGAGAGGTATTGGCGTTGGGAACAAGTCAGGGGGGGCCTTCGGGCTGTCCACGAGGCAGGGGGGCGCGCCCCCTACCCTCGTGGGTAGCCTGGGACTCTTCTGGTCCATCTTCGATGCTCCATGGGCTTTTTCTGGTCCAAAAATAATTTCCGTCAAATTTCAGGTCAATTGGACTCCGTTTGGTTTTCCTTTTCTGCGATACTCAAGAACAAGGAAAAAACAGAAACTGGCACTTGGCTCTGGGTTAATAGGTTAGTCCCAAAAATCATATAAAATAGCATATAAATGCATATAAAACATCCTAGGTGGATAATATAATAGCATGGAACAATCAAAAATTATAGATACGTTGGAGACGTATCAAGACATGACCGAGACACCTCTCCAGTCAATAACCAATAGCGGAACCTGGATGCTCATATTGGCTCCTACATACTCTACGAAGATCTTTATCAGTCGAACCGTTATGACAACATACGTTATTCCCTTTGTCCATTGGTATGTTATTTGCCCGAGATTCGATCGCCGGTATCTTCATACCTAGTTCAATCTCGTTACCGGCAAGTCTCTTTACTCGTTCGATAATACATCATCCTGTAACTAGCTCATTAGTCACTTTGCTTGCAATGCTTATTATTATGTGCATTACCGAGAGGGCCCAGAGATAACTCTCCGATACTCGGAGTGACAAATCCTCATCTTGATCTATGCCAACCCAACAAACACCTTCGGAGATACCTGTAGAGCATCTTTACAATCACCCAGTTACGTTGTGACATTTGATAGCACACAAGGTATTCCTCCGGTATTTGGGAGTTGCATAACCTCATAGTCGAAGGAATATGTATTTGACACGAAGAAAGCAATAGCAATAAAACCGAACGATCAATATGCTAAGCTAATGGATGGGTCTTGTCCATCACATCATTCTCCTAATGATGTGATCCCGTTATCAAATGACAACTCATGTCCATGGTTAGGAAACCTCAACCATCTTTGATCAGCGAGCTAGTCAAGTAGAGCTCACTAGGGACACTATGTTTGTCTATGTATTCACATATGTATTTAGGTTTCCGATCAATACAATTCTAGCATGAATAATAAACATTTATCATGAATAAGAAAATATAAAATAACAACTTTATTATTGCCTCTAGGGCATATTTCCTTCATATTTTATTGTTTGGCAGGATATAAGGGGTCTGCTAGAGATGCTCGGAGGCGTACCAGGAGCGTGTGACTGACGCTTTGGTAGCTAGTTTGAATGATGGTGACGAGCATTAATGTCGTCCGATTTACCCACAGTAACTAAATATGGTATATTCATCTAGCCGCGCGAATGTGTGGGTCACACTGCTAGTTATGCATTATGTCAGAAAGTAGTAAATATCTAGGACAAGACTCAATTGTCATGGCAAATTCACACCACATACTCCGCACCAGTGCATTAGTCATCTTACATTGTGCATCGCGACCAAGGCGGAAGGGAAAACGAGAGGAATTAATGTTTATTTACGAATTAATATCATTTCACGCAATGAACTGCCCACTGCATGCTGTGCTAGGTTATCTCAAGTCATTCAAAGCATAGACGCCCCTCGTCTCTTATTGGTTGATTCTTTTATTCATGTTAAGAAACAAGGAACAAGGAACAAGGTGGGAGTTAATGCATCACACCTAAGCGTTTTAGGATTATTTGGTTTTCATAATGTGTCTAATGCATAGGTACAGAGGGAGTAGTATTAGCGTATACTGTGTGAGAACAAACCAATCTGATAGGTGAAGATGAATTTAATTTGGCTGGTAATCTCTTAATGAACGGCATGCATGTCATAATGAAACAATATGTTAACAAGATTTTTATGTTCAAATTAATACACAACTTTATATTTTATAAACTTGTGGAAGCTCTCGAGTACACCAAATTAAACTATTAGCAATCTAGAAAAGCATACGAAATACCAAACCATATGTGTACTAAAGTGGAGTTTGCAAATTTTTATGTTCTTTGGTGATTGTAATAACTATGATATTTGTAGTACAAGTACAAATTATGCACATCATGTCAATTTTTTAATGAACCCAAGTTGCAAGACACATTTGGCATATCCTAGAAGTTTATATGAGCTTACATAATAATACACTAGAAATCACTATTAATATTTTTATGAGACTGTATGTTTTACAAATCTTTATCATGATATTTAATGATAGTAAAACATATAAACACACACACACATGCAAATATATATTTATACACTACATAGTTAATACAATTTTAAAAAAAATCAAAGATTTTTTGTTATATCATAGAATTATTATTTAGGTGAAGCGAAGTTTTAGTGATAGACATTAAAATTACATAACAAAGAAAGAACAATATATGTATTATTTACCAACACTTTTGTGTTGTTAAATATGCTACTCCCTCCGATGCATATTATTTGTCGTTTAAATGGATGTATCTAGCACTGAAATATGTCTAGATACATCTGTTTGGGCAACAAATAGTATGGATCGGAGGGAGTAGCTAAATAATATAAAAGTGTAGTAATTAAGCTATAGTTTTATACAACTAATTTAAATAAGTACATTAGTTTATTATAAAAATATGTTTTTACTATGTCCTGGGTCCAATATGTGTTTGGACTGGCCCTAGCTGGCAAGGAGAACTCGAAAATGTGAGCACCAGAGATGAGGGAGATTGCTCGAAAGGCCGGAGCGCTTCTAGCGGGGCCGACCACGTGCACTTGTCGATATTGATGGCTTGTCTCAGAGACCTGGCGGCATTGATCCGTCACGCCGAGGAGTTGTCCTACTGCTTGTGCAGGCATCCCATCAACATAGGTTCACCGCAACAGTAGACGCGACAGCGGCCAGGCTAGGACTGGAGGAGGCCGTTGCAGCTTTGGATAAGGTATCCTCAAACCCCGACCTCAACATAGTTTCGGCGAGCACCGCCAAACTGTTGTCCTTGGAAGCGGCGGCGGCATTGACGGCTAGCCGGCGGGAGCAGGAGCCCGATATGTCTGTTTCGGAAGCGCCGACGGATAGACGAGCGTAGGTTTCAGGCACGTCCCATGAGCTTTTTGGGGTTGTGATCACAGGTTCCCTTGCACTTCTAACCTAGTGCATTTTCAGTCCTAGTATTGGCTTTTATCTTACTAGCACTTGCCAAGGAGAACTTAATCTCGTTGGAAAGCAGTCATGGTTTTTTGGTTCCATTGGTTGAAAGGATCGATATAGTTGACTAGAGGGGGGTGAATAGGCAACTAACAATTTTTAGCTTTTCTTTAACAAATTAAACTTTGCATCAAAGTAGGTTGTCTAGATGTGCAACTAGGTGAGCAACCTATATGATGCAACAACAACAAGAGATAACCAAGAGTGAAGCCGGTGAAGACAAGGATGTGTTACCGAAGTTCCTTCCCTTTGAGAGGAAGTACATCTCCGTTGGAGCGTTGTGGAGGCACAATGCTCCGCAAGAAACCACTAGGGCCACCGTATTCTCCTCACGCCCTCACACAATGCGAGATGCCGTGAATCCACTATTGGTGCCCTTGGAGGCGGCGACCGAACCTTTACAAACAAGGTTGGGGCAATCTCCACAACTTAATTGGAGGCTCCCAACAACACCACGAAGCTTCACCACAATGGAATATGGCTCCGCGGTGACCTCTACCGTCTAGGGTGCTCAAACACCCAAGAGTAACAAGATCCGCAAGGGATTAGTGGGGGGAATCAAATTTCTCTTGGTGGAAGTGTAGATCGGGGCCTTCTCAAGCAATCCCTAGAAAATCAACAAGTTTGATTGGCTAGGGAGAGAGATCGGGCGAAAATGGAGCTTTGAGCAACAATGGAGCTTGGGGGAGGAAGAGGTGGTCAACTTGGGGAAGAAGACCCCCTTTATATAGTGGGGGGAAAGATCCAACTGTTACCCACTTATTCAGCCCGCGACATGCGGTACTACCGCACAGACACGCGGTACTACTGCAAGGGCTTGCGGTACTACCGCTCGCACAACAGAGACCAGACGAGGCCCTGTTGCGTATAACAACGAGCGGTAGAACCGCCGGAGCGGTACTACCGCATGCCCTTGCGATACTATCGCAAGGCAGGGTTCAACTGGGCTGGGAAGGTACGGACTAATAAAATTACATCCGTGCTACTTCCGCTGAGTTTCGGTCTGTGCGAAAATCCGACACGGTACTACTGCTCAGAGGGAGCGGTACTACCGCGTAGGTCGCGGAAGTAAAACAAATTACTTCTGCACCTACTTCCGTGCGTGCCAGCGTTCTGGGCTAGAGGCCACGATACTACCGCTGGCTAGGAGCGGTACTACTGCACAGCGCGGTACTACCGCTGCCCTGGGCGGTACTACCGTGGACAGCTGCTGTACTACTGCTCCTTTGAGCAGTACTACCGCACGCCACAGAAACTCTAGAACTAGGAGGCCTTCATCTTCGCATGGACAAGGGAAAACGATCGGTGCTCCAATGAAGCAAAGGAAAGGTGGTGCAAAGGAACAGATGTGTACGTGTTGATTCCACCCTAACCTTTCCGAAGCGGACCCCTCTTAATAGTACGGCTTTCCTACGACTCAAATCCACCGAAAAGAAACGTAGAGAAATGCCGTCTTCGATAGGCTCCGAGGGGCACCGAATCGTCTTGTGCCTAGACATGAGATATCTGAAATGCTCAATGCACACGATTAGTCCGCAAATGCATTGTCATCAATCACCAAAACCACATAGGAAGAAATATGCCCTTATAGTTTTGGTATTCATCTTGAACGATGTAATGGCAAGAGATCATTTGTAAATGCAATCCAAATTTTGGTGTGGAATTTGGAGAGTATGAACATTATACTTTGATGTACATGAGTTAACATTGGTACTCTACTTATACCAAATTAATAGTTGGCAGCCAAAGTTATTTGTTTTCTTTTCTGTACAAGGGGTGAAAGTTCTGGCTTAATTAACAAAAAACAAGCTTTATTGAGCAGCACATAGAAAAATGACAACATGAAATGAATCAAAATTTTCCATGTCATTCAGATCAAAATTACAAACAAATAAACTTCACCAAAACTATAAATTACGCTTATATGCCTAAATAACTGATGTGGACATAACTATCATAAAAACATCTACAAAAATTACACGGCAAATTAAAAACCAGGTACTTTCGTTTTTTGGTACGCGTGATTTAACTCACAAGAATATGATGCTACGCTCATTATTCGTTTTACTTATACAAAGGAACAGAGTAGGTCAAAAGAGTCATCAAGAGAAGGCACTTGGACATAGAAGACGAAGATGCATGCACGTTCAATTCAGAAGAAGAAATACTCGCTGCATGCGCCTTGTCATCCATCCATCATGCATGTCATCCATCCATACGCATGCAACATGGGCCACAAGTTCAAGTGTACAAGACCATAGGCGTTCAACTTTGTTCCAGGATAGAAAAAAACAACTATATACGTGGGTCTCAGGATCGTTTGGTGCGCCGTACAACGCGGGTCACCAAATCATTAGCCAACAAGCCGTGTACGCCTCCCGTACGGGCCCAGGATGACCCATCGCCCAACAATCAAAGGCGGCGGCCGTGTTTAATAAATAAATAGCTAGCAATTGTTGGGAGCAACTAGTTAACGAGCGCTCCTTTGGGAGCCTCGCAACAATCAACGCCACTTGGCGTGCTCTCAGCCATTTGCCACGTGTCGCGCTATGGACGCTCCCTCCAGATTTTGTTTTTTTTATTTTTCTGCACACGTTTTCGGCTTTTTAGACGGTTTTTCCCTTTTTTCGACGTTTTGGTTTTTCCCCGGTCTTCCTTAGCGTTTCGACCAAAAAAAAAATTGCGCGAAAAAACGCGTTTACTTTTTTTCCCTTTCGTGAAAAGTCACTTTTTTCGCGAGGGGCACGGTTGTGCTTTAGCGAGAGTCACGGCCGTGCCTTTCGGAAACGAAAAAAAACGCGTTTTCTATTTTTTTTCGCGAGAGTCACGGTTTTACTTCCGCGAGAGGCAGGGTTGTGCTTTCGTGAGAGTCACGGCCGTGCCTCTCGGAAAGGGAAAAACAAAACGCGTTTCTGTTTTTTTTTCTTTCGCGAGAGTCACGGTTTTGCTTCCGCGCGAGGCACGGTTGTGCTTTTGCGAGAGTCACGGTCGTGCATCTCGGAAAGGGAAAAAAATGCGCGTTTTCTGTTTTTTTTTCTTTCGCGAGAGTCACGGTTTTGTTTTTGCCAGAGGCACGGTTGTGCTTTCGCGAGAGTCACGGGCGTGCTTCTTTCGGAAAGGGGAAAAAACGCGTTTTCTGTTTTTTTTTTCTTTTCACGAGAGTCACGGTTTTGCTTCCACGAGAGGCACGGTTGTGATTTCGCGAGAGGCACGGGCGTGCCTCTTTCGGAAAAGGAAAAAACCGTGCTCCTGGTTTGGTTTTTTCGTCCGGTTTTTTCGTGAAAAAAAGTTCGTCAAAACCTATCAACATGGGATCTAGTTTTGAAGATCTCGACGCGAGGAATCCAATGGTGAAAACGGTTTGAGATTTGGACGCACGGTTTAAGAGATAAAACGTTTTGAATAAACGAATCTACGAAAAGAGGGAAAACTCCCAGGTTGCGACAAGTGGCGCGCTGCATGTGCGCCACTTGTCGTGACCTCGGAAGATGGAGTGTTTTTTGCAACGAGTACTCTTAATTAGTGATTTCGGGAATTGTTAGGGTTAGACTCAGGTTTTGTTTAGAGAAATTTAGCTATATTGCTACTTTTACTTGTCTTCGCTCGTAGCGGCTAGTGCGACCATCAAGACATCCTATCGGAACCCCATCTTGTGAGATTAATCCCATCTAACATATTCGTAATTTTGAGATTGTTTGGCTATTATTTTCTTGCATGTTCTTCGATTTGCTTGCAGGAAAAATCCTTCGTGGATAAGTCGATCGTGCCGTTGGCTCGGTCGATAACGTCGTGGAGTTGGTTCAGCGATTGCCGTGGATATCAGTCGTGTACGGTTTTCCCTGTACGGTTGGTAGCCGGATCGTGAGGGTCAAGTCCCACCCAAAATCGTAGTTATCTCCCTCTCGTCGAATGATCGGGTCCCCAGTTCACATCAATAACCCACTTCTTTCTCTAAAACTTAGCATGGCTGTAGCGGCGACCCTAAATTTATTATGCAAGCTTTTTAGGCCAAGGCGGTTAAAACAAAAGTTTTAACTTGGACAAAGTAGTCAATTAGCGATTATCACATTTTATATAGCTAACACTTTCTTGTCAGGAACACTTTCGAAGAATTTTTGTAAGGGACAATTACATTTGAGCCCTTAGTTATGTCACACCCGTTTGATTTGCCCCTAAATTCAAAAAACCCTCCTTTCTGTCCAAACTCGTTCGCTCCACTTATGCTTTTACCCTTCGACCGTTTGACCGACACTTTAAAAACTTCATAACGAATTCATACTAACTCCAAAAAATGCAAATAAGATATCAAAATGTTCATAACAACATCACCTATCTGTGCATGCCATTTGCATTCATTAAAAAAGTGATCAAAATCCCCCATCTTAGTTTGAGCTCATATGATCTCAGCATGAATAGTAAAATTTAAAAAATGATAAAAAAATCAAAAAAACTGAATTTTTTTGTGGCAAACATTGACAAATGTTAAGTTCAAAAGATTAATACATATGTTTAAAATAAAATCAGAAAATCGCGAGAGCAAATCTACACCACATCAAAGTAACAACAAATCTGGTAGATGACGGTGACTCTGATAGGCCACTATGAGCTTAGTTAGCTTGTTAGTCTTTCTCTCTATCCCCCCTCTCTCTCTGTCTCTCTCTATGACATCATGCAAGTTGTGCTGAAATCTATGTAAACTAGATTTCTATGTTTAATCCGTTCAGAACTTTTTATTTTAGAAATTGGCAAGAGCTCTTGTATATACGAGCTGAAACCAAACATCAAGATGTGCATACCAAATAAAAAAATTGCATGTAAGCATAACTGAACTAGCGATATGTTTATGTTCATGGATGATCGGTGATATTTATCATGCATATGTTGAACTTATTATCGAATATAACTTGCCACACATTTGCAAATGATACATTTTACACTCTGTAACATTCTATAAATATGAACATCTAATAATACACCAGAAACCACTATTAAGATATTAGTTGGATATTATTCTTTAGAAACCTCTAACATTATATTAATCAAACTAAACTATGCATGCACATACACAAATATTTCAAAGATAACTTATGTTACAACACTTAATTTAAATTTAACATAAACAAAGTGATCGGTGACATACGTTACAACCAATAACAAGTTAACTATACCAACGAAGTTGGTTAACTAGACCAACTAAATAATAAAATGTTAATTCCTTAATAGTGTAGTTTCTCTGGACCACATTATAATTTCGACAAGTTAACTATAAATAAAAAAGTATAAAAGTTTGATATAAAAATTATTTATTTGATTTCGCTCCGGATCACATTTATAATTTCTCTGGACCGCTCCCGGTTGTTTTGGCAAGCGTCGTGAAACTACTAGCCATGGAAGCGGATTGACGGCCCGTCGGCGGGAGCAATAGCCCAGCATTTCTGGATCGACAGGATTAGCGGTTGGCCAAGCGCAGGTTTCAGGCACGTCGAATGAGCTACTATGGGTTGCGATCACGGGTTCCCTCAGACTCCTCCCCTATTTTTGGTTGCCGGTCTCTTTAGGGCGGTATTTTGTGTAGAGGACAAGAGTCTGCCCCAAAATTACAGAGGTACTCCTCGCAGGGGGCAAGAACTATGACGAGAGCCCCGAAGAAGGGATGTCTTCTCCTCCGCCATCACCACCTACCCGGGACATCAGCAAGAACTGGACCGCCGTGTACTTGGACTCCACCAACACCAGCGGGGCTACGCCTCGTCCTTTTCCGACGACACCGTCGCCTGTCGATTCGACCGCACCTCTGGCGGCGCAAGAACCAAAAGCAAACGCAACAAGAGGACGAGGTGGCATCTGCCAGCAAGACGCGACCAAGAACTCCTCGCGAGGAGGAGGAGGAGGTGGCATCCGCTCGCAAGAATAAGGCGCGGAGGGGCTACTTCCACTTTCCAGCCCTGTTTAGCGCGATGAGGACCTCAGAGGCGGGAGGTGACTCGATCTGCCGGAGAGTTACCAACAGCGGCGAGCACGCCAACGACATAGATGGCCCGTCTCTTTTGCCGGCTCCGACGTTCGTGGAAGCAGAGGGGAGGTACTTGGCAGGCCTGATCTCCCGGGCCGAGTAGTTCTCCAACTGCGTGAGCGGGCACCTCATCCTCGCCGACCCGTCGTAGCTGACCCTGGCGCTGCAGACGTTCGCTGCAGCTGCACGCACGACAGAGGCAAAGGCGGCCGGGGTGGGGCTTGAGTTGGCAGCTGCCGCTTTGTACAAGGTATCCTCAAATCCGAAGCTCGAGGTGATTCACGCAATCGATGCCAAACAGCTTGCCTACGAAGCGACGACATTGGTGGCCAGTCCATGGGAGTAGAAGTTGTGCGCTTCTGGTTGTTGGACGGCCGGCCAGCACTCTTCGAGCTCGTCCACCGAATTGTTCTGGGTTGTGATTGCCCGTTCCCTCACACTTCTCCCCTACTTGTCGAAGCAAATTCCGACAGAGGGTCATTTTGTGGTTGGCCTTATCTTTCGGGTAGTGATTTGTGTAGCTTTAATCGGAGGAGTGATGAGCGCGAGAGCCATGCACACGAAGTGTGCCGATATCGTGGGAGTCTTCTCCTTAAGTGCACTTTCAGTCCTAGTATTTGCTTTTGTTGCATTTGCGCTTGCACGGGGGGCATTTGATTGTAATTGTAGCACACCTGTTCATATTATGTAGGACCAGGAAGTTATTTCATTGGTTTTGGTATTCATCTTGAATGGTGGCAATGGCAGGACACCATCAATATGTAAATGCAATCCAAATTCTGCATGGATGGACAGAGTGATGAATTGCACATTTTGGAGAGTATGAACATTTTACTTTGATGTACCTGATTCAAGATTCTCCATAACATGTGCATATAGCTACTTATGTTCAGGTAAGGTGAACATGTGGCCGTGAACAAACTGCCAATCTGAAACTTTTCACAAAGACAGGGATCAACTGATTGCCTACAATTATTTACCTGATTACCTATAAAATATGTTTGTTTGTTTTTTGATAAAAGAAGGGCTCGCCCCTTCCGATTTCCATTAGAGAAACCAACAGCAAGTTCAGAGACAACATAAAAGTTCAGGACAGCACCAAACAGAACTAAACTAAAACTCGACAGCTAATTATTACAGACCAGAACGAGATCCACCGGATCTTAGCTACATCAATCCAAAGTTCTTAGATCAACTAAACGCAAAACAGACTACTAGCAAGGGCGGCAAAGCAAGGACACCAAAGCTTCAGGACAAAGATCTCTCTATTCCAGGCGCGCCACATTGAATCTCCATCCCTGCGAAGCCTTGTAAACCTCACTTGCTACCCGTTCTAGCAGCCTTGTGCCCAATTCCAGTACCCTTTTTCATTGCTCCTTTATCTGCAACACAGACCAATCCACAATCCAGTGGCATAAATTTTTGATTAGTATCATTGGATCAGTAAAGTGTTTCTTGTCAAAAATCACCCCATTTCTGCACTTCCATATTGTCCAGAATAGAGCAGAGACACCCACTAGCACAAGTTGTTTATCTTCTTTAGAAAAGGTTTTAATCCACGGTCCCAAACATTCCTCCATACTGGAGGGGGTCTTTTTCAAACCAAAGGTGCATTGCAAAAGACTCCAAATTAGATCAGCTGCAGAACAAGTAAAAAACAAATTATCTACAGTTTCATGTTTGCCCACAGAACACGCAAGTTTTTTCTCCTTTCCAGCCTCTTTTTAATAGAGTCTCTGGCCAATATACTTTTTCTGTTTGCAAGCCATAAAAACACTTTGATTTTGGCTGGTATCTTAATCTTCCACAGAATTTTTTGTGGGAAATTAAGTTTATCAGCAATCAACTTCCCATACAATGATTTGACAGAAAATCTGTGACCTATAAAATATGTGATTTGTAGTAATACATTTACTGGAATATGAGTTGTATATGTAGGAGCTACAACTTTCCTTGGTATAAATGTTAAAAGGGAAAAGAGGTTTCCAAGTGCAGTGCAGATAAAATATGTGATACAATGGTGACCTTGATAAAGAAATGTAATGTTGTACATTGTTCAGTGACTTACTAGTATATTTTCCTATTGGTCTTCTGCGGCAAGCAATCGGATCTACGGCCATGAGTAGTTCACACACATCTCAATCTCCCTCGGGTTGCTTCAACTTCGCGCCCGAGCACAGGTAACACGCAATATACAAAATAGCATCTTCCATACCCACATAGCAGCAGCACCACCACCACCACCAGCAGCAGCAGTAGAGAAAAGGGAACGGATAGAATAGGATGCGTGGGCACTAGGGCAAGAGATGCGAGATGTTGATGTTCAGTCGCAGGTACTACGTACTCCTATATCTAGTTGACTTCGCCGCCGAACTGGGCGATATGCCTGACGAGCGATGGCGCGTGTCCTTCGCCGCCGATCTGCAGACGTGTACGCTCGCGTTCCACGGCGGCGTGCTGGTTCTCCGACGAGACGCACTCCGTCTCGTCCTGATTGACGGGAGCGGGGTCACGGTTGACGCCCGGTTTCTCCGTGTGGGGGAACACATCGACATCGACGAAATCGTCTCGCTGCCGTGCCACTTCGCGAAGATTCGGGACCGATTACCGGCGACGTGGTCGTCTCCAGCGGGCGTGACGTATGGCCCGACACGAGGCCCGGTGCACGGGAGACGTGCGGGGCACCAGGCGTGCGGGGCGGATCGTGTTGGGGCGGCCCCGAGCCCCACCCACCGCCCACCAATGGCGGATGGATGTGTGGGTCCAACCCCATGGCCGCCTGACCGCCATGAGGGACCCAACCCTGATCCTGGCGTGGTGCCTTCTAGAGCGAGGGAGGCGGGGAGAGCCGCACCATTTCCCCCACCTACCACCACTACGCGTGCGCGAGACACACATCTCGCACATCTCTTCGAGCACCCGTGGGAGCGTGCTAGGGTTTGCCCTCCCAATCTCCCCTCCCGTGATTCCTTCGGCTGGTGGCGCGGCAAGGCCGGCGGCGACGACCGCTCCTTCGCCCAGGTAGCTGCGGCGAAGCAGGCGGGGGTGACGCCACGCGCTGCGATGGGGGATCGTGGGGAGGGAGATCTGGAGGATGGCGAGCGGAGGGCGCGACAACACGGCGCGGGGAGGATTCAGCGGAGGGCGCAAGGCCTCGCTGCCAAACCAGACTCGCCACATGGTCTGGCAGCGGCCAGATCCACCACCGCCGGCGACGGGCGACGCGAGATCTGGTGTAGGCGAAGTCGGGGACAGATGGGAAGCCGCCGTGCGAGCCATGAGCGGTGCGGCCAAGGAATCGACGACGAGCACCAAGGAGCCGCCTCTACCTCCACCTTCTGGGCAAGCGACGACCAAAAGCTCCACCGAGCTCTGCATCAACTGCTCTCTCCCAGGTCATTTCGCTCCTCGCTGCCCTACTATCCGTTGCGAGAAATGCAACAAATTAGGTCATATGGCTCAATTATGTCAGATTCTGAGGCCTTGGGAGTGTGTTCCATTCATGTGCGGCTTTCAGTCGCCTGGCCAGGGGTTTTTCTATATTCCTGATATGTGTGCTGCTAAGCAGAGTGTAGAAAAAACTAACAACGTGGTGATTACTATTGTGGAGGGGTGTGCTACTGTGAAAGAGATTGAGCAGGAATTCAATGCCATCTTTGCAAAAAAAAACCTGGTAAAAAGAAATGGCGTTGTACAGCCCGTTCCATTGGCCCTGCCCAGTTTGTGATGCGATTTCCTAATGCTAGTGAAGTTGATAGAGCATGTCGTTATGGGAAACGCATGCCTCTGAAGGAGGGGACTATTGTGGTTTATATTACTCCTTGGACTGCTTCGATAGGAGCTAAAGGAATCATGGAGAAAGCCTGGGTTCGTAACATTCCTATAGAAAAGAGATGCACTGAACATGTGGCATATGTTGGGGGCTTGGTTGGGATAACATTAGAAGTTGATGAAGCTACTATTCATAAGCCTGAATATGCTAGAATCCTTCTTGGATGCAGAGAAGTTGAGAAAATTCCCCCCTCAGCTGAAGGGATGCTGGGGAACAATACTATGACTTTTTTTATGAAGTGGAAAAAGTTGTGACAGTAGGGTTTGATAAAAGCCAGTCTTCCATTGCTGTTGATAGTAGTGCATCTCCTTCCTTCCCCAAGAAAGCGAGGATGGAATCATATCCTGCTTCTTCTACTGGGCAAGGGGAGACAAGTGCATCCATGGCCGGCACTTTCTCATCACAGAACTATGACAAAGGGATGCAGCGGTTGACTACAGTTGCTGAAAGTGAAGAGGAAGAGGAAAGTGATGAAGGTAATCATACGAAGCTGCTGATTGAAACCATGGCCAGAGAACATGCTGCTGGAAAAGTGTCTTATTGTGGTCCGCAAACTGGTAATACATCATATGGAACAGTCTCTGAGGAGCTGGAGGTGGATGAGATGTCTGGATCTCCCACAAATGATGTTAATATACATAAAGGTGCTTGGGGGTTTATCACTCCTATTCCACCCTCACCTCTGTATCTCTGTCAGGATGAAAACACTCATGGAAACACATTTCCTCCTTTGTTAGATTATGTGGTCTGGCCTTCATTACCTCATATTGTGCCACTGGAGGAGGGGTCCATGGAAGGGGGAGATAACTGTAGTGCCTATACAGTTGAGTCTCCATCTGGATCGCCAATTCATGATAATGGGATCCGCAAGGAATTTGCTCCGCGCAGGCAGATGCAGAAGCTGGAAAAAGTGGGAGATGTGGCTACCAACAGGATGAGGAAACGTGACTCGGAAGGTATGAAAATGCCCAACTCAAAAAATCAGTTTTCTGCTTTGTCTGATACTGCCATTATATTACGGGCTTCTTTGATGGGAGTGCAAATTCCGGATGATGATTTTGCTACTGTAGATATCTTGCGCGAATTAGAACTATCTAGAAATTTGTTGCATGATAAAAATAAGGATGCTAATCTCCCTAAAATAACCATCAATGATGGGTTAGGTAATGATGTGCCTCTTTCCTTAACTTGGGACGATGATAATATGGGTGATGAGGACTCTTTTATCCTTGTCCAGTCTAAGCAAAAGAAAAAAAAAGAACCAACGCAAGAATCGGTGATGGTGTTATCTCCTAATAAGTCTGTTAGACCTACGACAAGAAGTCAAAAGAATAAAGGAGTGGGTAGGGCTGCTATGGATCCTGGCAGACCTACCAGAGTAAGGGATAAGCCCGAAAGATATAAATGAAAGGCATCTTTTGGAATTGTAGGGGGGCAGGTAAAAAGGGCATGTCTACCTGTCTCACTGACATGATAAATGCTAATGAGTTGGGTTTTATTGGTCTACAAGAGACTATGAAAGAAACCTATAAACCTTCCTTTTTTAGGAAGATTGACCCGAACCAAAAGTTTCATTGGGAATGGGCTCCTTCTCGGGGGAAATCAGGTGGTATTCTTTGTGGGCTTAGTAAAGACAATTTCGATATCCTTATGACTAAACATGGTAAATATGTCCTACAGCTAGATTTGTTCGATAAGAACAAAAGTTGTAGTTGGGTCTTGATAATTGTATATGGTGTTGCCCACGATGAGCAGAAACCTGAATTCATTGTTGAACTATCTGCTATGTGTCATAATACTAGCAAGCCATATCTGGTTGGGGGGATTTTAACATCATCCGTCATAGTGGGGAGAAGAATAAAAAAAACCTATGTCTGACTTCTCTGATGTGTTTAATTCTGCCATTCACCTACTTGGGTTGAGAGAGATCTGTATGACAGGTGGCTGTTATACTTGGTCCAATAAACAGGACAACCCAACTCTAGAAAAACTAGATAGGGTTCTTATGTCCCCTGATTGGGAGGATTTATATCCTCTTGCCTCTGTTCATAAGCTGGTCAAAGAGCTATCAGACCACAACCCCTTGTTGTTAGACAGTGGGAGGGCTTCTTCTAGAGCACCAGGTAACAGGTGCTTCAAATTTGATAATGCATGGCTTAACAATCCAGAGTTCCTCCCTCTGGTATCTGAGATTTGGTCAAGGCCGGTGTACACTATCAACCCCATTGACTCCTTGAACATTAAGCTGAAGAGGTTTAAGAAATTCTTTAAAGGATGGGGTTCTAACCTTTTTGGTCACAACAAAATCAGAAAAAGACTCATCAAGCTCGAGCTTCAGGAGCTTGAAAAGCTGGAAGAGACTGATGGGCTATGTGGGGAAGCTTATACTAGGAAGCTGGAGATTCTAGTAGAGCTCAATGACATGTATGTTGCAGAAGAGCTTCATTGGCACCAGTTTTCTAACGAGGGGTGGTTATTGAAAGGAGACAATAACACTGATTTTTTTTCATAAAGTAGCTAACGGGCGACGTTGGAAAAACTCCATGATTTCTCTAGAATGTGGGTCTGTAACTATAGAAGGTACCAAAAACCTACTTGCCCATGCTACTGACTATTACAAAGCCCTATTTGGACCGGCCCCTGGCAATCTTTGCCAGATTGATGCAACAGTATGGTCTCAGGATGAGAAAATTACTCCTAATGACAATGATGACTTGACTCGACCCTTTTCTCTTGATGAGATCAAAAAGACTTTGTTTGACATGAAATCTAATCGTGCCCCTGGGCCAGACGATATCCCTGTTGAATTCTATCAACATTGCTGGGAGGTGGTAGCTCAAGATCTATTGCACCTGTTTGAGTGGTTTCATGAAGGCAAGTTGGATGTGCAACGATTAAACTACGGCATCATAACTCTGTTGCCTAAGTTGACAGATGCTAATAGAATCCAGCAATATAGGCCCATTTGCTTGTTACGTTGCCCCTACAAATTACTTACCAAAGCCATGGATATTAGGGCCAGCAAATACGCTCATAAGCTGTTTAGTATTCAACAAAATGCTTTCATTAAAGGGAGGCATATTGTTGATGGCATCCTATCTTTACATGAAATTTTGCATTATACTCATATTAAAAAGCGAGTGGGGGTAATTCTTAAACTTGATTTCGAGAAAGCTTATGACAAAGTCAATTGAGACTTTTTACTCGATTGCCATGTGAAACGAGGGTTTAACTCTAAGTGGTGCGGGTGGGTCTCTCAAATTCTTAGAAACGGCACGGTAAGTGTCAAGATCAATGATGAGGTAGGACCATACATCCAAAGTGCTAAGGGGGTGAGGAAGGGTGATCCTCACTCCCCTTTCCTATTCAATCTTGCTGCTGACTGCCTGACCAAAATGGTGCTTGCGGCCCAAAAAAACGATCTTATCAAAGGGTTAGCTGCTGATCTTATTGAGGATGGGGTTTGCATCCTGCAATATGCTGATGATACGGTGCTTTGTTTCGAACATGATATAGACAAAGCCATCAACGTCAAACTTTTGCTCTATCTTTTTGAGATTATGTCAGGATTAAAAATCAATTTTGAGAAGAGTGAGATCTTTAGTATTGGAGGTGACAATGATATTGATCTAGCTTATGCTGACATGTTTGGATGCCAAGTGGGCTCCTTACCTATGAAATATCTTGGAGTCCCAATTACATACTCCACTCTCAAGAATGCGGATTTAGACTTCCTTGATGGAAAAATGGTCAAAAAGCTTGATGCCTGGGTCGCCTATGCGGCTTCCTTCGGGGCCAGGCTCACTTTGTTGGGTTCCAGCCTAGATGGGATTCTCTCGTACCACATGTCGATGTTCCTCTTCAATAAAACATTTATTGAGAGGATGGATAAACACCGTAGACGTTTCTTTTGGAGGAAGAAAAACAAGAAACATGGATACCATATGGTTAAGTGGACAAGAATATGTCGTTCTAAGAAGATTGGGGGTCTGGGTATCAAAGATCTTCATAAGCAGAATATTGCCCTACTCGTTAAATGGTGGTGGAAACTAGAAACGAGTGATGGGTTATGGCAGCGTATAGTAAGGGCTAGATATTTCAAAAATAAGACTGTAGCTAATATTCGGAGTCGTTTCTCTGATTCTCCTTGCTGGAAGGCTATCATGAAAGTCAAAGAGTCGTATATGGCTGGCCGAAAAATCATTATCGAAAGTGGAAACCTGACTAGAATCTGGTACGATCCTTGGGTTGAGAATATCACATTGAAAGATCATTTCCCTGATCTGTTTAGTATCTGTCAAGACCAGGAGTGCACTGTTGCATCCTGGGTTGCGAATAACTATGAACTAGGCTTTAGACGCAGACTGGTTGGCATGTTGGGTGAGCAGTGGGCTTGGATTGTAATGGAAGCAAAAAAGTTGTTGCTGAATGATTCTCCAGATAAATTGCATGGGCTCTTAGTAGTAAAGGCATATTTACTACTAAATCTATCTATGAATGGTTGGAAAGAAACTTATCAGGCCCCAACTATAAAATGGTGTGGAAAGCACCTATTCCGTTGAAAATTAAAATCTTCTTATGGTAACTGTTTCAGAATGCCGTGCTGACTCGGGATAATATGCGTATTAGGAATTGGCCTGGCAATCATGTGTGTTCTTTTTGTACGGATATAGAAACAGCAAATCACTTATTCTTTACTTGCCCACTTGCTCGTTCAGTTTGGGGGGTGCTGGGTGTGACGGCTGGGACTTCTCACTGTCCTCGATCACTTTGGCAAAGTTTCGCTTGGCTCTATAAGTTTTTCCCAGGAGGGAAGCGCTTTTATATGATGATCATTGCTGCCATATGTTGGGGGATCTGGAATCTCCGCAATGAAGTTACATTTGAAAAATATGTTGCTCGTACCAGTCTGGAGGCTGTCTTCACTGCCTGCTCGTTTATGCTATATTGGGCAGGTTTGCTTAAGGAGGAAGGGAAGGTGAAGTTCCAAGCTGGAGTGAAGAGGTTAGCACACGCGGCTGTTGCGCTGGCGGACAGGTCCTTCCCGCGTGGCAGACTTCTCTTGGGAGACAGAGATGGGATCGGCGCTTGGATCTTTCCTTTTGCATTCTGTTGTCCACTGGGGTTTAATGCCCGCTGGCAATTGTGCTTCTTGGTAGTGGTTCGCCTAGTTGTAGAGGCTTATTGACAGTTTCATCCTGGGAACTCCCTGGGTGTTTTTTGGTTGGGCAGTGGTATGTAAGTGTCATCAGGTTTTCGCCCCATGGCGGATGGTCCGTTTCAGGATCGTCCTGCGGTGGGTTTCCTGATGATGCGCCAACCCGCTCTCCCCTTTCAGTCTCATTTTGCTTGCGGTTAGTCCTATCTTTCAGTCTAGTTATCTTTAGCAAGTGGATGCTCGATACATAATTTAAAAAACAGACTGATGTATTTCCGTTGATTGCAAAATTAATGGAAAGGGGTTGTGAGCCCGGTTGGAAAAAAAGAGATGCGAGATGAATACCTGCTTGAAGCTCGGTGCCGGAGAGGATGCGGCGACAGGCGGCACGGCCATCACGAGGAGGAGGCAGCAACAGGCGTCGTGAGGAGGGACGAGCGCTCCACGCGGCAGCGTTGACAGGAGGGTCGAGCTGGGCGGCGCGGTGACGTCGTGAGGAGGGACGAGCTGAGGGTGTCGAGGGGACTTGAAGGGGCGGCGCGTTAATTTCTTCTCCGGCGCGGCGAGGGAGCGGGTGGAGCACGGCAGGGTTTGGACGGCGCCTCCTCCACTCTGCTTTGGGTGAGAAATTTGACAAAATGACAGAAATCGATATTTCCGCGGACACTATTCTCTTCTCTTTTTTTTTGAAGTCCCCGGACACTATTCTCGGGTCTGCACGCAACCATCATATTCTTTGGGTTTTCTCTTGCCCTTACATTTCTTTGGATAAAGTGACACAAATCGATATTCCTCTATGTTTGTAGCATCTTCAACACATATAATGTACTCCTCCATTCCTAAATATAAATCATTTTAGAGATTTCAATACATGAAAATGCACAGGAGCACCTGGGTGCTCCACCCCACTATATGAATATCAAATTCAAAAAATACAAGAAAAATTCAAAAAAAAATATGGGATCTTGGGATATCAAACTTAGGTGCCCAATATACTCCCGTGTAAAGTTTTGTGAAAAAAAACCACAAAATGTATCCGTGTCGAAGAAAATACAGTCTGACTTATGATCCAAATAAACAGTTTTTTTTGTACATAGGACTTCTTTGTCTTTTTACCGAGTACCACGAATGTCATTTTTTTGCGGAAATTTGCACGGAAGTACATTGGGCATCCAAGTTCGATATCCCCAAATCCTAGATTTTTCTTTCAATTTTCTCAGTATTTTTTCGAATTTAATGTTCATATAGGGCGACGGAGCACCCGGGAGCCAAAGCCAAAAATCCGCGTCTTTTCAATACATGACTACATACGGATATATATAGACATAGTTTAAAGTGCAGATTCACTCATTTTGCTTCGTATATATCCATATTAAAATCACTAAAAGGATTTATAGTTAGGAACGGAGGGAGTATAACCGGACAACTGCCAAAAAATCAACATGCATTTTTTGGGATTGGGCTCTTTCATAAACTGATTTAAAGATCAGTTAGGGCATTTGGATCTGAAATCGATGCTTCGGCAAATGCATTATGTCTGTCTTGTGCAGCAATATTTTTAGCAGCATTAACTTTGTTGTGCCGCAAATATACAACACATGTGTGGATACCGCAAAACAAATACGCAGCCGCGCACACGCCAACCGCCACGCTGAACACTCCTCCCGCGGCAGCCCGCCTCACTACTAGACCACTGCCGGCTCGATTTTAGCCATGACGCGACATCGCCGCCAGCCCCCCTGACTTAGCTGCTTGACCTCACTGCTCCAGACAGTCGCGACAGCCCCACCGCCGCACCGATTTGGGCTGAGTTTCAGCCAGTCTCGTCCCTCCGCCGCCCATAATGGTTATCGCAGCCCCTCAGCTAGCCGTATACGTGGACTAGTGACAAGCCGCAGCACCGCTGCTGACCATGCAGCCGCTGTGACTGAGCCGAGCTGCTGCCTCTTCAGAAGGCATTAACGGCGCGACATTGCCGTTTATTGCCGCAAGCTCGACCTCTTCAATGGGGCGACCACCTCAGTTCCGATGAGGAGCATGCTGGTTTCCTCCCCCTCGCACACTAGGTGTTCAAGGAATTGCCTAGAAGGTAAAGAAACTTCGCTTCTTGCTTTTTTTATTGTCGTCAAAGAGTAGATTGTAATGGAAATTATTATAATGTAGATGAGTGCATTTCAATCCTCTCTATGGGATGATTCCTCGTCCGAAGACGAATACGAATATGACATGAATAAAGAGGACATTTCTTTCATCTTAATGATGCACAAGATCAAGAGGTTGAAGCATGGTGGTTATGTGTTCGGCCGTGAGGTGATTCGGAGGATGAGGCAAGATGGTCACAATAGATTGATGCTCAACTATTTTGGTCCAAATCTGATGTATGGAGAGCCATACTTTCGACGTCAATTTAGGATGTCTACGGATTTGTTCCTTCGTGAAGCAATATGATCGGTTCTTCGTGCAAAAAATTGCGTTGGACATCTTGGACATAGCACTATCTAGAAGGTGACTGCCGCATTGCACATGATGACATATGGTGTTTCAACATATTTCATTGATGATCACTTGGCAATGAGACAGAATAATTTAATCTTTGTTTGTCAAGTAATTTGCAAAGGCGATGGTTGAAGTGTTCGAGCCATAGTATTTGAGAGCACCCAATGCTCAGGACACTCAGACTTTTGGAGATGAACCAATCCCGTAGATCTTCATGTATGCTTGACCCCATTGATTGCACAGGCCAGCGAAGTCGTTGGCATTTCCCAAGAGGCGCGACAATGGTTAATAAGACACCGTAAAGCAATATCTTATATAATCACACAACAAGTTTTGGCATTTAATAATCGATCTCAATTACCTCTAACTTGGTTCCTCTCGACAACTGTTTCCGCAAGCACTATTGGGTGTATTAAATTAAATATGGGTGTGCCTAGGTCTCAGTCAACCGAGACTTAACCAAGTCTCAGTCAAGTGGCACAGCATATTAATAAGAAAAGGAAAAAGTTAAAAAGAAAATTTTCATGGATTTCCATGCAAGATCTTATGAATATAGCATTGAGCGAGACTTGGTTAAGTCTCAGTCGACTAAGATTTAGCAATCCCGATTAAGTATTATGTGTCGAGTATCTCTAATACCAGCTTCTTCAAACAAGCTTTTTCTCGACACCAAAGTCTTTCAAAGCGACTAAAAACAGCGGAAAATCAAGGCTTTGAGAAACAACAGAAATACGATCAACACTCACCTAATTGCTTAAACTCTGCTTCAACGATCTGGAACGGGAAGCAAATAAGTCGTGCCGTCTTGGTCAGAAAAAAGCAAAAAAAGAAACTGCATAATGTTAACCGAAGAACCGCATTATGATCAATACTCACCTAATTGCTTTGCTTAAAAGGGATTTTGCTTCAAGTAAAACACACACGCATATTTTGCATCTTGGCACGTTTGGTTATGCTTAAAAGTAGGCTTGGCACCTAAGGATGGTCACACTTGGGGCATATATCTCACACCGGATTACACAACTGGCTCTTCTTTCCACTAGCACCACAATAATTTCAGAAGCAAGCATAAAGGTGGCAAGTTTAATCAAATACGAAAGCAATGCACAAGCAACAGTATTGGAGGTGATGGGTCCAATACAACCAGGAGCAGATGGTTTGAGGATGAAGACAGAATTGACCAAGAGGGCCATGGATGTGGCCTACATGGGTTGTTAGGAGCAACTTCCAGCACTAAGCCCTGCTCCTGATTTTGATGATGGAACCAACTAGCCTACTATGCCTCTTTCTAGGGAGTTTCTAGGAGATGTTTATCTCCCATTTGGTCTCTGGACTGAAGTACCTTGCAAGCAAGAGTCCAATGCCTACTTAAGCCACTCAAACCTACACATCCCCCACTTTTACACCACCTTCGGCACAGGCGTGTGGGCCACACCAGTGTTTTTAACTCTGTAATTTAGTTGGTTTTGAGAGCTACTCAAAAAGGCTGATGAACACCATCCTGTTTTGGGCCCTTGGCTGCCTTTTCAGGAGGGCTTCTTTCCAGCAAGTGTCCCACCCACCAAGATGCTACATTCTGACGGTAAACTTGTTGCCGGAAGAAGTGCTAACCATGATCATTGTTGGAAGTGAACCATCATCACACTTGTCTAAAGAGGATTCAGCCTTAAGCAAGTGTGCATGAGCATTGAGCGATGACACGCATGCACATGAAGCTAGTTACCAAATGGCTGACAGCTGTGTTGCTCGAGCATATGATGGTCACAAATGATCAGGCTTCGGATTTAACCACCCACCAGCACGAGCATGACGGAATCATTGCCCACTGCGAAATCCCCCGGATGCTACTGACAAAACTGAATCATCAGCTTCCCCGATCGTTACCGGTCCGATCCGGCGGTCGACAGCGCATGGTAACAGATGAACAAGGACCATCAGGTGAGGGTGAGCTACCATATCTGCCCGATGGACCGGCTAATCGTGCCTGAACCCTCACTCTCACGCCAGCTAAAACCCCTCACAGACGCACAACTTCCTGTGGACTCCTCGTGTGGATATCATATTTACTGTACCGACCAACCGGGTTGCAGCCTTACAGTTAAGTTTGTGCACAGCAAGGCAAGCCATGTTGTGCCTGTGCACATCACACATGGATTCGGAGAGGTCGAAATTAAGATGCATGTATGTTTGAAGTACAGCAAAGGCAAGGCGTACCGGAGCAGTGCTCCTCCTGAAAGCCGTGCTGACAATTGGCTGCCTCCTCGTGAGGCTTACTGGTGAAGCAAGGTTGGTTGGGTGTCATCGAGTGGGGAAGTGGGCAGCTCCCCTTGGCCACCCAATCCGGTAAAGGATCTAGTATAAGACGGCCACCTCTCCCGGATGAAGAGAGAGTTGGAAGGACCGGAGAGCGGGTGCAGGTTTGCTGCCATGAGATGCTACTCTACTGAAGCATCAGCAAGGATTTCTAGCGGCAGGGGAAGCTCAAACAAGGTATGGTTGGACTGGCTGCATATATCCTTCTGTCTTATCTTGTTCTTACTAGGAAATAAGGTAGTTCTGAGGTGAAACTTGGCTACACCACCCCTGTATAGAGTAGGCATTAGATACATGATTTCCCCTTATATTTGTGTATGTATGTATTAGCAGTGCTACTTAGGAGGGTTGAAACTCTAGTGATGTCTTGAGACTCTTGACCAGAGCATGCATGGTGTCCAATCTTATTCATGTTCATTGATTGTTGTTGAGTTCTTGTTATCAATGGAATTGTTATTGCAGGGGTGTGGCTGGGAGAGATGTTAAGGAGATGGGCAAGAAGGGAAGCAGCTGGATCACTGCACTCAAGAAGGCCTTCACCACAAACCCCAAGGACAAGCCAACAAATGTGAGTACCACTACTTTAAACTCCCAAAAATGTGTTTTTCCCACTTGAAACGTGCAAAGGTTATTAGAGAAAACTAAAGGGCACGTGTGCTGGAAAAAAGAAGTTGGTTGCTCACCCAAACTCTTTGGCCTGAAGCAATCGCTGCATGCAAGCTGTATGCGCATGTAGACAGGTGCAGCAGTATCGTAGCGACAAATACACAGCCCTGTAACAAAGCCACTTTATCCTGCTCGTTGATCTGCACATGTGGTTTGTATTTTTACTGTATTATTTGCATCACATTTTCCGTTCTTTCGAACAGTTTTCTACTCGCAAGTTTTAGCAGTGGAAGAATTTTACGTGTAGGATTTTCGGGAAGATAACTGGGCGGTGAGATGTATTCATGGCAGGTGCAGCTGGTAGCGCAGTACCCGCAGCCGCCGCCGCCGCAGCCGCCGCAGCAGTACCGGGAGAGCGCGAGGGACAAGAAGCGATGGGGGTTCGGGCGGTCGCGGCAGCACGCCGACCCGGCGCCGCTGATGAGCATCCCGCTGTACCGGCAGCCGAGCAGCATCGAGAAGATCCTGGGCGACGCCGAGATGGAGCGGCAGTACTACGCCAGGCCGCCGGCGCAGTACCAGATCGCCCCCGCCAAGCCCACCACCGCCACCGTCGCCGCCACGGCGCCGACCACGCCCGCGGCGCGCGAGCGCGAGCGGGAGTGGGGGCGTGAGCGCGAGCGGGAGCGGGAGCGCGATGGCGGCGGCGACAAGCAGCAGCAGCACGCGGCGATGCTCCAGCTGCCTGCGCCGCCGTCCTCGCCGCCGCCGCTCATCCGGCGGTTCGACCACGACAGGGAGCAGCAGCAGAGGCTGCAGCGGCTGCAGCAGGGCAGGGCGGAGATGGCCGAGTGGCGGCAGCCGCAGCAGCATACCAGAACACGGGCGAGGCAGCGGGCCGTGGCGCCGGAGCAGGCCCGCGCGGCGGCCGTGGCGATCCAGGCCGCGTTCCGGGGCTACTCGGCGCGCCGGAGCTACCGGTCGCTGCGGGGCCTGATCCGGCTGCAGGCGGTGGTGCGCGGGCCCAGCGTGCGGCGGCAGACGGCGCACGCGATGCGGTGCATGCAGACGCTGGTGCGCGTGCAGGCCCAGGTGCGCGCCAGCCGCGTGGAGGCCATGGAGCGACGCAACGACCGCCACGGCGCCATGCTCCGGGACGGCCGCCGCTGGCGCTCCGGCTCGCAGGTGCGCACGCTCGCGAGTTGGTTCGTCTTTCCATTGAGTTTGAGACTAGCTCGTGCATGCACGTGACGAAGTTTTGGCCGTGCAACACGACGTCGGTGCAGGACGGCGGCATGTGGGACGACAGCCTGCTGAGCCGGGACGAGGCGGACGCGAGGACGAAGCGCAAGGCGGAGGCCGTGATGAAGCGCGAGCGAGCCCTCGCCTACTCCTACTCCCACCAGGTACGTACATACGTACGTACTCTACGTATTATCTTTCAGAAAAATTATACACACACAACACGATCGATCACGTACGTCTGACACAAGCAAAAGGGACAGGTGAATTCCTCCCGTCAGTCAAGCAGCGGGAGTAGTTACAGCAGATTAGCGAGAGGGTGACCCAACATCTCTTCCATCCATCCTCCCGACAGAGACCAGTAGGTGCAAAAAATTACTTTTCATTCTACGTAACCTAACGCACCGATCGGCCAGCTAAAAGCTAGCGAGCGAGCTACCGAGCGTCTTTTCTCCACTCAAGGTGTAGTGCCATTGTTGGAGAGTTGGAATGTGTCTTCTCTGCCCCTGTCAGGTCGGTCTCGCACGGGCTGTTTATACATTCTGTCAGTCCAACTGTAGTAGTTAGTGCATGTTCTGCATCGAGGATGCTTGGACGAATCATCTGAGAGAGACCTCTAGGTGAGTAAAACTTTTCTTCTGCTTCGATTCGATGGTGTCGACGGGCCAACCAAAATCACACTGTCAACGTTCGTTTTTCTTTGTCAGAGGTGTAGTGTCATTGTGTTGTTTATCTGAAACTAGGCGTGCTGTCGTTGTCAGTAGGTACTTGGATGGTTTAATATGCTTTCCCTGCACTTGTCAGTCTCACGATGTGTGATTAAGCCAGTTCTTTTAGAAGATAATATGTTCCTAATTTGTTTCTGGCTTATTTAGCACCCTAATTTGCTCATGTCGGTGTTCTCTTGGCACGTGGACGGATGTAGGTGATGAAGTCGACGCCGATGGCGGCCCACGCGATCCTGGCTGACCTCCAGTCGGGCCGGAACCCATGGTGGTGGTCGCCCATCGACCGCAGCAGCCACGAGCGCGAGTACCCCCGCCACGTCGAGCCAGCTGTCAGCCGGCCCAGGCCCACGCTCGCCGTCGCGCGCCGCGAGATGAGCATGAGCATGATGACGCCCATGTCCACGGCCGGGCACCGCGAGATGAACATGATGACGCCGATCTCGACGACGGCCGCGCACCGCCAGATGAACACGATGACGCCGATCTCGACGACGGCCGCGCACCGCCAGATGAGCATGGCGACGCCGATGACGACGGCCGCGAACACGCCGGCGCGGTCGGTGGTGTCGGCCTACTACAAGCAGCCCAGCAACAAGCCCGCGCGGGGCGCACGAGGAGCGGCGCCGCCGTCGAGCCACGGCGGCGGCAGCGTCCGCGACGACGAGAGCCTGACGAGCTGCCCGGCGTTCGGCGTGCCCAACTACATGACGCCGACCATGTCGGCGTCCGCCAAGGCCCGGGCGCGCGCGCACCTGCTGCAGCAGCAGCTGGACAAGGAGCGGCGCGCGGCGGAGCAGAAGCCCAGGTTCTCGTTCGGGCTCGGGCAGAGCATCGGGAGCTGGGCCAAGAGCCCGTTCTGGCGGGGCGGCGGCGGCGGCGGGGAGCAGTCGGCCGCGCCGTCGCGGGTGGGCACGCCGGCGGCGTCCACGGCGGGCGGGGGCGGCCGCCACAAGCACCGGCGGTCCGTCAGCGGGCTCAGCGTCGACTCCACCGTGTCCATGCCGGCCGGCGTCGGCCGTCGGTCGTTCAAGTAGCTCGCGCGATCTCCTTTCGATCTTCTCCATGATACTTTGGTTGGTCTCTGCCCGGTGTAACAATCTGTATCGTGTGCTTGGTTTGGTGCGTGTCTCTCTCGATCTTTGCATGTCACATTCGTTTGATGATAGCAGTGTGATTCGTTGTGCTTGGTTTACCCGCGGCTGCAGGTTTCCCTTTCGTGAGTGCGTGCCTTCGGTTTTTGAGGGGCCGGTGGCTGTGGTGTAAATGCAGTACCGCGGAGAGTTCATGGAACATAGTTTGTGTGCGTTCGTATGTGTTCCGGTTTGCGTGTCCTTGTCATAAGATCGTAAATTTGTGCCTCGAGATCGCCTGTCTCGACAAAATTTCATCAGACGTCTCACCATTCGCTTTCAGTGGGAGGAGACATTCCCGTCGACTACAAGGTGCTTACGGTGACTTTGTAAAATCTCAAGATGATATGCCGGCTCAGTCTCTGAGAGATGCTCATAAAGTCATAAGGGTAGGGTGTGCGTGTGTGTTCATAGGGTGAGTGTATGTGCGTTTATATGAGCGCTTGCGTCTGTACTGTGTTCAAAAAAAAGAAAAGGTTGTTCTTCCGAGAACAATGCCAAGCAATCAAGGCACGACAACGGCTGATGGTGAACAAGGCGCAACAATAAGGCATGAAGCGCTGGAGGGCGACACCAGGGGAGATGTGGCCGTCAGGCCCAAGAGAAGAGTCAACCGGCCGGCTCACAACTTTGGCCCTGAGTGGGCCCAGTAATGTAAACTGCTCCTTTTGTCTCATAATATAAGAGTGTTTTTAATGTCAAAAATGTTCTTATATTATGGAACGGTGAGAGTATATCTTAAATCTACGACATCGTGATTAGGACAGTCACTTCGAACGTGACAACACCCGTCAATGTCTACATGTGCTTCCTAAACAGGAACCCTACAAGATGGTGCAGCAGACGGCGGTGGGGGTGATCTAAGGGCATCATCTACTATGGAGGCAAAATCCCAACCAGTAGCGACACAATTGGCTCCACCTCATCCTCATAGTCGGGGCCAACACGGCCACCCTAGCTATCTAGGCAGATAACTTCTACTTGGTCGACTTCCAGGTGAAAGGCGGCGCCTGGTACACCTTCAAGGGCCATAATTACCTCATTCTCGTCTCAAGAGGACTCTCCTTCCAGGATGACATCATTCTTGGTTCAACCAGATTCTCCTTTAAGGATAACTTTGACGTTCTCACCGACGATAAGATGTTAGGAGACATGCAGATCCATCGCCATAAGGGCATGTACAATGGGGGCAGTTGTATAGTTCTGCCCCATGCCTGCACGTAGATAAAATTGTATGGAGCAGCTATTGGAGGCCATCAGCATCCAACGCAGGCATTAGCTCTCCAGGACCCACTGTTTCAGCTTGCCTCCATTCGGTACTCTCTCCCCTGAGTGTTCTTCCCATGCGTGACCTCATCTTTCTATTGCTTTACCCTCTAAATTTTGCTTTTGTCAATGAGGAGCCGGGGTTTTCTGCAAGATCCTGTTTCACTCTACAGGCAACTGGTTGAGCTGAGCTGGAGCATCTAAACTGACGTGGTGTACTGGAGCAGCGGTCCAAGCTGGATCGTTGGCCATGCCCTAAGGACACTATCAGGGAGGGGGCACCGCCCCCCCCCCCCCCCCCCCCCCCCCCCCACCCAACCTTAATTTTGCTTTTGCCCCCTGACAACCTGAATTGGCTCCACCGGTGAGGACAAGGTACGTGAAGCTCTTGCAGCCATTAGTGTCTCATGCTAGTCATAGACGGTGCGTTGGTAGCGTGGGCCGGGGTTGGCCATGCCTCGGAGGAGATGATCAGGCTTTCCCTCCACTAGAAGGATGAATCGTGTGCTTTGATAAGTTTAAGTCAGAAGAAGAAGTGGGGCAAAATACCTAAGGCAAAGAAGATCAAGGACTTGAGCAAGCCCAAAATGGTGGATGTCTCGTCGACTGCAAAGAACTTCATCCTCGTCCCCCAGTTGACGGGTTGTGATAAAAAAATCCCAAAGAGACTTCTAGAAAGGAGCTTAGGGCATATTCAATAGTGATTACATGCATCATAGTTTGTAATTTGCCTTGTAAAAACTTTTTAATGATGTCTCATGTAATAAATAATGAAGAGTGAGTGTGAGGTACTACGATATTATCAACGCTCTAGCATTGTCACTATTGGTGTAAATGTTCCTCATGTTAAGAATAGTGTTCCTGACAAGGTGACCTATGGGTGCATTTTTTGGGCTATATATTTTCCTAAATACTTCCTAGTGCAGCTGCGCTCGTTCGCTGGCGCGAGCGCACGCACTGCAGCGCAGCTCGTTTGCCGCGACCGGTCGCACATTTTACTCGCATGCACTAAATGACAATTCAATATTTATTGATGATAGCGACAGCTAAGGGGACCGCGTCCCATAATTACGGAAGAGATACTAACGCGCATGCATGTGCTGACACACTCTTTATTCCGTTTCATTTTAAAAAAAAGTAATAACTTTTCAACCGAGTGTCGAAACAAAGATCCGTTTTCACCGTTAGGTTTCTCGCGACGAGATCTTCAAAACTAGATCCCATATGAGCACGTTTTGATAATTTTTAAAAAATAAGCAACTTTGATCCTAAACGATGCAACTTTAGTTTTAAACATAAGCAACTTTTTATTAAATTATATGTACTAATGAATTTATCAAGCAAGTATGTCATATACCACTTAGAAATCACGGCAAATAATATTTTTGACCGTATATGGGCAACTAAGCATCTTCGGTAGCCAACTTTGGTGATGACAACATATTTTGATAGGATAGTTGCATGGATTTGCCAGGACAGTTGCTTGGTTTTGTTATTAAAATTGTTGCTTGGTTTTTGTTTTTTGTTAAGATGGTTGCTTGGTTTATTAGGTCTGTTGCTTGGTTTGCTTAGACATTATGCATTGTGTGTTTTGATAATGTAGTTGCATGGATTTGCCAGGACAGTTGCTTGGTTTTGTTAGGATAGTTGCTTAGTTTTGTTAGGACAGTTGCTTGATTTATTAGGACAATCGATTGGTTTTGTTATGACAGTTGCTTGGTTTACTAGGACAGATGCTTGGTTTGTTAGGTCAGTTGCTTGGTTTTTACACAAACCAAGATGATAGGAAGTCATATTAGACAAACAAGAAGAGTTGCTTACTGATAACACTAAAGTTGCCTATATACCACACAGAGTTGCTCAAAAAAAAGTTCATCAAAACCTATCCATATGGGATCTAGTTTTGAAGAACTCGTCGCAAGAAACCCAATGGTGAAAACGGATCTGAATTTCGATACTCGAATCAAAAGTTATGGCTTTTTAAATTTTTTGAAACTCAAATTAATGCATGCGAACTGACGTGGCAGAGCATCTTCCTAATCACGCGGGGGACAGCAGAGTGGGGGACCGGTTCTTCCCTTTTCCAGCGGTCGGACGGCACGCGCAGTGGTCCCTTCCATATTAGGAAGGTGCGCTCGGCTAGACTGCTGGGCGCGCGTGCGCCCGCTAGCCATGTCCATATATTTTTAGATTGTCAAGCCCCAGACATTACAAGGCACAAACTAATAAAAAATTGGAAGAAAAAGAGGTAAATGCACCATTAGCGCTTGAACTTGATAGGCATGGTCACTTTGATGAGTATAGTTAGGACATACAGAAAAGTGGTGCATGAACTTGGCTTTCGTGTGCTATATGATGCATTTGTCATTTGTACATGTTAATTCCGCTGACGTGGCACTATATTTCCTTTTGAAGTCGTCTACTTTGCCAACATGGGTCCCACCAACAGTGGAGGATGATTTTTTTTTTTTTGGAGGTGCGGTGGACTCTAAAGCATTAATTGTCACTTACTATCACCGTCTCTGTTTACTCTATTGACGGGCATGATAAATCTTTCAGGTCACTTATAACTTGCTAATCTATAACATATGGCATATGAACGGGAAGCGCCGCCCTCGCGCCACTGATCACTGCAAGGGGTTCATCGTCATCGGTTTGTGTCAACCCGTGAACGAAGGAACTGGCCCTTCATTGAACGTGTGTGATGAACTTGGAGGTCACGATTGGTGGCTACTTACATACGGCCAAATAAGGTGGGTACTACTCACGACACAATAAAACGGGGTTTCTCTTTCCCAGGATATGTTTAACAGGTGATTTGACTTGTATACGTAAAACAAAATCGCTGGAATTCAAGGTAGCACCCCACCTCGCCCTACCGAGACCTACGCGTGTGGTCTCACCTCTCAACGACCTACAAATAGTATTAGAACAAAAAATGATATTTTTAGAAGATTGTCAAACCCTGAACAATAAAAGGCATAAATAAGATAAAAATGGAAGAAAAAGAGGTAAATGCACTATTGGTGCTTGAACTTGCCACGGATGGTCACTTTGATGACTATAGTTGTGACACACAGAAAAGTGGTGCATGAATTTGGCTTTTGTGTGCTATACGGCGCGTTTGTTGTTTGTAGATGTTAATTCCGCTGATGTGGCACTGTATGTCCTTTTGAAGCGTCTACTCTATTGACATGGATCTCACATGTCAGCGGCCTACAAATAGTATTAGAACAAAAAATGGTTGGCTCATGGATTTGACCTATACTAACCTACATGCTTGCTTAGCCGCACCAATCCTTACATTTTCTAATCTAAATGGATGCGTTTGCTTTATATCCTTTCGGCGAACAGCATAAATTAAGAATTTAAATGCGAATGAAAAATATACCTTTGCGTTATATCCTTTCGGGTGACCAACATAAATTAAGAATTTTAATTCGATGATAATGATACAACCACGGGGGTTCAAAACAGTGACCCCACGCTATCAGGCCCTCCTTGCTAGCCACTCCAATATAAGACATTTCAAGTCAGTAAAGGATAATTAATGTTTATGTCTGTAACAAAATTAAAAAGTATTCATGTAACTAAAAATTACATTAAAAATGTTCATATTATTTAAAAAATACATATTATTATCAGATATATTTACATAATTTTATGGGATAATACATCCTAACATACGGGGGTGGTTACCCTCATGTCTTATATACTACCATAGTAGCATATATACTATTTTATCATTCGAAGTATGTTTATATACTATATCTAAGATATTTCAAAGCAAGCCATATGAAAAAATTGCATGTGAGTCCATAATGTTTGTATAGTTGAAAATACCTTTATATTTGTATGTATAAAATAATATTATAATAAAATAGTACATACTACCTAAAAGTACTATATATACTACTCAAGTATTTTTATATACTACATATTACACGTACACACTCTAGGTTTTAAAATATACTACATACAACATACAAAACTCACATGAGGTTAACTACCCCTGGGCGGTAGGAAACATTAATTTTATAATAATTATCAATTATAAAATGTTTATGATATTCTAAAAAAATATGCTGTAAATAATATAAGTAATAAATAAATAAAATTATCATTATTTAAAAACATGTGTTATTATAAAACACATCCACATAATTATAAAATATTTATGGATTATAAACGCTTGAATAATTTAAATATTATTCATTTGTGGATCGAAGTCTGGGGGCATACTGGGCTCATATTTATTTTTCCATACATATTTTTCTCTTTATTTTAGTTTACAATAATATATGTTGTTTAGAAAGCACACAAACTTTATTAAAACATGTGAACACTTTTTAAAAGCAACATAAAATAATTCTTAAAGGATGAACACCTTTATATACTATATGAATATTTTATTATGATCGTGAGCATTTATTTAAATATATAAGAAACTTTAAGAATGACTTTATTCTATTTTATTACATATGACATTTTTTAAATTATATAAATATCTTGTAACTCATAACATAATTATATGGGTATTTTTTAATTTGTAAGTGGACATTTTCTTAAATTACATTAACAATTTTAATGTATTCATTTTATATTAAATGACATGAAGATTTTTTAATAAAAATACATGAACATTTTTAGTATAATTTATTTTGTTACAGACATATCCTGAAGAATCATGAACGTCGTTAATTGGAGTGGGATAATCTGCGTTCGTCAAATCGAACACATGTATTGCCTATATAGGTCGGCAGTTCCAATCCCCCCATCCGATGCTACGCCGGCTGAGTAGACGGCTTCAAACGAAAACAAGGTGCCATCGCAGCTCAATTAAGGTCCACAGACGGCAAATGCACTATATTGCACGCGAAAGCCAAGTTCATGCACCACTTTTTTGTATGCCACAACTACAGACACCAAAGTGATCAGCTATGGTCACCACACAAAAAAAAAGGTAATCGGCCGTGGCAAATTCAAGCACCATGGTGCATTTACCTCCAAGAAAAATCCAAAGGGATGCTCCAAGGGGGGCAAACCGAGCAAAACACAAAAGAAAAGTGGAACACTGAAGTCAGCGAGGCACACACATAACCCAGTCCATCTATCTGTCCCTAGCTCGCGCAATAGTACTCATCAGTAGCTGGGTCTCGATCGCCCGCTGCTTGCTGCCAAGTACCTGCACGGCGGCACCATAGACCGCCACTGTTGCATCGAAGATATTTCTGAATAAATGGCTTAAGCAGGTTCAGTTCCGGCTCACTCAAGACAGCCCAGAGAAAGCGAGCCAGGGGACACCTGTTTGATTCCAGCAAGAACTCTGACAGATAGCACCAGTTTTCCCAGGTTGTAGTACTGAATTGGCTGCATAAATCAAGTACCCAAATCCAAAGCAATATAAATATATTTCTTCGATTAAATGGGGTCAAAAGCAATATACATTTGCCTTGACATCATATCATAGTACAAAAGAATGTGATATCACAGTACTAGTAGCACAAAAGAATAGCAACAGCAATAACACCAAATCGACAACATCTTGGATGGAGGCGCCGCTCCCCACACCGGGCGAAGATGCAGGAAGCGCGGAGGCTCGCCGCTCAGACATGGTAGGCGTCGGCCCAGTTCTTGGCGCGGCGGAGGTCGTCGTCGCCATCGTCGTCCTCGGCGTCGTCGAGGCGCAGGGAGAAGGCGAGCGCGAGGGCGGCCCACTCGAGGACGAAGATGGCGGTGCCGAGCCCGCCGACCATCTTGAGGATGACGGCGCCGTCGTCGTCGCGGACGTAGGACTGGAGCTCGGCGAGGAAGTCGGCGGTGCGGGTGAATGCGAGCAGCGCGACGGCGCCCTGGAAGATAGCGGTGAGCGCGGCGCCCGCCGTGTGCGCGGTGTGCCAGGGCGCCGGGTTGGCCGGGCCGGCCGTGAAGGAGCCGGAGCAGCCCGCGGCGGAGAAGACGGCGGTGAGCGCGTGGAGGAAGACGAGGAGCAGGCCGCACGGGGACGGCAGGAGGCGGAGGGAGAGGGTGAGGAAGATGCAGCTGGAGGCCGCGCCCAGCAGCGCGTAGTTGCAGAGGAGGAACGCCTTGTGCGTGTGCACCTTGCCGGACGCCATCGCAGCCGGGGACGGTCGGGAGTTGCCGCGTGCTCGGATCGAGGGAGACTTGCTTGCTTGGTGGGCTTGATCGGGAGTGGGGATGAGGAGTGAGGAGTGGAGGAGAGGGGCGGGCGGGTTTTATGCCGCGCGGCGCGGGGGAGATGGCCGTTGGGGGCGCGGCGCTAGGGGCAACGGCTAGTCGGGAGAGAGCCGTTGCTTTGCTTTGCCTTCCAGTGGGCAGCCAGCCCGGTCAGAGAGCCTGGCCCGTGGGCAGTCGCCTTCTTTCGGTTTTTCTAAGTAAACCAAATTAATTAGAACCCTCTTTTTGTAAGGTAAAACCATGAGGGTGACTTTATTCAGTTTGGCATAAAATAAATTGAAAACGCCCTTAATTCATTTCCAAAGAAATCTAAATAATTCAAGTATGATAACTATGAGTCCGTTTCAGTTATAAAAAAAACGTATGAACCCGCTTTGTATTTACACCCTCTCAAGTTGTCCCAAGTTAGAATCTGTGTCCTAGCATATATGTTCTAGGAGAAACAATATTGTAAGAAATAATATACTCCCTCTGTTCACTTATATAAGACGTTTAAGCCTGTTCAGACAGTGCTCTAAACAGTTCAAAACCAGCTGTCTTAAACGCCTTATAAAAACGAACGGAGGGAGTATATTTTTTTGCAGGAAACACTATCAAAAGACAGTGCTTACCCTTGTCCCAAGGCGATCTACCGTGGGAATAAGGTATGCTTGTCTCGCCCTCGTTTTGATGATGCTTCCATGTATCGTAGGGATGTGTGTCACTCGATATGGTTCTTCGGTTTTGGTGTATTTTTTCTATAGGATTGTCTCGGCTGTGTTGTCCTGCCGAGTGGCCAACATGGTCCTCTGACTGTACGTCTTGGTCGTCCGACTTTAGCTCCGAACCGGCGAAGGTTGGCAAGTGTTAGTCTCATCGGAGAGCGTGCAAGGTTTGTGTTCTTTGACTCCGTTTGACCCAAACTTGGATGTTCTACAGGCCATATCTATCGTTTTCTTTTTCGGGCGACGGTTTGCTATGCAGATCGCAACCGCTGACGTCTTCTGGTATACATCGACGACATTCCAGTCGTTGCTTCTACAAACTCCTGGATATAAACAAGTTTGCTCCACTGGGACAGAGGCCCAGGAGCGGCAACGAGCTTTGCTCATGGCGCGTCGTTGGTGGATGCAGGAGGCACCCCCAGGAATTTGAATGTATTCTTAAATTTTCTATAAGGGTGTTTTTATAAGGGTTTGTGCTACTTAATATATGGTTTTTGGCCTTTTTAACAAAACCAAAAAAAGAAAAACCTAACCACTTATTTTTCAGATTTAATAATAATTGAAAGCCTAGGGACAAGATCATATTTAACAACTTTGTTGCCGGTAGAAGTGACATAATTGGCACAAAGTAGTATTTACAACATTTGGGAGGGACTGAAGTGTCAGATAGGTAGGGACATGGTTTTGAACATTTGAAAAGGGTTCAAGTTTTGTACCATAGAATTTCACATAACTTGTTTACATGGTTGGACACTGCTTTATGGCAATGTCACATAGGATGTGAGAGCGAGAAACCAAGAGATGGTCTCTTATAGATATTCTTTTCTAATTTAATTAGTCATCATTAACTGCTAGAGATGTAAGAGTGAACCATTTTACACTGTGTTTTGACTTTGAGAAAAACACCCAAGAAGCTAGTGTTGCCTTCTTCTGTTTCGGTGCCTAAACCGGTTGTGCTCAATTTATTTTCCTGCTTTCTGAACTGCACCTGAGCTACACTAGCAGTGCTAGCGCTGCAGTGACCAAAGGCCTGCCCATCCTGAAACGGACTCAACTGCTTGAGACTGAATGTGCACAACTGAAGCGCGAAAAGATATAAGTGTTGAATCTAAGGTAAAAACACTGCATTAGCGCAGCAATTCACATCCAACATAGTTGAACTACGTGAGATGTGTGTATCCACAACCTCCTAGTACTATTTTCAATCCAAACGATGATAACGGTAACAGCCAAGTGTCAAAGAGAAAACGGAACATCAAATGACAACACAAATATTGATGAAGACAGAACAGAACTTCGCTTCCACATTCCAGACCACCAGAGTTCCGGTCGACACAGTTCAATTTTCGCAACACAGCCAACCAATTGACGTTCACCAGCCAAATTCACCTTACACCACCAAACGACCAGCGCTAAACTCGTAACCAGTTCCAAAAAATGATCTCCTATTCTTAAGCTCCCCTAAACCGGGTTCCCCTGGGAGCACCTCTATGCAGCAGCAACCGGTGTCTGCTTAGGGCCGTTGTTGACACGGGCGTACCTCCCGTTCCCGTTCTCGTTCTGGAAGGGCCGTGGCTGGTGGAAGCCGTTCCCGTTGTGGTGATAGCCATTCCCCTGGTGCGTCCCTCGCCCGCGGCCTGAAAGCTCGTTCCGGTTTCGGAAGTCGTTCCTCCGGTTGAAGTTTTCACCGCCGTCGTTCCTCCTGTTGAAGTTGTCGCCGTCGTCCCTCCTGCTGAAGTCTTCACCCTCGTCCCTCCTGTTGAAGTTATCGCCGCCACGGTAGCTCACACTGTTCATGAAGCCACCTCCCCGTCCTCTGAAGTTATCACCACGGTGACCCCTCCCATATTGGAAACGACCACCTCCACCAGCATTCATGACAACACCATTCACAACTGCGGAAATAGTTCAAGTTAATCCATATCTCATCACAGATGCCGCATTCAGCTAACAAAGTAACCACACAACATCTTGAAAATAAACAAAAGAATCTCCAAGAAACTCATGGGAAGCATTCCAACAACAGGCTTTTTTTTCTTCTATATAATCAGCATAGATTGATTAAGACTAATACTAGCAAAAAGAAAGGATATTAGTAGAGAAGCACAACATTGCTACTTGGTGCCATAAAGAACAGTTACTCCCTCCGATATTACTTGTGGCTCAAACAGCACTGAAATACGTCTAGATACATCTGTTTGAACGACAATTAATATGGATCAGAGGGAGTACACAGATTTATGCAACACACATTTTCTACATGCTCATAAAACCAAGATGCATAGAAACCAAATTAAGAGTAGCATTGGTAAAGTAACAAACTAGAAAACTAGGAATGTTGCTTACCTCTCGTACTGGTTCGTTTCTGCTCAATGCCCACTTCAGTGTCCCCAATATAAAGTGGAGATGCCTGCATCACAGTAAGATACAATTATTACATGGTCTCCACAGATATTGTAAAAAAGTTAATTTGTCCGGTATAGGCATACCTGAATTGCTGCTTGCATAGATTGCTGGGATTCAAATTCAACAAAGCCAAAGCAGTACTGATCAATCTGAAGTAATTAAAGTAAGAATGTCAGACAAATAGCACCAGCTGGAGCCAAAACAAACTGTTACAACTAACCTTGTTGTTCCTAACTTGGATGCCGTCTGGCTTGATTGTACCAAATTTCTTAAACTCTTCTTCAACCATTGGGACAGTCGAATTGTAAGGCAAACCCTTGATGAAAATCGAAAAGCCTTGTTCTGCAGGGTATAATAATGATCACAGCTATGAACGCCAAAAATGTCTGCATATTTATACTAAGTCAAAGTCATAACCAACCATCATGAGGAGTTTTATTCTTGGCAACACTCGTGCCAGCTGGAGTGGCTTCAGCAGCCTGCGGAGGCTTTGCAGAAGATTTTTCTGAACCTTCAACAGCCTTGGTTGGAGGCTTGGTCGCAGGTTTAGGAGATGGCTTAGGTTTGACAACTGGAGTTGGTGGGCCCTCCTTCATGACTTTCACCTGCGGATCAGTAATTAGAAAGAACCTCAAGGAAGAATCAATTCATAAAAGCAATAATTCCATCACTTCAGAATTACATTATGAACATGGCAGTAAAAGCCTACTGACAAATAAAAGATAAAATGATAACTCACAATCGATGCATAAGTCTTCTTAGTGACATCCTTCTGAGCTGGAGAAGGAGGGGGAGAAGCAGCAACAGGCGTCTTTTTTGGAATATCCTTCTGAGCTGGAGGAGGGTTATCCTTCTGGGCAGGAGGAGAGGGGGGAACAGCAACAGAGGTCTTTTTGGGAACCTCTTTGGTCACCTTCACAGATGGCTCAACCTTATTTTCAACTGCTCCATTAGCAATCGGGTTACTTTGAACAGTTGTGCCATTAACAGTGGGATTCTGAACGTCCATGTCGGCAACAAGGTCAGTAGTCGAACGCTCCACCACCACAGCTGGAGCAGGATCTGCTACTGTTGAAAATGTGAGTAAACATGGGATTACAGTTATTTTTAAAGAAATGGAATAAAAATATCAACCTGATTGAGCAACAGGCCCATCCTTCTGAGTTCTTCCGTTTTCTAGATTCCTTTGTGTTATCAACCTAAAAATATCATTGAGAACAAAATAGCCGCCACCATCTTGTGGCGCCAGGAAGAACGACTGTGTAAATCGTTGGCAGAAGTCATCAACCATGGTTAATGATCCAGTAACAACAATGAGAACACCACCATTGTGGGATAACACTGCATCTGCAGTCTCTATCTCTGTCAAGTATTTGCTGAAGTCCATGGCCATAATTTTCTTGCTGATCTCCTGTTGGAATACAGGAGGTGCGAATAAGTATATAGTCAAGAGTAAGGTCGTGCAAGTTGTAGCAACAAATTTCCGTGGAACTTACAGGCAATGTTGTTACGTATTCCATGACCCCATCAGAACCTGTCCGGCCAATCCTACTTGTGTCTTGGTAAAACTTATGCGCCTGGTCTGGTGTCTCGTGCAGGATATGGTAATATTGCTCAACAAATACAGAGCAAATCTATACAACAAAAAGATGTTGATCAAAACGAGCACTCATCGCTTGTAATAGTCTGCTCACAGGAGGCACAGAGAAACCTACCACTTGGGGACTTAAACGAGGAGCAGACGCGGTTCCTGCTTGTGTTGCCATTGCTGAAAGAAAAGTATACATTAATGCTTAAACAAGATAAACAGAACATGGATACAAAAAGGTAGCATGATTAAAAGAATGATTTAGATAAGGGACGATTGGTCCACATAAAAGTAAGAACAATTTTCTTTGACAACGCGAACTACACATCCAAATGCAGATTCTAGAAAGTATGAACCGCGGGGCTTCTGTCCACAATAAGAACAGAGACAAAAAAGAAGGCCAACAAATTCAATCTACTCTATAAACACTAACAACAAAAGGTCTGGCGGCATGAACCACGGAAATAGCATGTCAACCAGAATAGACCAACTCTATGATAATCTCAGACAACTACTTCTTCGACAATAATGCCCAACCCCTAGGTAGATTTACGACTATATACAAGCGTCGGCAGAAATTAGGGGCGGATCTAGATGGTGCGCCGGCACAGGTTATGAAGGTCAACGGGATTCAACCAATCGCTGGACGAAAACAACACCATACCTCACGGGGCGGAGACAGCGGCAACGAGATGTCCCCGACGAGGAAGGGCGGGTTCCGCGACGGCGGCGGCGGCGACGCGCGGTGGAGGCGGGGGCGCTGGGAGGGAGGGGGCGGGGGATCGAAGCGTCGGCGGCGGGGTTGGGCCGCCGGCGCTGAGGCTAGGGTTTAGCACGGCGGAGAGATTTAGAGCCGCCGCTTTTTTTTCCGAGGGAGATTTGGAGACACGGCCGCCTTGGTAGGGCTCGGGAGGAAGAGCCGGGGGCGACTTGTATAGGATCGGCGCCTCGGGTGCGTGCTTGCGATCCTGCGACGCGAGCCGTCGGATCGGGATTGCATGGCCTGGATTGAGCTGGATTCGGAGGCGGACTCGGGTTTTGTACAAACACCCCCTGTCCTACCAAAAATTGGGAGGAGGACTCTGGTTTAACCCCAACTTTTTTGGACTGAGAGGTTGTGCCTCTGTTTACGTTTGTACTCCGAACGGGTGTTTGTACAAGACACGATTAAAAAAATCTGGAGTTGCCAAAGACTCCCGTAATTTATGTTTTTTTACATGTAATTTATGCTATGGTTATAATTTAGATGAAATAGGCAGAGAAATAAATCAGATTTCATGCCACAAAGTCTCTCAAACGCCGTGTTGGCCTCTTCACGCTGCATACTCCGCCGCTCGTCATCCCATAATAAATGAGCGCCGGTCATCAAATATGCGGGTGACAACAAGGAAGTCTACTGGCTCCTACTGGCACCATTAATTTCAGTAACTCACTTCTTCAAAAATGCATGCAAGTCTTATACTTTTGTCCAAGAAAAATTTGAAAATGTGACTACTAACCCCGTGCGGAGGGAGTAACTAGTTTTCCCTACTTTTGCTTGCTATTTGATCGGTTGGTTTACCTATGACAGCTGGGACTGCATGCAACGCCCCGGTGGTCTTTTTCTTCATTGTCTTTATCCAAAAGCCCTCGTGAGCTCAAGTTATCATTTCCCTTCTTGTATTGCTCGGCGCCCGGCCACGACGCCGCCTCCCCCCTCCACCCTCTGCGCAAGATGCCGGCCATTTCCCTTTTGGATAGTGCATTTTGTACTCAACATTTCATACTTCAAAGAATCACATACCACTTAATCACTAATTAATTGTTAAAACGTATAGTTCGTATCATTAATTTATTGAGAGAATTCCACTTTATAACGACGAACTCTTCGATCTGTCTAAGATTCAACCCCGGAACTCTAAAATGGAAAAACATGCATCTCTATAGATTACACATTAAGATAAGCATTTCCATGGGTCGCACGTCACATTAGGCAACAATAGGGCTACACCCGCCAATACGGGCACCTATAACGCTCGGTTCCGGCTCCCTTAGGGCAAACAAAGCAATTGTTTGTGAAGATGATTGGCACCTACTAAATTCTCTTTATAGGAGGTCTTGGACCCCGTGAGTGCAAGGTTTATAGATAATAACAGGTTTCCCTTAAGTGAGAGATTTAAAGGTCATCGATCCGCAAGGGGTAACAAATGATTTGTTTTCCCTTCGTTATTCCTTTAATAAATGTAGGATAATTTTTTCTGTCCCTGACACTTTTAGGCTTTTAGTGCAATTTTTAACTGCGATAGTCGAGTATCTTCACGAGCAATGATAATAAAAGTATTACTCATAGGTAATTGTTTTTTAATAGTTAAAGACTTAAAATAAAGGTGCATAAAAAGTAATACCGAAGTGGTTTCTTACGTGGGAAGGCCGGGATTCATAGCACTAGTAGCATCTCTGATACATATATGATATTCATAATATTAAGCGCAACTATAAATATGAGCTCTGTAATCATATACATGGTACCTAAAGATCTTCATTCGGCGACCTCCTGAAAATAAAGTCGTCAGTTTATCTCTTTCATTCGATAAAACAGTTGCCTCCTGCTCAGTACATATTATAGGTATAATAATTAATAATGCACTTCTAGAGTTTTGTCACCACACCATGTGTTAGACTAGAAATCAGTAGATTCCTCGTCACCAACCAGCATTTTTCTCCCATTAAGGTACATGTCCCTCATTTGCGGCAAGTTTCTCCAACAAATGGAGTATGCGTTTTTATACTTAACATGTCTAATAGTACAACCCAGAGGGAGAGAGAGATAATTTGTTGCCAAACCCTCTATTGTGCTTCTAATTTCTGACACCACTTACATAATAAGCTCACATTAAAACCCTTGAGACTCTTGACACCCAAATCTCCTTTCTTCTTAGTTATACAAATAATTCGTCATTAAAAGTTCGCAATTCGACCATATGACACTTTTTTTGTTGTCCACGTTGCGAGAAGGAAGACATTCTGACTTGGTCAAACTTCTCAATGACATGCAACGAGTACATTGACATGTGATATCGACAAGGGTCAGGCAAGAATTTGCCAGGGTGAGTCTACCTCCAAAGGACAAGAGGCACTCCATCCTTTTATGAACATTCTCCACCAAACTGGCCTAGTCAACAACATGAAGTTTGTAGTCACACACAAAATCCTTTAAGTACTTCAAAGGCCAACAAACCAATTTGACAGTTGAAATATATTTAGATACTTCAAAGGCCAATTTGATAGTGAACATATCAGAATAAAACTAAGCTCGGATTCGTGTTGTATTAACAATGAACCGCTCTTTTGGATGTTAGTCTTGACACAAACATTGGCTCAAACATGTATAGCAATAACTTTAATCTAGAGGGGACGACACGCTCCACCGCGCCCTATGATAGGCATGTGTAGGCGCGCCAGGCCCATGTAGTGTCATTGATGTGTTAAGGCCCACATATGTAGGCGGAACGTTGTGCTATACATCGAGCGGTAGCCTACATACCTCGATCGCTAGGGTGTGGGGTAGGCCGACCCACTGGCGCACACCTCGGATCGCTGACTCCCGACCTACACATGATTTGCGTTTTCATGGATTAAAAATGATCAAAGAATTTGAGAAAAATGTTTATGAATTCAAAAGTTGTTCGTGAATTTACAAGATGCGCAAAATTGGAAAAACATCGACAATTTTGAAAAGTGTTTGCAAATTTTAAAACATTTCTATTTTTGAAAAATGTTCATGAATTCACAAAATATTTGCCACTTTGAGAAACTATTCATGAATTTAAAAATACTCATGCGTATATATGGTATAAGGTGTGATTGTGTGTGGTGACAAACACAGGGCTACCGTGCAGAGGACAACCACGCCACGGGAGCTCACAAATGCAAGCACCAGTATGCCCCCACCGAAAAAGGATCCACATGGAGTGGTCGTGGAGGCTCGCGGAAAAAACGCATCTGCCTCCCGGGTCGCTCCTCCAGGCGACTTTGGAGGCCTTCCCAGCCGCCACTCGAGAGGCCACCCGATCCTCCTCCCTTCCTCCCGCCGCCGCCGGCTTGCGCCTGGAGGCCGACGGCGGTGGCGGGGGCTCTTCCTCCCTCCCGCGTCTCAGGGGTGGCGGGGCCCCAACATGCGTGGAGGTGCGGCCGATCTAGAAGCGGCGGCGATGGCTTCGACGGCGGTGGCGGTCGGCCCTGCCTCGGGCCACGGGGCGGCTGCTGCGGCGGCTAGCCTGGATCGGGCGGCGGCGCGATGCGGTCTTCGGCGACATGTCATCTGGCTTTAGATCGGCGACGGCATCGAGGGCCTGGTGGACTGCTTGGCGGCACATGGCAGATCTGTTCTGGCCGGTGTAGCTAGTGGTGGTGGTCATCTTCTTCGTCGGAGGTGGCCGGCCAGAGGCTTGGTGATTCGATCTCGAGATCCATCATCTACTCCCAGCTGCGAGTTGAGGAGACATGGTTGCCGGTGAAAACCGAGCCGACGGCAGGCGATGGCGGCGTTCTACGCCGTTACCTTGATGAAGGCATCGTCGTGTAACTACTGTCGACCCACTCGTGCTGCTCCGGGGGAAACCCTAGGACCTGGTGTTCCAGATCGGACGATGGCGGCACTGCAGTGTTGTTTCTCTCTTGGGAGCATCGTTTGTGGAGCAGAGCTGGAAGTCAGAGGCAGGAGGTGGAGCGGCTTCGTCTTGCACGGAGCTTCGGTGGAGATGTCAAGTCATGCCTGACCGACAGGTGCTACGCCTTGTCATGCCTGGTCGGCAGGTGCTACGCACGACAGATCTTCCAAAGACAGTAAGCTGTGTCGGCTGGTGGTACTTGGCAGCATGGTGCTGAGGTGTATCAGTGGCGACCGCGACGTGCTCAGCTGTTTGCGCGCAGGGAGGAGGTGCCGTTGGGCGCCATGGTGGCATCGACGATAGCTGGACCGAGCAAGGTTGATGCATCAGTACAGTTCTTAAGATGGAGCGGTGGCAGTTGGCGGCGGCGGCCTATGAGAGCACGCCGGACCGGTGAGACCCATGCCCGGCAGGCGCCCTGGATGGGATCTCAGGTCTTAGATGTTAGGTTTGGCTGCGATGTCTGTTTGGTATTAGGCCCAGGCTATCTGCGCCCCTTCATCAACTGGATAGGTGTAGCGACAGTTTGTTGCTTAGACGGCGGCTTTAGTATTACTATTGTATTACTTTGTAAGGTCTTGTGAGAATAATTAATAAAGTGGCCGTATGCATCGCCCAGATGCAGAGGCTGGGGGTCATCCTCCTTTTCTAAAAAAAATGGTAGTGGTCGTAACAGGCCCACCATCCAATCGACTTAGGGCATGTTTGGGACTATTCCGCTTGACAAAAATCAGCTTCACTTCATCAAATTCACTTTGGGGCAGTTTCATATAGAAATTGCAGCTTCACCAAAGAGCAGTTTATCGTGTTTGGCTTCTAGCTAGCTTCAACTTCAAGAATTGGCAATTTGATGGAAATGATCTATTTGATTGGTTGACGTGAGGAAAAACGAAGGGGTATCCACTTACTGGTGACAATGGTGGGTAACAATGGACCGCTCTTTTGGATGTTAGTCTTCACCCAAACATTGGCTCAAATATGTATAGCAATAACTTTAATCTAGAGGGGACGACACACTCCACCGCGCCCGATGATAGGCATGTGTAGGCACGCCAGGCCCATGTAGTGTCATTGATGTGTTAAGGCCCACATATGCAGGCGGAACATTGTGCTATACATCGAGCGGTAGCCTACGTACCTCGATCGCTAGGGTGTGGGGTAGGCCGACCCACTGGCGCACACCTCGGATCGCTGGCTCCCGGCCTACACATGACTTGTGTTTTCATGGATTAAAAATGATCAAAGAATTTGAGAAAAAATGTTTATGAATTCAAAAGTTGTTCGCGAATTTACAAGATGCGCGCGAAATTGGAAAAACATTCACAATTTTGGAAAGTGTTTGCAAATTTTAAAAATATTTCTAATTTTGAAAAATGATCGTGAATTCACAAAATATTCGCCACTTTGAGAAACTATTCATGAATTTAAAAATACTCATGCGTATATATGGTATAAGGTGTGACGGTGTGTGGTGACAAACACAGGGCTACTGCGCAGAGGACAAACACGCCACGGGAGCTCACAAATGCAAGCACCACTATGTCCCCATCGAAAAAGGATCCACACAGCAGTGGTCGTAACAGGCCCACCATCCAATCGACTCAGGGCATGTTTGGGATTATTCCGCTTCACAAAAATCAGCTTCACTTCATCAAATTCACTTTGGAGCAGTTTTATACAGAAGTTGCAGCTTCACCAAAGAGCAGTTTATCGTGTTTGGCTTCTAGCTATCTTCAACTTCAAGAATTGGCAATTTGATGGAAATGATCTGGTTGACATGAGGAAAACGAAGGGATATCCACTTACTGGTGTTTGGCTTCTAGCTATCTTCAACTTCAAGAATTGGCAATTTGATGGAAATGATCTGGTTGACATGAGGAAAACGAAGGGGTATCCACTTACTGGTGGCAGTGATGGGTATCCCCCCCCCCCCCAACTCTAGCTTCCAGAGTCGTTGGATCACCCCTGATGAGCTTCGCAAAATACAGGGAGTTATACCCCAGATTCTAGTTTTTTTTATGGAGTGGTATATCGTGAAGCTATCAAAATTGGCTTGCATTTTCTAGAGCCTAACTGAATTTAGGAAACGAAGCAGTCCCAAACAGACCCTTAGAACAATACATTTTCTAGAACCCCGGCCTGAGCAGTTCTAGAAAATGCAAATATGTGAGTGCTTTGTGCTTGGTGTGGCATGTACACAAATTTCAAGTGAAGTCCGGCTAGCATTTCTCTCTATTTCTGGTGAGAGGCACTGAGACTGGACCAATAACTGAAGACTTCTGCTAACAAGTGTTTAATATAAACTGCTGCTTATAAATTTACAATGCCGGTCGTCGTCACGGCGGCTCATGGTACCATTACTAACATCAAAAACATCAATTCACCAGACTGACGGCGAAGTGGCTACGGATCCAGTTCACACGCTCACAGGGAGCTTCTCATGCTTCGGAGGCAAAACTGTCTGTCTTGGTGGACTCCTCCGCATCAGATGGCTTCGATTCGTGCTTCGCTGCAGCTTTGAGAACTCGGTCCTGCACCGCCGTTGTGGAGGGGGACGTTGCCAGGCCAATCTTGTTAGGCTCTAGCTTCTTAGCTGCCCATGAGAACGCTTCCGCGCCCACTCTTACTGGGGACAGCAACAGCCTGCGGAAAGAGAGGGAGAGGGGGAGGAAAATTTGTGATGGTTCTAGTTTGTGCTTGAGGTTTGAACAGTGGCAATCTTAAAACACCTGAACTACAAAATGATGGAATTGAAGCGCACCAAATAACACAAATGTCACAAGCCAGGGGAACTTACTTTAGGTCTTGCAGGAAATCCTCCGAACCCTCGTATGAAGAGAACCGCAGGTAGATCGTCTACGACAGTAGAAAAATATCAGGTGGCAGGGCATAAACATTGTCGCTGACACTTGACAAATGGCCACATATTTGAACTTTTGTAGTTGACGGTAGTAGAAAATTGCACAAACTTACATTGCTTTTATCCAATCATGATGTACATACATACTGAACAATGAATATGCTATGTGCAAAACATTTAAAAATGGAGAGTACTTACCAACCCAAGACTAAGAACACCGATGTACTGCAAAGTCGTCTCCCATTCTACAATCACGTACACCCATAGTCAATTCATCAAAAAGTAGTTTGAAGTGCTTGCAGTTTATAGGTTTCACCTAACTAGAATTTAGAAGCCCAAAAACAAATATCTGTGGGCATTACGCCAAAAAGGCCAATGATGCACATCGAGGTGAAATGGCAAATAAATCAAACAATGGGAAGTGGTTTAGGTTGATGCTTAACAGAAGGACAGTATATACCAGGTAATGGAGATGCGGTTTTCAAAACTGTTGTTTAACTGCAAACATTCCACTAAGCAATAGCTTCTTAATTTTACTAAAATGCCATACTTGAATTGCATCAATTTTTGCTATACAAAAGGAAGTTTCCTCTTATGTGTATATATCCTAAAGACCGTTCCCTTGTACTTTGTACATGAACTATTTGTCCTTTGAGTCGAGTATCACAGCTCCTGCCCTTTGTGGCAAAACACAAGACTATCTGATACCCCTTGGTGTCAAGAGGACCCATTTTAAAAACCATACATGCTATCTCTATACTCTACTTACCTAGCAAAGCAAAAGTAGCTGCTGAGAGGCCCTGTACAAAAGAAATCAAAATTAGCAAGAAAGAAGCATGCCATCAGCTGCAAAGACACCCATAAAAGAAGAAGTGGCATGTATGTACCAGAAGTGATCCAAAGACAAGTGTAGGGGTGGGCTTTATGCCTTCGAGGATTTCCTCAGCATCCTACACACATTCAGAACAATGATTCAAGTCCTTGACACTATTTGATAGTGATAACTGATAAAAGGCTGGAATGTGAGAGTGATGACAACACCAAGCGCTTTTATAAATCATGCAACCAATAATATACGAAATATGAATCCACTACAGTCACAAAAGATCCCAAGAACCATTCAAATGATAGCCAAAAAGAGAAGAAAATTGCACAGATGATTCTCAGGTGTGAATTATTACCTCATTTATTACTGTCAATGCAGTCTCAGGTTTCAGTTCTTTCACGCGAAGATTCTTTGCCCAAGATTGGAAACCACCTTTAACCAGGTAAGGTTGCTGCCATCAAAACATTCAATATTAGACATAAGAATAGTGCATGCAGGGAACTATGAAGAAAGAACCATACAAAACTTGTCCTAACAAAAATATCCAAAACTTGCCTGCACACCGAGCTTCTTCAGTAGCCTAGCAATGGACTTTGATCGGGTTCCATTAGCATCCATAATGACGACCTTTGAATCACCCTACAAAAGCAAGTGAAAAACACAGTACAGAGACTATATTACTTCTTGTGAAGAAACATTAGTATAAATATCAGATACAAGCCTCAGTCAAACAGATTAAGTACCTTAACTAACTTCAAGTTGCGGATTACAACTGCAACCAAAGCATCATCAACTTCGCTTCCACCTTTAAGTAGCTTCTTTGTTGGACCTTTGATCTGAATTAAAAAAATTGTATTAAATTGTCAATAAAGAAATATATTTTGTAATTCACCATTTTAAAAAACCTTAAGACAAAGTGGCTAATAGATCATAAAAGTAATTTCATATTCTTTAAAAATCAACGAACACAAATCTTAATACTATCAGGACAAAAAAGGACTTTTTGTTACATGAAACAGAATCTTTACGGATAGACGTACAAATTTGGAGCTGAATTCAGGGGAGTTAGAGAAATTGTTCAGAAATCAGTGAGCGCTTGAATAGATATAATTCACCAAACAATAGAGCTTCTAGAATTAGAAGAGAACTAGTAGCACTCCAGATCTTCAGTTCAAACAAGACATACCTCAGGCGAAGCAACACTTGCATATTTAGATCTAGCTGCACGGCGTAGGTCAGGAATTCCATCTTTCACCCTCAAGTCCTACAGAACATAATTTGATGAGAAGCTGCTATAGATTGTTGTTAAATATAGATGATATATCAAACAGTTGAGTTAAGGTACATCTAATTGTTCAGTTACATGTGCTCCACAAAGGACACGACGAAGCCATACAGACCATCAGTACCCATGGATGCTTCACTAAAAATGTTTATGTTCAAAGGCAGGACATGAGTGAAGAACTTGACAGTAAAGTGTTTTTAAGAAGCAATCAAGGAATGACACATCCATTTGCTAAAATATTCATAATTAAAACTTATATTTGGACAATTTGCAGAAATATCATGAACCAGATTCGATAGATATCTTGGATGAAAAAAGGACATGAACGAAAGAAAAGGCTAATGAGATTTACAATCTCTTGCCTCAGGCCGAACATCAATAAGTACGGCTTTGCCATCACTTTTCAATAGCTCCAATGTCGATTCAGGCGACAAATCTCCAGAATAGCCGCCATATGCGAAGAGCCAGTAAGATATCCTACAATGTTACAAAATTCAGGACTTCACAAAACCAAATACAGGAAATGTACCAGTACAAAAGAAATGAAATTTCCCTTTACCCTATTGTTGTTGAACCTCCAAGCAAAACTGCTAATTGAACAATTGGGTCACTTGGGTTCAAACCAACATTCTTTTCGATGCCTTCGATGATAATGTATACCTGAATCATTGCATGACAGAATATTTTCAGTGGCCTCATCAACAATTGGCTCAACAGTTTACAGATTTACTGCTAGGAGACTTGGCACAAATATACCTGTTGAAGGGCACCTCCAATTGGTCGCAATACTATGTTAGCTTTCTCCTCGGATGAGTTCAGCAAATCTTTGACATTTGGTGGCAACGACGACTTGGCCGAGCCATAGTAGTATACGAGGGACGTGGTGGCACTGCCCAGTGAATCCTCTGCTACAACAATTGCCTTCCTAAGAACATCAGCCGCCACGGCGCCAGCTCCGGCCACCTTATCTTCAAATGCGCCGGAAACGTCCGGGACCCCACCGGCGGCCTGCTTCTTGGTGGCAGCCACCGAGGACGTGATGCCACCAGCGACGCCCCTTATCGCCTTCCTGTAGGCCCCAAGAGCGTCGTACGCCGACAGCCTGAGCTTGTCGTACCCTTCGGTGAGCGCGTCCTCCGCCTGGAATATCTGCTTGCTGAGCTTGTCGATGAACCTGGCCACGGACTCCTCGACGCCGGTGGCGTCGGCCGGGAACGTGGTGGGCATCTCCGCGTCCATCAGGGCCTGCTGCGCGGCATCGTCGGTGACCGCGCCGACCACAGCGTCCGCGGCCAGGTCGACGGGCATCAGCGGCGGGTCGACCCCGGCGCGCCAGAGAGGGTCGGGCAGCTCGGCGGCGGAGGCGAACCCCCGCACGATTGCGTCCGGCGCGGTGGCGTAGGGGGAGAGGATGGCGGAGTCGGAGAAGAGCGGGCGGTCAGGCACGGCCTGCGCGACGAGCGGGTCGGCGGCGAAGGGCCTGAGCGCGCCAGCCTCGACCCTCCGCAGCGCCCGCGCGCCGGCGGTCACCGGGCAGAGCGGGGAGCATGGGGTGGGCGCGGCGGAGGAGCAGAAGGGCAGCATGGCGGGAGGGGTGGTGGCATCAGATGGGTGTGGCCATGGCGCGCGGGGCGGGGGCGGGCACAGTTCACGAGTGGGGTGGTTGGGCGTGCGCGTGTGTGGAAGAGGCGCTCGATCCGGGGTGTGTGGAGCCGGTGCGACGCCGGGATTCGGTGATCTGCAGCATCGTGCGCGCGGGATTGCGCGGATTGGTGCTGGGGCACCGTGCGCGCGGGCGTGTGGCTCGCCGGCGTCGGGGGTCGGGAGGTGGACCCGTCCCGGCGCGCCGCGTGCCACATACGCTCGGCTCCCTCGTTGCTCCGGTCGTTTTCCGGTCACCGCGGTCGCTGTTGTTCGGTAGCTCCGCCGTTCCGGGCCGACGTTCTGCGGTATGCGTGGTTAAATTCGTGCAGTACGAGTGCGAATTTTCCAAAGCACGGCTGCATGGGAGCACTTTATTTTAAGTAAGTAATATTCCCTCCGTTCCTAAATATAAGTCTTTTGATTCCACTAGGTGGACTACATACGAAGCAAAATGAATGAATTTACGCTTAAAATGCATCTATATACATCCGTATGTGGTTCATAGTGAAATCTCTATAAAGACTTATATTTAGGACCGGAGGGAGTAGTTCAAAATCCACAAAAAATAATAGTTCAAAATCGCGTTTAAAAGCTGTCAATTTTTTTTTGAAAATAAAATGCATGTTCATATGGAAGTTTATTACACACGTGCAACGGGCGGACACGGAATCCCTCTCCGACTTCCGACCAATCAGCCTTATTCACCTCACTGCGAAGCTCATTGCGAAGGCTTTATCCCTGAGGCTTGCGTCAAGGATTGGATTTATGGTATCAACGCATCAAAGTGCGTTCATTGCTGGAAGTTGCATCCACGATAACTTTCTTTTGGTCATGCAGACGGCCCGGCTACTGCACAACCTCAAGGTGCCGCACATACTACTTAAGCTCGATATCGCGCGGGCCTTCAACCACATCTCTTGGTCGGTTCTCCTACAGATTCTACATCACCTCGTCTTTGGCACCCGATGGCGAGAATGGATCTCCATACTCCTCTCCATGGCATCCACAAGAGTCTTGATCAACGGTCACTGATCGGCCACGCGCGCAACCCAAGGCAGGGCGACCCTTTATCCCCTATGCTCTCCACTTTCGTCATCGACGTGCTCAACTCGATGTTGCTCCGTGCCGCTTACCTAAGCCTTCTCCAACGCCTAACCACGCGTCACACAGCCTCAAGCATACCCCTGAATGCGGATGACCTCGTCATCTTTTGTCATCCCGACTGCCACGACTATCGCGTCTGAGATGCATTGCCCAGTGGTTCAATTCCCCATAACATACATAGGCTTGTTGCTCTCCATCCGCAAGCCATCCACTTCGAGTCTACTGCCGCTCGTCGACAAGCTTGGGCGAAAGCTGTCCACATGGCGAGCTTCAATGCTTTCCAAAGGAGTTCGCCTGGCGCTAGTGCGCCACGTCCTTTGCGCTATCCCGACACACTTCCTCATCGCCATTGCGTTCAACCAATCCATTCTCAAGAGGTTAAAATGGATCATCTGTGGACTTCTATAGGCTGGGAGTAAGGAAGCCAATGGCGGCCAATGCCTTGTCAACTGGCAGGCGGTTTGCCACCCCATCTCCCTTGGTGGGCTAGGAGTCAGAGACTTACCGCGAGCGGGCATCACTCTTCGGGTGCGATGGTTGTGGCTCCAGAGCACGGATCCCTCTCGCTCTTGGAGCCATCTTCACATCTGAGCGACATCTTCAGGGCATCTACCTCTTGGAACCTAGGCTGTGATGAAACTTGCAGTTCTGGACCGACCATTGGATCAAGGGAAGATCAATTGTCGAGCTCGCCGCACTAATTTTTGCGCTTGTCTCTTGGCGTCGTTGCAAGATTTGTACCGTCCAGGAGGGCCTCAATCTACGCTCTTGGGTACAGGACATTCAAGGCGCGCTCGGACCCGCGCCCATGATCCAATACATCGAGATATGGCGATGGTTACGCCACATCAACCTCTCGGATGCGCCCGACACCCTAAGCTGAGCTGGCGTTGGACTACATCGGCTACGTACTCTGCTAGCTCCTGCTACCAGGCGCTATTCGTTGGCACTTGCGAATACCCGCACTGGAAGTTGACATGGAGGCCATGGGCATCGTTATGCATCAAGTTCTTTCTCTGGCTGGCCATGCAAGATCGTCGTTGGACGACAGATCGCCTAGCTCGCCACGGTCTACCTCACGACACTAATTGCGCCCTATGCGGTCAAGAGCCTGAGACCATGCACCATCTGCTTGCATGTTGCTCCTTGTCTAGGTAGGTCTGGCATGAGATTCTTGGTTGGGTGAGAGCTACGGTCGACTTACCTAACGTGTAACGCCCCGGATTCGATGCGCCAGGTGTCTTCCAGTTATTCGTCGTTGTTGCCATGTCATTTGCTTGCGTGTTGCATTTTGCCATGTCATCATCTGCATTTCATCTGCATGTTTTTCAAAACTTGCATCCGGTCCTTTTCCCCGTTGTCCGTTTCGCGATCCGACACTCTCGCACGCGCCCGTCGCCCCTCTCAGACCTTGTTTCGTGAGCAGGAGAAAAACGTTCTCGGAATGGACCGAGATTTGCCGAGTGGCCTTGGTATAGCACCGGTAGACCGCCCGTCAAATTTCGTTCCGTTTGAAGGTCGTCTGATGCCCCAACGGTTAACCGGGTACCGCAAAGCCCTTTTTGTCTTGCAGCCCAACACCCCTTCACCACAGCCCATGAGCCCATCCAAACCCCCTCCATGCTCTCCGCCGTTCGATCACGATCGTGTGGGCGAAAACCGCTCCTCATTTGGACTCTCCTAGCTCCCTTTGCCTATATAAACACATCCCCCTCCTCAAATCACGGATGAAACCACCCTAACCCTAGTTCCACCTTCCTCCGCGCCGCCGGACATGTCCATCTCGTCGCCGGATGCGTCCGCCGCCGCGTGCAGCCAATCCTGAGCCGCCATGTCGCCACTGCCGGCCTTCTCTCTCTCCTCCGCGCCGCCGGCCCGCGGAGCCCATCGCGGGCCCGCACGGGCCCGAACCGCCGCCGCCGAAGCCGGCGCGCCGCCGCCCAGGCCCGCCGTCGCCGGAGTCCGGCGCCCCGCCGCCTCCTGCTCGCCTCCCCGCCACCGTTCGCGCGCCCCGCGCCGCCCCGCACCAGCTCCGGCGTCTCTCGCCGGCCCCGCCGTCCCCGCCGCCGGGTCCCGTCGCCACGCCGCCGGCGCGCCTCGCCGTCGTCGTCCTCCGCCGGCCACCCTGAGCTCCTGCCCAGCCCCGCGTCTCCTCGCCGTTCCCGCGCCGCCCCGCGCCGGATCCGGCGAGATCCGGCCGGAGGAGGTCTCCCCGGCCCTGGATCCGCCCGTCTCCGGCCATCTCCCTCCTCTCCAGCGAGATTCCGGCGAGATCCGGCGCGTTGACTTTTCCCCCCTCGAGGTCGATTTCTTCTAAGTCCCTGGATTTCTACTTCATGTTGCCCTGTTCATCATGCCATAACTTCATGCTCGCTGCTCCGATTTGTGTATATAATACGTTAAAATGTTCATCATGAGATGCTCTTCATTTTGTTCCATTGTGCCATGCTTGTTTGAGATCATCTTGATGCCCTAATCATCGTTGAAAGAGTGCTATATGATGTTAATCTACTGAAACTGTTATAACTTGGTGATTTGTCTTTTTCATTGCATTTTGTGTGTGCATCCTATAAGCATGAGCTCTACATGTGTTTTGAACTACATCATGCCGTCTTTTCAGGGGTTCTTGTCTTGTATTTGTTTGATCTATGTGGTGACTAGAACAAGCATGCAAAGTAGCCTCCATGATGTTGCTGATTTCTGTGACTTGGTCATTTCTGCTAAGTCTGTAGCTGTAACATTGTGATGCCATGTAAACTTGCTGTCACCATGAGTTTTGTGCATAATCTGGAGATGTTCACTAAGGGTGTTTTGTTATACATGTTATGATATATCCATCCATGCCCTTGGTTGCATTTATAGCCTGCTGTAGCTTGTTGCAAACTTGCTCTCAAATTGTTAAATAATGGTTCTGTAAGCCTGTTATTATTAAGTTCAATTTTGCCATGTGTTTTTCTAGTGATCCATGCATCCTATGCTTATGCTATTGCCATGCTTAGCTTCATGAACATTTCTTCTTACTGTGAGTTACCTTCTCATGCCATGAAATGCTTTGTGATGAGTGATTTGAGCTCGCAAAGATGCCTTCATAATTCTGTTTATGCCATGCTCAGTTTTTCTGCTAAGTCTGAATCTGTTTATGAAACTTGCTATGTTTACATGGGTGCCATCATATCTTATGTGCCTTTTTGGCTCGTGATCAGTAAGGGACTTTTGTTCTATGCAATTAGTAGATTCATTCCATGCCTTTGCTTGCTATGATCTGTTCCTGTAGCATGTTGTTTAATAGCTCTAAACTTGGCAATCTGATGTTATTCCTGCCATGTCCAGTAATTTCTGCTAAGTCTGTGAAACTGTTATTATTTGCAATCTTGCCGTGTCCTTTTGAGCATGTTCTAGTGATTTCTGGAGATAACTCAGTGTTCATGTTTGGTAATGATTTACCTGTAGATCACGTCCATGCCTTTTTTTTGCATGTTGGGGTGCTGTAGCATATTGCTTTGATGCTTGCAAGATGCCTAGTTGCTGTTTTAGACAGATTGTTGTTATATCTTGTTTGGAGTGTATGTGTTGCACCGCTGCTCCGTTTTGAGCATGTTCTATATGTAACTTTGTTAGACTTGCATGTAGTTTCATATTATCATGTTGCATCCTTGTTTTGGAGTGTGTGCTTGATGTTTGCATGCATTTTGCATCAATGTCGTGTTTGACTTGTTTTGCTCATATCTTCTAGACCGTAGCTCCAAACTAAATAAACTTTATATGTAACTTGAGTAGAATTTCGTGTAGAGCATCATGGTGCTCTTTAACTTGCTGCTTAACAACTTCAACTTAAGGTTTATTCAGATCTGAACCAATTTCGAAATTTTGCATATGAGGACTTACCAGAGTTGTTATATGTTGCTTCCGGCCTCATTTAAACTTGCTTTGATGTGTTGCTCTCGTATGCATTATATCTTGCCATGAGTAGCTTCATGTAGCCTTGTCATGCATCATACTTGGTTGAGCATCATTTCTTGTTCATGTGTGGTGTGTTTACCATGTTGTGTGCTTCTTCTCGATAGTTCCCATTTCATTGCGATCGTGAGGATTCGTTCGTCTACGCTTGGTTCGTCTTCGTGGCTTCATCTTCTTCATGGACTCGTTCTTCTTCCTAGCGGGATTTCAGGCAAGATGACCGTCACCTTGGATCTCACTACTATCATTGCTATGCTAGTTGCTTCGTTCTATCGCTATGCTGCGCTACCTATCACTTGCTCTTCAAGTCTCCCAAATCGCCATGATAGCCTCTAACCTTTATTTCACCCTTCCTAGCAAACCGTTGTTTGGCTATGTTACCGCTTTGCTCAGCCCCTCTTCTAGCGCTGCTAGTTGCAGGTGAAGATGAAGATTGCTCCATGTTGGATTATGTTTATGTTGGGATATCACAATATCTCTTATTTAATTAATGCATCTATATACTTGGTAAAGGGTGGAAGGCTCGGCATTATGCCTGGTGTTTTGTTCCACTCTTGCCGCCCTAGTTTCCGTCATACCGGTGTTATGTTCCTTGATTTTGCGTTCCTAACACGGTTGGGTGTTATGGGGACCCCTTGACAGTTCGCTTTGAATAAAACTCCTCCAGCAAGGCCCAACCTTGGTTTTACCATTTGCCTATCACCTATTTCTTTTCCCTTGGGAGTCGCGCTCCCGAGGGTCATCTTTATTTTAACCCCCCGGGCCAGTGCTTCTCTAAGTGTTGGTCTGAACTGAGTAGACTGCGGGCCTCCTCGTGGAAACTCGAGGTCTGGTTTTACTCGTAGGATGTCTCATCCGGTGTTGTCCTGAGAACGAGATATGTGCAGCTCCTATCGGGATTGTCGGCACATCGAGCGGCTTTGCTGGTCTTGTTTTACCATTGTCGAAATGTCTTGTAAACCGGGATTCCGAGACTGATCGGGTCTTCCCGCGAGAAGGAATATCCTTCGTTGACCGTGAGAGCTTATAATGGGCTAAGTTGGGACACCCCTGCAGGGTATAAACTTTCGAGAGCCGTGCCCGCGGTTATGTGGCAGATGGGAATTTGTTAATATCCGGTTGTAGAGAACTTGACACTCGACTTAATTAAAATGCATCAACCGCGTGTGTAGCCGTGATGGTCTCTTTTCGGCGGAGTCCGGGAAGTGAACACGGTTTTTGGGTTATGTTTGACGTAAGTAGGAGTTCAGGATCACTTCTTGATCATTGCTAGTTTCACGGCCGTTCCGTTGCTCCTCTTCTCGCTCTTATTTGCGTATGTTAGCCACCATATATGCTTAGTCGCGGCTGCAACCTCACCACCTTACCCCTTTGTTGAGGATATAACCATTAGAATCACCCGCCCAGGAGGGGCCGGGTTACGTCATAATGATCATCATGTGAAGCCCAGTACCAAGCTTGAGGATGGCGGTTCAGTAATGGGCTTAAGACCCGGAGGCGGCTTAAGGCCCGTAGTGATAAACCGCCGTTATGGCAAGACTTGTAGTGTAAGGCAAGAATAGTTAAGAGTCCGAGCCGGACACTGTTATAAGCCGGCTGGGACTCTGAGAGCCGCTGGGCGTCAACCTCTCTATATAAAGGGACGACCCGGCGGCGGTTCAGGACAAGCAACATCAGATCGATAGCCAGGCATAGCGGTTAAGCTCCCTGGTCATCGAAACCCTACGTAATTCCACCTCAACTGGAGTAGGCTTTTACCTTCACCGTAAGGGGCCGAACTAGTATAATCCTCGTGTCCTTTGTCCCGTTTAACCCCTTTAAGCTTCCTAGCTGCGATGGCTCCACGACTAAGTCCTTGCTCGAGGACATCTGCCGTGACAATTCCACGACAGTTGGCGCCCACCGTGGGGCCAGCGCACGGTGGATTTGAGTTCTTGAAGGGCAGCTTCGAAGGGCTCAAGGGATACGCTGTGGGCCGGATGACCAAGAGTCGTCGCGGCAAGCTCTACATCGACGATGCAAGCTGGGGCCCCGACGCCGGCTCAATCGAGTACGGGTATCGGGTCCCCTTCGGCGGAATCCACGTTTTCATTGGCAAGATTGGCGAGCCGGGCCCTGAGCCGGACCTCTGCGCCGACCTCATCGAGACGGCTCAGCGTGCGAGACCCGCCCGGACTCTGCCTGCCTTGAAGCGTGCTTTCGTGGGATGCGTCCATGGAGGACTCTCTGAAGGATCTGGATCTGGCAATGAGACGGCCGCTCGCTCTGACGGCGAGTCGTCCACGGATGAGACCAACTCGTTATACCAGCTTCAAGATGGCAGGCTCAGGGGTTGTTCCGATGGCGACAGTATTCCGGACCCCTTTGAGCCGCCGAGCCGGGTTGGAATCTTCATGGCCGGCGCACAACCTGTTCAAAACTCCGCCACTGGGGCAGGAGGCCCTGTGCACTCGCCGGCTCAGGTGCTGATGGATCTCACAGACAAGATGACGGCCCTGTTAACCGCTACGGTCGCCCCAGCGGATCAAGCTCAACATGATGCGAAGGTGGCACAGCTAAAGTTGGATATAGCAAGAGCCAAGGAAGATCTGGCAGCGGAAGGGATCAGGATGGCTGCAGAACGAGCGGCTCTCGACGCCCAGACTCAGCTGATTCAGGCGCAATCTTTCCAGCTTACGATGGATCAGAACGCATCCAATGAGATCATGAGAAGGAGGCATCAGAAGGCTCAATCTCGACTCCCTCCGGTTTACGATCCTCGAAACCTCTTCAACTCGCCTGGTGCAGGGCCCAGTAACCCGCCGGAGACCATGGCACCCGGGGCTGGAACGCCGATTCAGCCACAAGTGATGGGGCCTCCCTGTATGAACACTACCCTGCCTCAGTATGTGCCGATACCACCGGGTCATTATGCCAAGCCGTTGGAAAACATGATCGCCGCAGCGGCGCGACTGGCGGCTCTTCCAATCGAGGGCGACTCTCCAACGGCGGTCGAAACCCGCCGGGTCAGAGAACTTCTTCAGACGGCTCTGGCGCAACAGGAGGCATACTCATATAGCCGGGACAGGATTCATTCAACCCCTCGTCCAAACCGGAGCCCAAGTTATAGCAGGCACATGATCTCAGCGACCGGCTCAAGCAACGTCCGGCGCCGTGACTTGCCAGCTGGCCACGGCCCGGCACATAATGAAGCCGTTAACATGGTAGACCATGACAGAGCACGACAAGAGGCGGAGCAGGCGGCTCAGTTGACAGCTTACCAGCCACTCCCGGCTTATCCGACGGCTTCTATCGACGCGGGTATACCTACGAGGACCGGAGGTGTCCCTTGTCTAGTGCCGGCTCTCCGTAATGAACGTTTGCCCAAGGATTTCAAAGGACCTAGGAAGGTACCTAATTACACGGCTGATTTACAACCCGGAGCATGGATCGAGAGCTACGAGATGGCTATGGAGTTACTGGAGGTTAGTGAAGCGGCAATGGCCAAATACTTCACCATGATGTTGGATGGGACTGCCCGCACTTGGTTGAAAGGACTGCCGCCTAACTCCATCGGGTCATGGGCCGAGCTAAAAGCCCGGTTTATCCAGAACTTCAAAGATACATGTAGGCAATCTATGTCCATTGTGGATTTGACTAACTGCAAACAGCAAGAGGGCGAGTCTACAACCCATTGGGTTCGCCGGGTCAAAGAGATAATACATTCATCTGATAAGATGGATGCCGGCTCTGCAGTCTTAATGTTGGAGCAGAATTGTCGTTTTGCGCCCCTGAAGATGAAGCTCGGGCGGCTCAAGCGCGATTGCAATGATATGGGTACGCTGATGGCGGCTCTGGTCAAGTACGCCGACTCTGATAGTACCAAGGATCCCGCGTCGGATGATGAAAGGACAGGGAAGGGAAAACGGAATGGCAATGGCAAGGGCCCTCAGCATAACCCGGCGAACCAGGGAGGTAACAAGCGTAAGGCTGATGGCAGTGTGGAGTTTGTGGCCAACGCCAATGCGCAGGGTAACAACCACCGACGTAAGGGGAGACCACCTCCCCGAGCCAGCGGGTCAGGCCCGACGCTTGAGCAATTGTTGAATGAGCCCTGTCCAAGGCATGGCTCTAGGGATAAGCCGGCCACTCATCTATGGAAAGACTGCGCAATCATGAAAGCCTTCAAAAATTCCAACGCTTTTAATGGCAACAATGGGCAGGGCGGCGGCTCAGGAGCCGGCGGCTTTCATGGCCCGGGCGGCGGCTCAAATTCCAATTCTCAGAATTTTCAAGGGGGCTTTAATCAGCAGTCTGGCCAGGGTAATCAGCAGCAGCAGGGGGGATACCAGACCAATCCAAAGCAGCTTAATGGTGGGCAGTATCATGTGTTTACTACCAGTCTGTGCAAGCGAGACCAGAAGCTTCATAAGAGGGCTGTAAATGCTGTTGAGCCGGCGGTTCCCCGTTATTTGAGATGGTCTGAACAGCCTATTGTGTGGAGTAGGGAAGATCACCCTCCCCGGGTTGATAATCCGGGTCACCTGGCCTTGGTGGTGGCTCCTCAGGTTGGAGGGTACAAATTCACTAAAGTGCTCATGGACGGAGGCAGCAGTATCAACATCCTCTATTATGAGACCTTCTGTCGTATGGGACTAACTGATAAAAACCTCAGCCAGTCCAACACTGTTTTCCATGGGGTGGTGCCTGGTAAGTCGGCGTACCCAGTCGGTAAGATCGAGCTGGAAGTAGCCTTTGGAGATGAGTACAACTACAGAGCGGAAAAACTGACGTTTGAGGTGGTTAAAATAAGAAGCCCGTACCATGCTCTATTTGGGCGGCCGGCTTACGCCAAGTTCATGGCGCGGCCGTGTTACGTGTATTTGCAGCTCAAGATGCCGGGTCACAATGGGACCATTACGGTTCATGGCAGCCGAAAGATAGCCTTGGAATGTGAGGAAGGTGACGCTGCTTATGCTGAGTCTGTTTGTGCGATAGAGGAATTGAAGTTTTACAAGGATAGTGTTGACCCGGCAGATATGACGTCTTTGAAAAAGCCAACCACGGAGCATGAGCCGGCAATGAAATTTAAGTCAGCGGATGAGACTAAACTTGTTGATTTTGTTCCAGGTGACTCATCTCAGCAGTTCAGCATCAGTGCCAATCTGGATCCGAAATAGGAAGGCGCGCTCATCAAGTTCATCCGTGAGAACAGGGACATCTTTGCATGGAAACCTTCTGACATGCTGGGTGTACCTAGAGAACTCGCTGAGCACACCCTTAATATTGATCCGAAATTTAAGCCGGTCAGACAATTCCTCCAGCGGTTTAATGAGGAGAGGCGGAAAGCCATTGGTGAGGAGGTAGCCCGGCTCTTGGTGGCCGGGTTTATTGTTGAAGTTTTTCATCCAGAATGGTTAGCTAACCCGGTGCTCGTGCTCAAGATACGGATTTAAACAAAGCTTGTCCGGCTGATCCTTTTGCTCTCCCCCGTATTGATCAAATTATTGATGCTACGGCGGGTTGTGAGCGTTTAAGCTTTTTGGATGCTTACTCTGGATACCATCAGATCAAAATGGCAGTTAAGGACCAGGAGAAGACGGCGTTCAGCACTCCCTTTGGAGCCTTCTGTTATGTGTCTATGCCTTTTGGGCTCAAGAGTGCACAGGCGACTTACCAGCGTTGCGTGCAAAATTGTCTTCATAACCAGATTGGGCGCAACGTTCATGCCTATGTGGATGATATCGTGGTTAAATCCAGGGAGAAGGAGACCCTGATAGATGATCTGAGAGAGACCTTTGATAATCTCCGGGTCTACAAGATGATGCTTAACCCGGCCAAGTGTGTTTTTGGTGTTCCCGCAGGCAAGCTCTTGGGTTTTCTGGTTTCTCACAGAGGCATTGAAGCTAACCCGGAAAAGATCAAGGCAATCACCTCTCTGGCTAAGCCGGCGTGCATAAATGACGTCCAGCGTCTGGCGGGTCGCATCGCTGCTTTGAGCCGGTTTATAAGCCGGTTGGGTGAAAAGGCCATGCCACTGTACCAGATGATGAAGAAAACAGATGACTTTATCTGGAATGATGCTGCTAATGCTGCTTTTGAGGATTTGAAAAGACAGCTAGCTGAGCCACCAGTCCTTGCTGCTCCTGTTGACAAGGAGCCTTTATTGCTGTATGTAGCCGCTAACACACGAGCCGTCAGTGTGGCTGTGGTGGTGGAGCGTAAGGAAGCAGGTAAGGAGTATCCGGTTCAGCGGCCGGTTTACTACGTCAGCGAAGTACTCATTGAGTCCAAACAACGGTATCCACATTGGCAGAAGCTTGTTTATGGGGTATTCATGGCAAGCCGGAAGCTTAAGCATTATTTCCAGGGTCACCCTATCACTGTGGTTAGTTCTGCTCCCCTAGGAGATATCATCCAAAACAGAGAAGCCACAGGAAGAGTTGCTAAGTGGGCTATAGAACTTGGGCCTCATGGTCTAAAATACGTGCCGCGCACTGCTATCAAATCTCAAGCATTGGTGGATTTCATCAACGATTGGACAGAGCTGCAGGTGCCTGAAGAGAAACCGGATAATACATACTGGACTATTCACTTCGACGGGTCCAGGCAATTGGAGGGCTCGGGGGCTGGAGTTGTATTAGCTTCCCCTCGAGGTGACAAGTTTTGCTATGTGCTACGGTTGATGTTTCCCTGTACTAACAATGTAGCTGAGTACGAGGCCTTGCTCCATGGTCTTCGGATGGCTAAGGAGATGAGCTTAAGCCGGGTAAGGTGCTTTGGCGACTCAGATTTAGTGGCCCAACAAGTGTCAGGCAAGTGGGATTCCAAGGACCCCCTCATGGCGGCTTATCGCCGCGAAGTTGATGCCATTGTTGGACATTTTCAGGGTTACCAAGTAGAGCACATCGATCGCAGGAAGAACGAGGCGGCTGATGCATTAAGCCAGCTGGGCTCTCAGCGAAAGCCGGTGCCGCCTAATACTTTCTTGGACATTTTGCATAACCCTTCTGTTAAGTTGCCTACAGAGGAAGACTTGGCTGTTCCTGACCCGGAAGCACAGTTGGTGGCGGCTCTCCACATTATCCCAGATTGGACAGTACCATACTTGGCTTACATGACCCGGGGAGAATTGCCTGAGGATGAAACTTTGGCCAGACAAATAACCCGGCGGTCTAAGTCAATGATAATTATCAATGGCGAGCTGCATCGTCACAGCGTCACTGGAACTTTCCAGCGTTGTGTTTCCCCTGAGGAAGGTCAAGAAATTTTACGTGAGATTCACGAGGGGGATTGTGGCCATCATGCCGGCTCAAAATCCCTTGTGGCCAAGGCTTTTCGTCATGGTTTTTATTGGCTGACGACTCATGCTGATGCAGAGGACTTAGTCAGTAAATGTGACGGTTGTCAGAGGTTCTCATGACGGGCTCATGTGCCGGCTCAAGAGTTGAGGATGATTCCAATCACTTGGCCATTTGCGGTCTGGGGGCTTGATATGGTTGGGCCTTTTAAAAGGTCCAAGGATAAGAAGACCCACCTCTTGGTGGCGGTCGACAAGTTCACAAAGTGGGCTGAGGCAGAGCCAGTTAGTAAGTGTGACGCAGCCACAGCGGTTCAGTTCATAAAAGGGTGATATTTCGCTTTGGTTTTCCACACAGCATTATAACTGACAATGGCACCAATCTGTCTAAGGGCGCCATGGAGGAATTTTGTCAACGAGAGCATATTCGGCTCGATGTTTCATCAGTGGCTCACCCCCAATCCAATGGTCAGGCTGAGAGAGCCAATCAGGAGATTTTGAAGGGCATCAAGCCCTGGCTCTTGGTCCCTTTGCAACGGACGCCGGGTTGTTGGGTAGAGGAGTTACCTTCCGTGTTATGGAGCATCAATACTACTCCTAACAGGTCTACGGGTTACACACCTTTCTTCATGGTTTACGGAGCTGAGGCGGTCCTCCCTAGCGACATCCGTCATGACTCGCCTCGAGTGGCGGCTTATGTCGAGGTGGATAATGAGCAGGCGCGTCAAGAATCTCTTGACTTGTTGGATGAACAACGTGACGTAGCAGCAGCTCGCTCGGCGATTTACCAACAAGACCTGCGCCGCTATCACAGCCGCCGGGTTAAGTCCCAGGTCTTTCAGGAAGGTGATTTGGTGCTCCGGCTCATCCAGGATCAAACAGATGCGCACAAGTTATCCCCACCTTGGGAAGGGCCCTTTGTGGTCAGCAAGAACTTGCGCAACGGGTCATACTACCTTATTGATGTTCGGGAGCACAGAGATTCACGTAAGTCGGAGGAGGAGACCCGCCGGCCGTGGAACATAGCTCAGCTTCGGCCTTATTACACTTGAGCCACCAGCTCTCATAATGTACATATTTCTATAGCCATGTATATATTATGATAAATAATAAAGCAGGACCTCTGTCCTTCTTTCCTCCAAAGGTAAATGTATTATTGTTATTTCCATTGCAACATTACATGGTCACTTGGAGGTTGATCCGGCTTATGATCGTATTCGAATCTAGCCGTTAACAATATGATCACTTGGGGGCTTCCTGTTCAAACATAGGTCGTATTCGAACCAAAGAGAACATAGCTGTCGATACCCACTTGATTGGCATATTGCCGAGCTCATTGGGGAGTTTTTCTTGGTCATATTTGAATCATAGCTCAACCCCCTTTGGGAACCGATGTGGATCGTATTCGAATCAGCGTCGTTAAACAACTCTCAAGGTCATTTGGGGGCTTCCTGTTCAAACATAGGTCGTATTCGAACCAAAGAGAACATAGCTGTCGGTACCCTCTTGATCGGCAACGCCAAAGCCACTGGGGGCTATATGATCGTATTCGAATCTTAGCTTAACCCCTTTGGGACGGTTCTCTGGTCGTATTCGAATCAGAAGCCTCCAAATTTTTGACATCTTTTTGTTACAAATAAGTTCTTTTGATCATATCGAAAGTATTCAAGGGTGGTTCTACTTCCACCGGCTTAACCTTGATTAATAATGTTAATGGCATATCATAAGCATTATAAGTGCTGGCGAGCCGGAGTTCTCCACCTTATTATTCGGGTTATGCAAACTTCACCGGTGCATCCAAACCCCGTGATACGATACGCTATATCACACATAAGCCTCCTTATATCTTCCTCAAAACAGCCACCATACCTACCTATCATGGCATTTCCATAGCCATTCCGAGATATATTGCCATGCAACTTCCATCATCATCATATACATGACTTGAGGATTTATTGTCATATTGCTTTGCATGATCGTAAGATAGCTAGCATGATGTTTTCATGGCTTGTCCATTTTTTGATGTCATTGCTACGCTAGATCATTGCACATCCCGGTACACCGCCGGAGGCATTCATATAGTCATATTTTGTTCTAGTATCGAGTTGTAATATTGAGTTGTAAGTAAATAAAAATGTGATGATCGTCATTATTAGAACATTGTCCCATGTGAGGTTATCAAAATAAAAGTGGCCAAAGAAGACCCCCAAAAAAAGAGAGAGAGGCCAAAGAAGCCTACAAAAAAAAGAAAAAAAGAGAAAAATAAAAAAATGAGAGAAAAGAGAGAAGGGACAATGTTACTATCCTTTTACCACACTTGTGCTTCAGAGTAGCACCATGTTCTTCATATAGAGAGTCTCTTGCGTTATCACTTTCATATAGTAGTGGGAATTTTCATTATAGAACTTGGCTTGTATATTCCAACGATGGGCTTCCTCAAATGCCCTAGGTCTTCATGAGCAAGCAAGTTGGATGCACACCCACTTAGTTTTCAGTTTGAGCTTTCATACACTTATAAGCTCTTAGTGCATCCATTGCATGGCAATCCCTACTCCTCGCATTGACATCAATTGATGGGCATCTCCATAGCCCATTGATTAGCCGCGTCGATGTGAGACTTTCTTCCTTTTTGTCTTCACCACACAACATCCACCATCATATTCTATTCCACCTATAAGTGCTATGTCCATGGATCACGCTCATGTATTGCGTGAAAGTTGAAAAGGTTTGAGAACATCAAAAGTATGAAACAATTGCTTGGCATGTCATCGGGGTTGTGCATGATTTGAATATTTTGTGTGGTGAAGATGGAGCATAGCCAGACTATATGATTTTGTAGGGATAAACTTTCTTTGGCCATGTTATTTCGAAAAGACATGATTGCTTTATTAGTATGCTTGAAGTATTATTGTCTTAATGTCAAATGATAGACTATTACTTTGAATCACTCATGTCTTAATATTCATGCCCTGATTAGATTACGTGATCAAGATTATGCTAGGTAGCATTCCACATCAAAAATTATATTTTTTATCATTTACCTACTCGAGGACGAGCAGGAATTAAGCTTGGGGATGCTGATACGTCTCCGTCGTATCTATAATTTTTGATTGTTCCATGCAAATATTATACAACTTTCATATACTTTTGGCAACTTTTTATACTATTTTTGGGACTAACATATTGATCCAGTGCCAGTTCCTGTTTATTGCATGTTTTTTGTTTCGCAGAAAATCTGAAAGATCGTGGATGTCGCCTAGAGGGGGGGGGGGTGAATAGGCGCTTCAAAATAATTACGGTTTAGGCTTGAACAAATGCGGAATAAACCTAGCGGTTAATTTGTCAAGCACAAAACCTACAACAACTAGGCTCACCTATGTGCACCAACAACTTATGCTAAGCAATATAAACAACTAAGTGATAGCAAGATATATGACAAGAAACAATATGGCTATCACAAAGTAAAGTGCATAAGTAAAGGGCTCGGGTAAGAGATAACCGAGGCACACGGAGACGATGATGTATCCCGAAGTTCACACCCTTGCGGATGCTAATCTCCATTTGGAGCGGTGTGGAGGCACAATGCTCCCCAAGAAGCCACTAGGGCCACTGTAATCTCCTCACGCCCTCGCACAATGCAAGATGCCGTGATTCCACTAAGGGACCCTTGAGGGCGGTCACCGAACCCGTACAAATGGCAACCCTTGGGGGCGGTCACTGAACCCGTACACTTTGGCAACCCTTGGGGGCGGTTACCGGTACCCGTCAAATTGCTCGGGGCGATCTCCACAACCTAATTGGAGACCCCGACGCTTGCCCGGAGCTTTACACCACAATGATTGAGCTCCGAACACCACCAACCGTCTAGGGCGCCCAAGCACCCAAGAGGATCAAGCTCAAGGGTACCAAGCACCCAAGAGTAATAAGCTTCTCAACTTGTAACTTCCACGTATCACCGTGGAGAACTCAAATTGATGCACCAAATGCAATGGCAAGGGCACACGGAGTGCCCAAGTCCTTCTCTCTCAAATCCCACCGAAGCAACTAATGCTAGGGAGGAAAATGAGAGGAAGAACAAGAAGGAGAACACCAAGAACTCCAAGAACTAGATCCAAGGGGTTCCCCTCACATAGAGGAGAAAGTGATTGGTGGAAATGTGGATCTAGATCTCCTCTCTCTTTTCCCTCAAAAATTAGCAAGAATCCATGGAGGGATTGAGAGTTAGCAAGCTCGAAGAAGGTCAACAATGGCGGAAGAACACGAGCTCAAAGGATAAGGTTCAATGGGGAAGAAGACCCCCTTTTATAGGTCCCCACGAATCTGCCCGTTATGTGCAGAAAACTGTAGGACCGGTACAACCGGTGCATGAACCGGTACAACCGGTCAAAGCAGAGGAAAAACCAGCCTGTAGGAAAAAGGCCTAAGTGGTACAACAGCCCGGGGAACCGGTAGTACCGGTTAAACCGAACTAACCGGTACAACCGGTCAACAACCGCCCAAGAACCGCTCCAAAACAGTAACTAGCCCGGTGGTAGAGCGGTACAAGGCCGGTACAACCTTCGGACCAAATCTTGAGCGGTACAACCGCTCCAAACACCGGTTGTAACCGGTACAACCGCTCTAAGGGGCGGTACAACCTCTCTATGTAAAACAGGTAAGATCAAAACAACCACAACTTTCGCATACGAGCTCCGAATTCGATGAAATCAAGTTTGTTGGAAAGCTAGCGACAAGGGCTAACACAATATTGATAGAAAGAGCAATAAGAAGGAAATTAGAAAAGTCCCATGAGAAAATGGTGAGAACCCTTCCTCAAATAAGACCGGTAAAACCTCCAACACCGAAAACGGAATAGAAGAAACACATGAAAACCGTTTTCGATGTACTAGAGCTTGTCACGAAGATAACCACAAGCTCTAAAACCTCAAAAGAAAATACAAATAAGAATCAAGAAAGATGATGCAAGGATGCAATGGTTTGAGCTCTCGATGAACGATACGATCAAGCTACTCACTTGAGAGCCCCCCTTGATAGTACGGCTATCGATCCGATAACCCGGTCTTCAAACTATCACCATGAGACCGGTAAAATATAAAACCTATCAAGGGCAAACCTTTGCCTTGCACGAAGTCCACTTGATCTAGATGATGACGATCTTGACTCCCTCAAGTTGGACCACCTTTCTTGATTGCGTTCGCTCGATGAAGACTAGTTGATTGCTCCCCCATACCCCACTATGGGTGAGCCACTCTTTGGCACATCTTCAAAAGTCCATTGACACCATAATGGATGGCAAGCTACAATCATGATTTCTTCATGATGCTCCACTTGAACTTGCACAACACAACCTTGATTTGATGTCATCCTCCATGGGTCCTATGTGATCTTCCTCTTGACGCAAGCCCATGAAGCAAACCTAACCCCACATAGAACTCTCACAAAGACCATGGGTTAGTACAGAAAGCGCAATGGACAATGCTTACCAAACAGTGAGATCACTTGATCCCACTCGGTGTATCTTCTACGCTTTGTGTGATGATCAACTTGAATCACTCTCTGTTCTTAGTCTTGATCAACCTTGACTCTTTCCAACTCTCTTCATTTGGATGATGTCTTGAAGGTAAACATGACGATCACACAATCTTCTTCTTCAAGACATGCTTGCAATAAGCTCAATACTCACATGACCAATCTTTGGATAATTCCTTAATAGCACCTTGGTCAACTCATAAACTCCTTGAAACCAACACATGGACCTCAAGAAATGCCTATGGACAAATCCTTCAAATATAACTCAATGCAACCATTAGTCCATAGAGAATGTCATCAATTACCAAAACCACACATGGGGGCACCACATGTCCTTTCAATCTCCCCCATTTTGGTAATTGATGACAATCACTTTCAAGAGAGTTTATATAAGGAATTGTGCATCACCATGCAATGCAACCACCAATAATGCATGTGAATATGAGATGCAAATGCTTAGTAACAAAACCAAAGCAAGAAGAAATAACTCTCTAAACTTATCCACAAAACTCTCTGAAACTTCTCCCCCATTGGCATCGATTGCCAAAATGGGCGAAAAGCTTAGAAGGCCAATATAAAAAGTGTTCCTCCATATATTGTGTATTTCTCAACAAGAAAGTGGAATGCAATACACATATCCAATGGTAAATACTTGGAGGAAGACATACTATATTGAGGCCCAAAGATTGCAAAAGAATGATATGCCACAAAGACATAGCAAAGAGAGAAACAAGCAATCATGCAATCAAAAGATACCAATTGAAGCAAGCAATCAAAGGATATCAATTGAACCAACTAGACCAAAGATCCTATGAGTCACAAGAATAAAGGATATTATGATATGAGCGAAGGAGTGTTCTAAAGAAACTAGAGAAGTTCCCCATGATTTATGCACACATAAGATTTTTTGTATTTGGATACACAGTACACAAAATAGGATCATAGCTCCCCCAAAATCAATAGAAACTCACAACAAGTGCAAGTGAGCATATAGGAAACAAAGCCTAGCACTTGCAACAAACAAATGGTTGAGCGACATGTAAAAGAGGCAACTTAAGAATAGGCTCAACCAAAATGATGTGTGTGAGTCAAGGCAATGCACTTGAGAAGACTAATGTACGGATGATCATTAAGCATCAATAAAGTCTTGAAAGAATGAGATACATGGTGCATGACATGTCCTCCCCACACACACCCAACAAGCAAATGGGTTCACAAGCTCACTAAAATGAGAATTAACAACAAGGCTTGCGACAACCCATGGTGAAGATAGAAGATGAAAGCCTCATCAAGACGAGGGATACCAATTAAGATGGCAGAAGCCTCGTAAAAACAAGCATGAGGAACATAATATTCACCACACAGGAGTGCAACAAGATGCAAAGATATAAGATCCGCACTCAAGACAAATCCTTTCACGGAGCCACCTAGGAAATACAAAGGAAAGAAAGGTGGATGTGAAAGAATAAGGATATCCACTAAAGATGTAACTTCTCTCAAGTGTATAAGATTCTAGGTAGATGAAATGATATCAATCCACAAAGAAGGATGCACACAAGAAATGGTTACTCAAGGGAATAAAAGGATACCCAAACGAAAGTCATAAAATATACTGATAAGATCTTTGCTTGAAAAGCATAGCACAAGGCTAAATATTGTCTTATTGTATATCAAAGAATTCCACACACGAACATCAAAGACATCACAACTAGCTACAAAAGATCATTGTTGGGATGCTTTGAGAAAGGAAACATGTATCACAAGAAAGAATGTATTACATGCCATGATGCAACCTACACAAGGTTGATGCAAGAAATGTAGCTTGACTCCAATAAGCACATGGTGACACCACCTTCCTTGTGAGTGAGCCGGGCATCCAATGCATCTCCAATTGTTCCTAGAACAACAACACAAACAAAATGGTACCCAAACTCATTGGGGCCAAAGAGTTAGAAACACCAATATACATAGGACAAACTCCACATAAATATGTGCAAATAGATATGGACATGAATTTCATGCACATCTCATCCAATTTTTAGATTGGTGGAGTTTCCCCTATATATTGGGTCAGAGAAAGAAGGGACAAATGCATTTTTTCCCCTAGTTGGAACCTTCCCACGGGTTTTTCCCTTACTTTTTGACTCTGCTCAGTTTTGCCCTTAGATTTTCCTCCGAAGTCGCACGAATACCCTTTGACCGTTTGACCAATATTTTTAAAATTCATAACAAATTGATATGAACTCAGAAAAATGCAAATAAAATATCAAAATTTTCAAATAAACATTACCTTTATGTGTATGTCATTTGCATCCAGGAAAAAAGTACCGTTTCAACTACCTAAGTTTGTTAATGTTTTTAACATTATTAAAAATAAAAGGTATAAGTAATACTTTTTTCAGGAAAAAAAATTACATGCTAATGTAGGTGACGGTTTCTAAACATCATGATATCTTATTTGCATTTTTCTGAGTTCATATCAACTTGTTATGAAGTTTCAAAATAATGGTCAAAGTTGTTTGAACATTCATAAAAAGTTGATATGAACTCAGAAAAATGCAAACAAGATATCATGATGTTCAGAAAACATCACCTACATTTGCATGTAATTTTTATTCTTGAAAAAAGTATTTTTATACCCTTTTTATTTTTAATAATGCTAATAACATTAATAACCTCTGGTAGTTTAAACGATACCTTTTACCTTAATGCAAATGATATGCACATAAAGGTAATGTTTGTCTGAACATTTTGATATCTTATTTGCATTTTACCGAGTTCATATGAATTTGTTATGAATTTTCAAAGTATTGGTCAAACGGTCAAAGGGCATTCGGGTGACCTCGGGGGCAAATCTAAGGGCAAAACTGAGCAGAGTCGAAAAGTAAGGGCAAAACCTGTGGGTAGGTTCCAACTAGGGGCAAAAATGCAATTGTCTCGAGAAAGAAAGCATGCCAAAGAAAATACATGAAGTAAATATGCATGCTAAAGACTTTCAAGAACCAACACCAAATGAAAAAGGAAAACCAAGTGAAAAGGATACCAAAAGGAGAAACCATCACTTGGAAGATATCATTAACCGATATATCAAGGAATGAGATATCCATTGGCACACTCAAAAAGAATGATGTCAAACTCCCAAAAGAGAGAATGGCTCCAAACAAACCAAGTGCTCTACAAAGTTTCGTGATGGCACAAAGTACCAAAAAGAAACGGTTTGCATTCCACCAACACACACTTGATAAGGATCACAAGGTGAGCGTTCTAAGAAAAATAGGATAGCTCCCCCAAGCATTGTGCATTATAGAGAATTTGCATTTGAATACAAAAAGCACAAGATGGGATCACCACTTTCACTATATCTATACAAACACTAGACAATCTCAAGGAAATAACAAGATCCACAAGTGGTATGGAATACAATGGGAGTTGACACAATCCTAGGCAAGAGATAAGGCAAATAAAAGCAAAGGCCAATGTAAAGATGATCAATAATATCTACCACACATAAGTGAGTAAAAATTGTCAAAAGACAAGAAGTATTTGGAAATAATTCCGTTGGTAGATAGCAAGGATATCCAACATCATCTTCACACCAAACACAAGCAAATTGCAACTTGTAGAGCTAACATGCCACCTAGGAACAAGATAATTTACAATATCAATTCTAGGTGACAATATCTCAAATGTACACATTTTCTAGGCTTGTAATATGCACATAGCATATTACTCCCCCATAATGTGATACCAATAAAAACTTAACAAGAGGCAATAAGAGGATCCAACAAGAGATAATCAATGGACTTTTTAGAATTTGAATTTCTCATGAGAGATATACCACCTAGCGACTAGATAATCTTATAATATCAATACTAGATGGTATTCCTCATGCACACACATTTATAGGATTGTGAGGTGCACAAAAAAATCACTCCCCCAAAATGGGATGTTCCATTAATCTCTCACACGAGCCAACTAGGATACAAACAAGAAGTATAAAGGCTTAAGCACAATACACACGTACATGATGTGCAAACCAACACACACATACTTGATTGCTCAAGATAATCAAGTTGGAAGCACAACATATACAAACACATGCAAGGAACAAAACCAAACATGCAAAGGGGCAAGTAACTTTCAATGTAAACAATTTAAGCACGAGTTACCGCAAGGAGGAACATTGGATAAGATAGAAACTTGATAATCCGAATGACTTGGCTTGATACACTATTAATAATGAAAATCCCCTTAATTCTTCATAATGTAGCCAAGTCTCCAATGCCCTCCGTAGACACCTATTGATCAAGTTTGAGCTAGTTGGTCCCCAACCAAGTTGGGTCCTAAGAGGTTAGTTACAATAGGCTTGGCTACCCAAATGGTTCTTTGCTTGACACCACTTTGAGTACCAACAAACTTGGCAAACACATTGCCAACCTTATCCTTCCCAAGAGAATATATATCATCAATAATAATTGGGTTGGATGAGTTACCACTAGTGCAAGAAGAAGCGAGGTGACCTTTCTCACGACATAAGTAGCAACGTCTACCCTTCACTTTCTTCTCACTTGATTTCTCAACTTGAGAAGCATTAGCTTGAGTATTCTTGGGAAGAGGCCTTTCTTCAACTTGTGGTTGAGCATGAGATTGAACTTGTGGCTGCTTCCCTTGTTGATTTTCACTAATGACCTTCTTCTTCAATGGGCAAGATCTAACATGATGCCCTTCAATTTTGCACTTGAAGCAAACAATCTTGGCCGAATTATTGACTTGTTCTTGGCCCTTCTTCTTGTTCATCTTGGACTTCTTCTTATTGGAGTTGAATCCAAGTCCACCTTTGTCATTGGGGGATTTTTGCACACTCAATATATTGTTGAGTGTGGATTTTCCTTCATGACACTTTTCCAAGTATTTCTTCAAAGAAGTGACTTGGGCCTTGAGCTCTTTGATTTCCTCTACATGGTTAGTCTCAACACAAGCACTAGAGGAAGTATAAGCTTCATTGTTAGAGCAACAAGGCAATGAAAGCAATTCATCACAAGATGTACCAATGTTATGCATGGATGAATCACAAGGACTAGCACCTGGCAATATAGCATTTTGACTAGAAGTAGTGCTAGTATCCACATGAGGCTCACTAGATGTTACCTTAGCAAGAATGGCCTCATGAGCTATCTTTAGCATATTATGGGATACTAGAAGATCATCATGAGAGCTTGAGAGCTTTTCATGGCTTTCTTCCAATTTCCCATAATTGCTAGATAGCAACTCAAGTTGAGCCCGTAGCTCAACATTCTCCTTCAAAATGGATGCTTCACATGTAATAGAGTTAGTAGCACAAGCATCATCAATAATAGCAAGAGGAGAAGGAAAATTTACAAGCTCTTTTGAATATGAGGCTTTAAGTTGTGCATGAGACTCGGTGAGTTTGATGAGCTCACCCTTGATGACCCTTGAGCCATTTTCGAGGTGCTCAAAATCCTCAAGGAGTCTAGCATGAGCAACTTCAAGCTTAGAATTTTTAGTTTCAAAAACATTGGCCACCTTAAGAGCTCTATCATGAGATTCCTTCACTCTAGATAATTCTAGAGCAAAAGTCTCCTCAAGAGATTCCTTGGTGGTTTGTTCAAGTTCAAGAGCTTGAGAGAGGTCCGCAATCTCATTAGCGTAATCACGCTCATGACCTTCCATTTTATCAATGGTGACCTTATGCTCCTCAAGACGAGATTCCAACTCATCAATATATTTCTTGCCCTCAATAGCAATAGACATGATTTCCATGAAGTTGGAACGAGCAATTTTATTCTTTAGAAGAGCTTTAAAAATCATTCCCCCCTTAATTTTTAAGGAGGCAACATCATCATTCTCTTCATCATAATCAACATCATCATCACTCTTGCCATCATCAATATCATCACAAGATATATTGGGATTCAAAGTGGGAGATACTTTTGAAGCCTTGGCCATATGGCAAAATGCAATAGATGATGATGTAGGATCCCTTGAAGCACCATTCAAGACCACATCTTGTTCCATGGAGTGTTGGGTTTCCTCTTGTGGCAATCCACATGTAGGCGAAGTAGAAGAAGTTGAGAAGGCAACACGGCCGGAGGTGGAGGGAGAACGATCATCCCCACAAATCTTGGACACACCATATTTATCGTGAAGCTTTGTCCACAACTCATGAGCATCCCGGAACGGCATGAGTTGAAATATAACTACATTTCTCAAAGCATCGAAAAGCACATTAGAGGCTTGAGCATTGAGATAAGAGTTTTTCTCATCCTCTAAAGATAATCTTTGGGGATCCTTTGGAGGAGAAAAACCCATATCTACAATTCGCTCAATGTGGGTCCATGACCCTAAAGAGATTAAGCATGCGAATTACCCAAACATCAAAATTTGTGCCATCGAAACTAAGAGGGTCAGAGAATCCTAATCCCCTAGTCGACATCATTACTCTCTAGGCGGTTAAGCCTAACAAAGAGAGACGAGGCTCTGATACCAATTGAAAGATCATGGATGTCGCCTAGAGGGGGGGGGGTGAATAGGCGCTTTAAAATAATTATGATTTAGGCTTGAACAAATGCGGAATAAACCTAGCGGTTAATTTGTCAAGCACAAAACCTACAACAACTAGGCTCACCTATGTGCACCAACAACTTATGCTAAGCAAGATAAACAACTAAGTGATAGCAAGATATATGACAAGAAACAATATGGCTATCACAAAGTAAAGTGCATAAGTAAAGGGCTCGGGTAAGAGATAACCGAGGCACGCGGAGACGATGATGTATCCCAAAGTTCACACCCTTGCGGATGCTAATCTCCGTTTGGAGCGGTGTGGAGGCACAATGCTCCCCAAGAAGCCACTAGGGCCACCGTAATCTCCTCACGCCCTCGCACAATGCAAGATGCCGTGATTCCACTAAGGGACCCTTGAGGGCGGTCACCGAACCCGTACAAATGGCAACCCTTGGGGGCGGTCACCGAACCCGTACACTTTGGCAACCCTTGAGGGCGGTCACCGATACCCGTCAAATTGCTCGGGGCGATCTCCACAACCTAATTGGAGAACCCGACGCTTGCCCGAAGCTTTACACCACAATGATTGAGCTCCGAACACCACCAACCGTCTAGGGCCCAAGCACCCAAGAGGAACAAGCTCAAGGGTACCAAGCACCCAAGACTAATAAGCTTCTCAACTTGTAACTTCCATGTATCACCGTGGAGAACTCAAACCGATGCACCAAATGCAATGGCAAGGGCACACGGAGTGCCCATGTCCTTCTCTCTCAAATCCCACCGAAGCAACTAATGTTAGGGAGGAAAATGAGAGGAAGAACAAGAAGGAGAACACCAAGAACTCCAAGAACTAGATCCAAGGGGTTCCCCTCACATAGAGGAGAAAGTGATTGGTGGAAATGTGGATCTAGATCTCCTCTCTCTTTTCCCTCAAAAATTAGCAAGAATCCATGGAGGGATTGAGAGTTAGCAAGCTCTAAGAAGGTCAACAATGGGGGAAGAACACGAGCTCAAAGGATAAGGTTCAATGGGGAAGAAGACCCCCTTTTATAGGTCCCTACGAATCTGCCCGTTATGTGCAGAAAACTGTAGGACCGGTACAACCGGTGCACGAACCGGTACAACCGGTCAAAGCAGAGGAAAAACCAACCTGTAGGAAAAAGGCCTAAGCGGTACAACAGCCCGGGGAACCGGTAGTACCGGTTAAACCGAAACAATCGGTACAACCGGTCAACAACCGCCCAAGAACCGCTCCAAAACAGAAACTAGTCCGGTGGTAGAGCGGTACAAGGCCGGTACAACCTTCGGACCAAATCTTGAGCGGTACAACTGCTCCAAACACCGGTTGTACCGATCAACCGGTACAACCGCTCTAAGGGGCGGTACAACCTCTCTATGTAAAACAGGTAAGATCAAAACAGCCACAACTTTCGCATACGAGCTCCGAATTCGATGAAATCAAGTTTGTTGGAAAGCTAGCGACAAGGGCTAACACAATCTTGATAGAAAGAGCAATAAGAAGGAAATTAGAAAAGGCCCATGAGAAAATGGTAAGAACCCTTCCTCGAATAAGACCGGTAAAACCTCCAACACCGAAAACGGAATAGAAGAAACACATGAAAACCATTTTTGATGTACTAGAGCTTGTCACGAAGATAACCACAAGCTCTAAAACCTCAAAAGAAAATACAAATAAGAATCAAGAAAGATGATGCAAGGATGCAATGGTTTGATCTCTCGACGAACGATACGATCAAGCTACTCACTTGAGAGCCCCCCTTGATAGTACGGCTATCGATCCTATAACCCGGTCTCCAAACTATCACCATGAGACCGGTAAAATATAAAACCTATCAAGGGAAAACCTTTGCCTTGCACGAAGTCCACTTGATCTAGATGATGACGATCTTGACTCCCTCAAGTTGGACCACCTTTCTTGATTGCGTTCGCTCGATGAAGACTAGTTGATTGCTCCCCCATACTCCACTATGGGTGAGCCACTCTTTGGCACATCTTCAAAAGTCCATTGACACCATAATGGATGGCAAGCTACAATCATGATTTCTTCATGATGCTCCACTTGAACTTGCACAACACAACCTTGATTTGATGTCATCCTCCATGGGTCCTATGTGATCTTCCTCTTGACGGAAGCCCATGGAAGCAAACCTAACCCCACATAGAACTCTCACAAAGACCATGGGTTAGTACCGAAAGCGCAATGGACAATGCTTACCAAACCGTGAGATCACTTGATCCCACTCGGTGTATATTCTACGCTTTGTGTGATGATCAACTTGAATCACTCTCTGTACTTAGTCTTGATCAACCTTGACTCTTTCCAACTCTCTTCATTTGGATGATGTCTTGAAGGTAAACATGAATGATCACACAATCTTCTTCTTCAAGACATGCTTATAATAAGCTCAATACTCACATGACCAATCTTTGGATAATTCCTTAATAGCACCTTGGTCAACTCATAAACTCCTTGAAACCAACACATGGACCTCAAGAAATGCCTATGGACAAATCCTTCAAATATAACTCAATGCAACCATTAGTCCATAGAGAATGTCATCAATTACCAAAACCACACATGGGGGCACCACATGTCCTTTCAAAATCCATATCAAATGGAGTCCAAACGGGATAAAAACTGATGAAGATATTTTTTGGAATATATGTGAATTTTGGGAAGTGGAATCATCTCGAGGCGATGCCCGAGGGGCCCACGAGGGTGAGGGGCGTGCCCTAGGAGGTTAGGCGTGCCCTGGGCCCTCATGGCCACTCCGTAAGGCGTTTGGTGCCCTTCTTTCGCCACAAGAAAGCCAATATCCGGATAAAAATCATGTCCAAATTTCAGCCCAATCGGAGTTACAGATCTCCGGGAATTTAAGAAACGGTGAAAGGGCAGAATCTGCAACGCAAAAACAGAGAGAGACAGAGAGACTGATCCAATCTCGGAGGGTGTAGCGACCCGACCTCAAACGGTTAAGCCTCTGTGTATCTGTGCCATCCCTGGATCGGTATGCTGGCACACACAGTACATCGAGGTATATATCAAAGTGCAATCACATGTATAAATAACGTAAAACTGATATATACCTCATAAGTCTCAGCGGAAACAATCGAACGGGTGTGGAGTCCCATCAACGCCAACGGCAAGTTGAGTGTAGACTGTAACCCTACAACGTAACTCTTACTCGTCGTAGAAATTCCTACAACATAAGACGTTGCAGCCGTGTAGGTCAGTACATTGAATGTACTGGCAAGTCACATCATAAGAATAATGAACCTATTTGTACATGCAATTTGGCTGGTGGAAAGCTCTAAGTTTAGTTTTTGCATAAAGCTAGTTTTCCCTAGAATAAAAGATATTATTCTATCACTACAATATAGCATAGGATGAGTTGGCAAACCCAACTCAATCCAATCCCAAGGTTCATTAAAAACCCAACTGTTTAATTAAAGGTGAGGAGATCTCCCGGCATTTCCACTACTAGATGCTCAAGTTGTCCGTAACCGGGGACACAACTAATCGATTAGGTTTTAACACTCTGCAGAGGTTTGCGCACTTTTCCCCACAAGACTCGATCGCCTCCCTTGAAATTCTCGCACTGCTTGGTGTTTGAGAACAGGATGACCGAGACATAGTCTTTCGAAAGTATTTCCCCTTAACCCACGGATAGGCCGGTACACCTACTCATTCTACATCTGCTAGCCCATCCCGGAAGGGGTCACACTAACTACTAAACTAAGCCAGAGCCCATATTGGCTTGTGGCTGCACACGTAAGCTTCTAGACATGAGAATACGATTGATCTCTTTGAGCCTGGGCGGCCAACCACTAGTGGTGCACCACCATGGATTAACCATGCATGCTCCCACTGTACTTCGCCACCTTTCAAACCAAATACCGCCCAGGTAGTTCATTTACAAGTCCTGGTCCTGCTTACTATTTTGTCACTCATGTCTCACCATGTTCGCTTCCCAAACCACGTCTACATTTAGTGAGGCAAAAATAAACTTACACGGTGGTGACAAGGATGTATAGATCAGACCTACCTCAAATGAACTACTAGGTAATGGCATAGCCATCTGGCAACAATAAATCCTACCATGCAATCCTACCACAAAAGGACTAAGTGCATAATATAAACATAGGTAATTGGAAGAATGGTCAAATGTGAACTTGCCTGGTAATAGTTGATGAAGATTATATCGCTTCAAAAATTTACTTAATAGAACTATTCGTCACTCTCCGATGAAAATCTATAAAGTCAAACGTTGCATTCACATAAGCAATCATTTCGGAGAACCAAATAACATGCAAAGCAAAGAGTCTAAAAAAAACCAAATGAACATACAACACACTTAACTATCGCAAAATATTCTAGGTGCAACACAACATAGGCATGGGGTTCAGAATTTGTGATGTGAAGCATGGTGCATACAAGGCATATGAGTAAAACTACTATGGACAGATCTTAAGTGTGTGAAAATATTTTGAGAAAGGTCTAGGTGATAGGGTTTGGCTACGGTGACAATGTGCAAAAAGAATCAACTTAATCGGAGCTACGGTCTAGGAGATATGGCCAAATAGGGTTTAAATTTTGAATTTAAAATAATTCAAACTTGAAATTGTCAAAAACTTGCAAAGGTAGGTTATCTGGATAGATCTAATCGAGACGAACAAATTGCCACTGGTTTCGTCGAATTTGGACTTACGGTTAAAAAGTTGTGGCTAAACTAAAATCAGGGACTAATCAACTAATTCCAGGGACTAGATGGTGAAACAGAAAATAAACTAAACTACGAACAGGTCCTCGACCACATGGCAGATTCCTACTGGCCGAGCAGCGTTCGCTGCGGAAGCTTTTCGGCGAATGACCGCTATCTAAGCAAAACAGCTACCGCGGCTAAAAAAAATGAAAACCGGGGACCGGTTTTTTTTAACTAAACCGCACGGTTTATTTAAAACCGCGGTTAACCGATCTAATCCAAATAAATAATAATAAGAAAAATAAACTAAACGAACGAGGTGGGAGGCTCGGCTTACAGCGGCGATGACGACGAGCAGGGGGCGGCCGCGTTGGCGTCAGGCGGCGGACGGGCGGTGGCGGCGGTGCTCCTCGGCGGCGGAGAAGAAGGCGAAGGGGACCGGCGTGTCGAGGCCTATCAGGTGGTGGAGGCGGCACTCGTCGGGGACATCTGGACGGGCAAGGCGACGGGTGTCGGAGCACCGGTGAGCTGCGCGAACTCCGGCGGCTCGGGGTCGTTGGTTTGGCTGCTCCGGCGCGACCTAGGGAAAACCAACACGTCAAAACGAAGCGCACTGGCTCGGGGAGTAGGTTGACAAAGAAAAGAAGGGCTCAGGTGCACCACAGGCGATGGAATCGACGGCGAGGCGGCTCGGCTCCGGCGAGATCCGAATGGGCGGGGCGGCGGCTACGTGCGACATGGGGAGTAGAGGAGGGGAGGGATCGGATGAGGGCGTCACGAGGCTTTTTATAGGCGCGGAGAGGGGGCTCGGGAGCAAGGGATAAGCTCTATCCCTAGAGCTTCGGCCGGCGGGTTTGGGCGTGCGCGTGCTCATCCAGCAGGGTCTGCGGGAGGTTAGGGACGATGGGGCTGGGCCCCATCTGCAGCGAACGCTGCATGCGAGCGAGGAGTTAATTGCACGTTGGTACCACACTTGCGCACCTACTCACGAATCAGTACCATTAGTCACTTTTTTTGCCATGCAGTGCCAACTCTAAGCCTAAGTGTTGCAAAACAGACTAAGCCACGTATAAACACGTATTGACGATGTATCTGACCAGCGGGGCCCGCATGTCAACAACGAACTTGGCATATTTTTTTGCTGGCTCGCCGGAGCCTCGTCGCTGGCTCGCCGGAGCCCCGTCGCGCGCCTCTCAGCTGCCGCACGGGTGTTGACTGCATCTCCGCCCGGCCATCGCGTGCGCACACGCCCGCTGCGCCGTCCCCTTTGCTCTCAGCTCCGGCCGCAGGTGGCAGGGGGCAGCCTGATTCCGGCGGCAAGTAGAGCAGAGGAGGCGTGCCACGGCCGGATCCGTTGTCGGAGGCGTGCCACGCAGAGAGGATGGACGGTCTCCGGCAAGGCATGGGAGGGAGCAGTGGGAGGCCCATGGAGGTACGGCGGCCTGAGGGGGAGAAGAAGGAAGTGGGTAATGGCCCAGTGGTTGGTGGCGACGGGGTCGCGCGGATCCGACGCTGGGTAGGTGCGGGAGGACTGCGACCGGGCCCGCCCCTACGCGGAGCTCTGGATGGGCACGCACCCGGCCGCGCCCTCCGTCGTGCTTCCCGGCGGCGAGCTGCTCGGCGCCTGGCTCGCGCGCCACCCCGCCGCGCTCGGCCCCGCCGTCGCCGCGCACTGGGCCGGCGACCTGCCGTTCCTCTACGGCACCCGGCGACGCCGACGGTGTGGGTCTCGCCGACCCTCCGCTGCTGCAACTCGAATCCATGGACGAATCCGGGGGCGTGCTGGTCGGCGCCCTCGGCAGCAAGATCCTGGCCCTGTGGCAGCCAACGGCGGACAGGCACTCGATGACCCATGCCGTCGCGTACGGCACGGACACCGACAAGCTGGCCGTCGGCCCCCCGCACCCGGACGCGCTTCTGACCATGCGCTTCATCGTCGCCGCCGGAGAGTGTCTCTACGCGCTGCACGAGGGAGGCCTGCACTACTTGGAGTTGGTGTTGGACGAGGCGGAGGAGCACCGATGGGCGTGGACGAGGGTCTCGTCGCCGCTGCAGCTGCCGGGCGGTGGCGGCGACCCGGAGGAGGACGACGAGCCCATCGAGATCACCTGCACCCCGACGGGCGCACCATCTTCGTCTCCGCCCACGCAACGCGCCGCGGCGGCTACACGGGAACCTTCTCCCTCGACACGGCCGTCGGCTCGCTCGGCGGGGACGCCGAGTGGACGCCCCGCGGCGAGTGGCTGCTGCCGTTCCAGGGCCACTACGACGCAAGGGTTGTTTTTGTAAAAGAGCATGCCACGTCAGCCCTGACGCACGGGTCCCAGCGGTCAGATACACCGTCAATACGCGCTTATACGGCTGTCAGACTGTTTTGCAACACTTAGGCTTAGAGTTGGCACTGCATGGCAAAAAAGTGACTAATGGTACTGATTCGTGAGTAGGTGCGCAAGTGTGGTACCAACGTGCAATTAACTCGTGAGCGAGAGAAGAGGCGGGCGAGCGAAGGGCGCTCGGGCGGCCTGGGACGGCCTGGCCGGTCGGGGCAGTGGGCCAGCTGGCTAGTTGGCCAGTTGGCCGCGCGGCTGGGTGGCTGCTGGGCCGGCTGGCCAGCGCGTGCGTGCGTGTGTTTTTTTAACCGAAGACTAAAGTAGCCCTAAACAATTCAAATGAACTCCTAAAAATACCAAGATAATTTCTAAAATTATCTTGGAATATCTAGAGCACAGTGAACATTTAATCAAGCATAGTAGATGTTGAAAATAATTTTATAATGCAATAAATGCACTTTTGGCCAATATAATAAATACCAAATAAACTCCAACAACTCCAAATAATATTCTACTGAATTTTCCCAACTCTTTTATATTTTAGAAGGTCATTTTATCCCCTCTCTTTATTTTATAGAAATGATCTTGAAAACCCAAATGGAAAACTTTTTCAAAAGTGATTCAAATAAATTTCAAAAGTGGTCCTCATCACTCCCCACTCTATTTCATATATTTTGAAGAAGTCCTATTATCTTCTCTCATGAAAATTCCTTGAGTGGCATAAAGTTTCTGAGTTGAAATATTCTCAAATGGAATTCAAATCTTCTCCACCCTATTTTCATTTCTTTAAATGGAAGAAGTCATATTATCTTCACTCTAGGGTTTTTGTGATGAAATGAATTTGAATTCATGGTGATCAAAATGCAAGATGAAAGTTTCGGGAAAGTCCTTTTATTCCCTCTCATTCAACTTTCAAAAAGTTTTCAATTTCCAATCACTTTCACACAATCAATCACACAACAATCAAACAAACAATCATAATAATTTAATTAACATAACATTCCAAAATTTAGAATTTTGGGATGTTACAGAGGGGCTCTCGCCCCTCCGCCGCCATGGAGGACATGGACCAGAGGGAAAACCCTTCTCCCATCTAGGGAGAAGGTCAAGGAAGAAGAAGAAGAAGAAGAAGGGGGGCTCTCTCCCCCTCTCTCCCGATGGCGCCGGAACGCCGCCGGGGCCATCATCATCACTGCAATCTACACCAACACCTCCGTCATCTTCACCAACATCTCCATCACCTTCCCCCGTCTCTCTACAGTGGTCCACTCTCCCGCAACCTGCTATACCCTCTACTTGAACATGGTGCTTTATGCTTCATATTATTATCCAATGATGTGGTTCCATCCTATGATGTCTGAGTAGATTTTCGTTGTCCTATCGGTAATTGGTGAAATGCTATGATTGGTTTAATTTGCTTGTGGTTATGTTGCTGTCCTTTGGTGCCCATCATATGAGCGCGCGCGTGGATCACACCATAGGGTTAGTTGTATGTTGATAGGACTATGTATTGGAGGGCAAGAGTGACAGAAGCTTCAACCTAGCATAGAAATTGATGCATACGAGATTGAAGGGGGGCCAATATATCTTAATGCTATGCTTGGGTTTTACCTTAATGAACGTTAGTAGTTGCAGATGCTTGCTAATTGTTCCAATCATAAGTGCATAGAATTCCAAGTCAGGGATGACATGCTAGCAGTGTCCTCTCCCACATAAACTTGGTATCGGTCTAGTAAAGTAGTCAATTTCTTAGGGACAATTTCGCAACTCCTACCACCACTTTTCCACACTCACTATACTAACTTTATTGCTTCTTTATCTAAACAGCCCCTAGTTTTTATTTACGTGCTCTTTATATTCTTGCAAACCTATCCCACAACACCTACAAAGTACTTCTAGTTTCATACTTGTTCTAGGTAAAGCGAACGTCAAGCGTGTGTAGAGTTGTATCGGTGGTCGATAGAACTTGAGGGAATATTTGTTCTACCTTTAGCTCCTCGTTGGGTTCGACACTCTTACTTATCGAAAGAGGCTACAATTGATCCCCTATACTTGTGGGTTATCAACCCAGCTGATCCTCTGTTAATGAGGATGCTGGTCTCGACGCCCTACCAGGCGCTAGATAAGAAGGCCAAGAAGAAGAGCAAGGAGGCTAAAGGCAGCCTCCGCCGTAAAGGTTCTTCGGACGCAGTGTCCGGAGAGCCCGAAACTCACTCCTCCCGTGAGGAAGATGAAGATGAAGAGGAGGAAGAGGAAGAAAGCAATTCTCCCCCGAAGGGGAGGAAGAAGAAAAGGGCGGCCTCTGAAGACCCAGAGGAGGAGGCACCCAAAAGGGGGAAAATATCCCTCCCGGACGGCTCGGATTCGGACGCCGAAGCCATCCCCGAGTGGCGCCCCAGGTCGAAGCCCCTTGCCGCACCGTAAGTATACCAGGGTGCCTTTCACACGCCCAATCTTTATGATTGTAATCTAACACATTGTATAGTGCAGTCCGGCCCGCGATCTCCCCCCAACAATCATCGGAGGGGAATTCTTTGGATCCGGTGATGATGGAGAGCGAGTCATCTCCGCGAGCCTCCCCACCTACCGCCACGGACGACACCGAAGTGTTATCCCGAAGGGCCTCTCCGGGCAAAGGAGCGATACGGGAGGCCGCCAAAACGGCGCCAGAAGGTAATGCCTTGGCTGCCGAGAACACGGGGGTTGTAATCCCCATGGAGCCTGACGGCGGGGGCCTTGACCAGTCCGGCCCCCAGCTGAACACCGCTCCGGAAACCCAAGTGGCTCCGGAACCGTATAGGCGCCCCCTTCAAGAGAGGGGGGAGTGCCAACTCCAGAGGCGACCTCCACTAATCCGAAGGCGCTGAACACACTGATGGAGGCACTGCAACGTGCTTCCATCGTGGAGGAGCACCCCACCCTGATGGATGTGGTGGTTGTCGTGGAATTGTCACGGCAGATGTCCTAGCGAGAGGACTTAGTGATACGTCCATTTTGCATCATGCTTTTATATTGATATTTATTGCATTATGGGCTGTTATTACACGTTATGTCACAATACTTATGCCTATTCTCTCTTATTTTACAAGGTTTACATAAGGAGGGAGAATGCCGGCAGCTGGAATTCTGGGCTGGAAAAGGAGCAAATATTAGAGACCTATTCTGCACAACTCCAAAAGTCCTGAAACTCCACGAAAGTTATTTTTGGAAATAATAAAAAATACTGGAAGAAGAATCCACGTCAGGGGGCCTCCACCTGTCCACGAGGGTGGGGGGCGCGCCCCTGCCTCGTGGGCCCCCCTGTTAGCCTTCCGGTGCCCATCTTCTGCTATATGAAGTCTTTCGCCCAAAGAAAAATCATAAGCAAGCTTTCGGGACGAGACTCCACTGCCACGAGGCGGAACCTTGGCGGAACCAATCTAGGGCTCCGGCAGAGCTGTTCTGCCGGGGACACTTCCCTCTGGGAGGGGGAAATCATCGCCATCATCATCACCAACGCTCCTCTCATCGGGAGAGGGCAATCTCCATCAACATCTTCACCAGCACCATCTCCTCTCAAACCCTAGTTCATCTCTTGTATCCAATTCTTGTCTCCAAGTCTGGGATTGGTACCTGTAGGTTGCTAGTAGTGTTGATTACTCCTTGTAGTTGATGCTAGTTGGTTTATTTGGTGGAAGATCATATGTTCAGATCCTTTATGCATATTAATACTCCTCTGATTATGAAGATGAATATGCTTTGTGAGTAGTTACGTTTGTTCCTGAGGACATGGGAGAAGTCTTGCTATTAGTAGTCATGTGAATTTGGTATTCGTTCGATATTTTGATGAGATGTATGTTGTCTCTCCTCTAGTGGTGTTATGTGAATGTCGACTACATGACACTTCACCATTGTTTGGGCCTAGAGGAAGGCATTGGGAAGTAATAAGTAGATGATGGGTTGCTAGAGTGACAGAAGCTTAAACCCTAGTTTATGCGCTGCTTCGTAAGGGGCTGATTTGGATCCACTTGTTTCATGCTATGGTTAGGTTTACCTTAATACTTCTTTTGTAGTTGCGGATGCTTGCAATAGAGGTTAATCATAAGTGGGATGCTTGTCCAAGTAAGGGCAGCACCCAAGCACCGGTCCACCCACATATCAAATTATCGAAGTACCGAATGCGAATCATATGAATGTGATGGATACTAGCTTGACGATAATTCCCATGTGTCCTCGGGAGCGCTTTTCTCTATATAAGAGTTTGTCCAGGCTTGTCCTTCGCTACAAAAAGGAAGCCCTGCGTTGGTAACTTCATTATCACCGTCATCACGCCGTCGTGCTGATGAAGCTCTCCCTCGATACTTAGCTGGATCGAGAGTTCATGGGACGTCACCGAGCCGAATGTGTGCAGATCGCAGAGGTGCCGTACTTTCGGTACTAGGATCGGTCGGATCGTAAAGACGTACGACTACATCAACCGCGTTGTCATAACGCTTCCGTTTACGGTCTACGAGGGTATATGGACTACACTCTCCCCTCTCGTTGCTATGCATCACCATGATAGATCTTGCGTGTGCGCAGGATTTTTTTTGAAATTACTGCGTTCCCCAACAGTGGCATCCGAGCCAGGTCTATGCGTAGATGTTATATGCACGAGTAGAACATAAAGAGTTGTGGGCGATAATAGTCATACTGCTTACCAGCATGTCATACTTTGATTCGCGGGATTGTTGGATGAAGAGGCTCGGACCGACATTACGCGTACGCTTACGTGAGACTGGTTCTACCGACGTGCTTCGCACACAGGTGGCTAGTGGGTGTCTGTTTCTCCAACTTTAGTTGAATCGGTGTGACTACGCCTGGTCCTTGTTGAAGGTTAAAACAACAAACTTGACGAAAAATCGTTGTGGTTTTAATGCGTAGGTAAGAATGGTTCTTGCTAAGCCCGTAGCAGCCACGTAAAACTTGCAACAACAAAGTAGAGGACGTCTAACTTGTTTTTGTAGGGCATGTTGTGATGTGATATGGTCAAGACATGATGCTAAATTTTATTGTATGCGATGATCATGTTTTGTAACAGAGTTATCGACAACTGGCAGGAGCCATATGGTTGTCGCTTTATTGTATGAAATGCAATCGCCATGTAATTGCTTTACTTTATCACTAAGTGGTAGCGATAGTCGTGGAAGCAATAGTTGGCGAGACGACAACGATGCTTCGATGGAGATCAAGGTGTCAAGCCGGCGACGATGGTGATCATGACGGTGCTTTGGAGATGGAGATCAAAGGCACAAGATGATGATGGCCATATCATATCACTTATATTGATTGCATGTGATGTTTATCCTTTATGCATCTTATTTTGCTTAGTTCGGCGGTACCATTATAAGATGATCTCTCACTAAATTTCAAGGTATAAGTGTTCTCCCTGAGTATGAACCGTTGCTACAGTTCATCGTGCCGAGACACCACGTGATGATCGGGTGTGATAAGCTCTACGTTCACATACAAAGTGTGCAAGCCAGTTTTGCACATGTAGAATACTCGGGTTAACTTGACGAGCCTAGCATATGCAGATATGGCCTCGGAACACTGATACCAAAAGGTCGAGCGTGAATCATATAGTAGATATGATCAACATAGTGATGTTCACCATTGAAAACTACTCCATCTCACGTGATGATCGGACATGGTTTAGTTGATATGGATCACGTGATCACTTAGATGATTAGAGGGATATCTATCTAAGTGGGAGTTCTTAAGTAATATGATTAATTGAACATTAATTTATCATGAACTTGGTACCTGATAGTATTTTGCATGTCTATGTTGTTGTAGATAGATGGCCCGTGCTGTTGTTCCGTTGAATTGTAATGTGTTCCTAGAGAAAGCTAAGTTGAAAGATGATGGTAGCAATTACACGGACTGGGTCCGTAACTTGAGGATTATCCTCATTGCTGCACAGAGAATTACGTCCTGGAAGCACCGCGAGGTGACAAACCCGCTGCAGGAGCAACACCAGATGTTATGAATGTTTGGCAGAGCAAAGCTGATGACTACTCGATAGTTCAGTGTGCCATGCTTTACGGCTTAGAACCGGGACTTCAACGATGTTTTGAACGTCATGGAGGATATGAGATGTTCCAGGAGTTGAAGTTAATATTTCAAGCAAATGCCCGGATTGAGAGATATGAAGTCTCCAATAAGTTCTACAGCTGTAAAATGGAGGAGAATAGTTCTATCAGTGAACATATACTCACAATGTCTGGGTACCACAACCACTTGACTCAACTGGGAGTTAATCTTCCTGATGATAGTGTCATTGACAGAGTTCTTCAATCACTGCCACCAAGCTACAAGAGCTTCGTGATGAACTATAATATGCAAGGGATGGATAAGACAATTCCCGAGCTCTTCGCAATGCTAAAGGCTGCGGAGGTAGAAATCAAGAAGGAGCATCAAGTGTTGATGGTCAACAAGACCACCAGTTTCAAGAAAAAGGGTAAAGGTAAGAAGGGGAACTTCAAGAAGAATAGCAAGCAAGTTGCTGCTAAAGTGAAGAAGCCCAAGTCTGGACCTAAGCCTGAGACTGAGTGCTTCTACTACAAAGGGACTGGTCACTGGAAGCGGAACTGCCCCAAGTATTTGGCGGAGAAGAAGGATGGCAAAGTGAAAGGTATATTTGATATACATGTTATTGATGTGTACCTTACTAATGCTCTCAGTAGCGCCTGGGTATTTGATACTGGTTCTTTTGCTAACATCTGCAACTCGAAACAAGGGCTACGGATTAAGCGAAGATTGGCTAAGGACGAGGTGACGACGCGCGTGCGAAATGCTTCCAAAGTCGACGTGTTCGCCGTCGGCACACTACCTCTACATCTACCTTCGGGATTAGTTTTAGACCTAAATAATTGTTATTTGGTGCCAGCGTTGAGCATGAACATTATATCTGGATCTTGTTTGATGCGAGACGGTTATTCATTTAAATCAGAAAATAATGATTGTTCTATTTATATGAGTAATATCTTTTATGGTCATGCACCCTTGATGAGTGGTCTATTTTTACTAAATCTTGATAGAAGTGATACACATGTTCATAGTATTGAAGCCAAAAGATATAAGTTTAATAATGATAGTGCAACTTATTTGTGGTACTGCCGTTTAGGTCATATTGGTGTAAAGCACATGAAGAAACTCCATGCCGATGGACTTTTGGAATCACTTGATTATAAATCACTTGATGCTTGCAAACCATGCCTCATGGGCAAGATGACTAAGACTCCGTACTCCAGAACAATGGAGCGAGCAACAGACTTGTTGGAAATCATACATATTGATGTATGCGGTCCGATGAGTGTTGATGCTCGTGGTGGGTATCGTTATTTTCTTACCTTCACAGATGATTTGAGCAGATATGGGTATATCTACTTGATGAAACATAAGTCTGAAACATTTGAAAAGTTCAAGGAATTTTAGAGTGAAGTGGAAAATCATCGTAACAAGAAAATAAAGTTTCTACAAACTGATCGTGGAGGAGAATATTTGAGTTACGAGTTTGGTCTTCATTTGAAACAATGCGGAATAGTTAGCAACTTACGCCACCTGGAACACCACACCGTAATGGTGTGTCCGAACGTCATAATCGTACTTTACTAGATATGGTGTGATCTATGATGTCTCTCACTGATTTACCGCTATCGTTTTGGGGCTATGCTTTAGAGACGGCTGCATTCACGTTAAATAGGGCACCATCTAAATCCGTTGAGACGACACCTTATGAACTGTGGTTTGGCAAGAAACCCAAGTTGTCGTTTCATAAAGTTTGGGGCTGCGATGCTTATGTGAAAAAGCTTCAACCTGATAAGCTCGAACCCAAATCGGAGAAATGTGTCTTCCTAGGATACCCAAAGGAGACTGTTGGGTATACCTTCTATCACAGATCCGAAGGCAAGATATTCATTGCTAAGAATGGATCCTTTCTAGAGAAGGAGTTTCTCTCGAAATAAGTGAGTGGGAGGAAAGTAGAACTTGACGAGGTAATCGTACCTACTCCCTTATTGGAAAGTAGTTCATCACAGAAATCAGTTCCAGTGATTCCTACACCAGTAAGTGAGGAAGCTAATGATGATGATCATGAAACTTCTGATCAAGTTACTACCGAACCTCGTAGGTCAACCAGAGTAAGATCTGCACCAGAGTGGTACGGTAATCCTATTCTGGAAGTCATGTTACTTGACCTTGACGAACCTACGAACTATGAGGAAGCGATGATGAGCCCAGATTCCGCAAAATGGCTTGAGGCCATGAAATCTGAGATGGGATCCATGTATGGGAACAAAGTATGGACTTTGGTTGACTTGACCGATGATCGGCAAGCCATAGAAAATAAATGGATCTACAAGAAGAAGACTGACGCTGACGGTAATGTTACTGTCTACACTTCAAAAAAAGACACATCCGTGACATTTTGGGCCGAACGAAATTTTTCTGTCATACTTATGACACTTCTATGGCAATAATTGTGACAAAACCCGGTATCATCATAGACAAAAAATCATGACAGAAAATGCACTTTTCGTCCTGGGCGGGACGGAGACGCAGCTGCATGACATTCTTTGGGCCGTCCATGACGGAAAAAACTGTGGTAGAAGCGAGGGCGATGAAAATATCGGGGAGTTCCCGGTTACATTGGGTGGTCGGGGGCCGAGTGATACGCGTTTCTCTCGTACGTACGCGCGCGTGTGCGAGGCGTTGCGCTCTAACTGAACCCGAGCGAGGCATTGTGCTCTAACTGAACCTGAGCGATTGCACTACAGGCTACGCGTTACTGAACCCGAGCGATCGATCGACCCCTTGCTGTTAACTGAACCCGAGTGTGATTCCTTCGCTACTGCTGCTAACTGAAGCCGATCGAACACTGCTGCCTCCTTCCCTGGATGAACATTGAGCGTTGTTGAGGGGGTTTGGATGAACAGTTCCCGGTGGGGGGGTTGGATGAACAGGACCCCGTGGTAGTAGAGGCCGTTGCCGCTGGATGAACAGTACCCCGATCGATCGAGCCGGTGGATGAACAAGACACCGTGGAGGGCTGGATGAACATGACCCCGTGGAGGGCTGGTTGAACAGTAGCCGGTGGAGGGCTGGTTGAACAGTAGCCAGTGGAGGGCTGGATGAACAATAGCCCGTGGAGGGGTGGTTGAACAGGACCCTCGTGGAGAGGGCTCGTTGAACAGTAGCCGGTGGAGGAGCGCGCGGTGGAGGCTGGATGAACATGAGCCCGTGGATGAACAATCGCAGGTGGAGGCTGGAGGAGGTCGACGGTGGATGAACAGTAGCCCGTGGAGGCAGTCGACGGTGGACATGAACAGTATCCTGTGGAGTCCCGTTTTGCGGTACACCACACCCCTCCCGATGAACAGGACCCCCGTTTCGACCGTAGCGCTCCAACACAAGTCCGTTTCCTCTGTTCTGCGGTACGCCACACCCCTCCCGATCAACAGGACCCCGTTTCGACCATAGGAGGTCCGTTTCCTCCGTTTTGCGGTACACCAGACCCCTCCCGATGAACATGATCCCGTTTCCACCGTGGCCGGTCGAACACAAGGCTGTTTCCTTGGTTCTGCGGTACGCCAGGCCTCGTTTCCATCGGCTGTTCCGTCCAAGCCGGTTGGCTCCCGATGAACATGACGACGCATTCCGTTCCGACCCAGCTGGTTGGCTCCCCATGAACACGACGACGACGCAGTTTCTCCGTTCCGACCCAGCCATGTACACGAGCCTTAGCCGTACGTATGCACGAGTAGGCGTTCGAGACCCTGCCTGTTTGTACATACGTGGCCGTATTTTCTTTCTTGCACCTTGGCCGCTGTACGTACGTGTACATGCTACGTGCGCGCCTCTACTACCACACGTGCCCTTCCTTACACCGTTACACGGCCACGGTTCATCGCTGTAGCCTGTAGACAGACCGATCGACCAGTATGTACGTACACGTTAGCGACCAGAATGACAACGCTACGTACGCTTCGATCGGGTGGGTCCCGACTGTCAGGCACTTCCTTGCGTGCGAAGATGTAGGTGGTGGGTCCCAGCAATCAGGGGGCGAATAATTTTTTTTTGCCCGTAATATGGACCCACTTCCTTGCGTGCGAAGATGTAGCTGCTGGGTCCCAGCAGTCAGAGGGGAAACGTTTTTTTGTGAAATACGGTGGCCCGTCCGATGGGTCCCCGATGTCAGGTGGAGGAATCATTATTTTCCGCGTAATAAGGAGGCACTTCCTTGCTGCGGTCGTGGACCCAGCTGTCAGCCTCTCCACGTACAGTACTCTTCTGATGGAAGTCGTTCCTTGACCACGTTGACCACGCCGCGCCGAGAGCACCTGGGCGGTGGACGACGGCGAGGCCTAGGAAGGGGACAACGCGGAGCCGGGGAAGACGCGGCAGTGGATGCCCACGCGGAGAGGAGTACGAGGGTTCACTGGTTCGGCTTCGGTGTGAGGCTACCGTCACCGCAGAATAATAGGGGGTGTGGGTGAGTGGAGGGATGGTCTGGCCAGCGGTGGGAGTAGTAGGGGGCGGTGAGGCCTCTGCGGCAGCATAGCCGACCACGGAAGGAGGAGTAGGAGGCACGACCGGCGCTGCTTTGGGCGGCTGGAGCGAGAAGACCAGAGGTTGAAGAAGCACTACGGCCGTTGGATGGAAATCGTGTTGGAAATATGCCCTAGAGGCAATAATAAAATGGTTATTATTATATTTCCTTGTTCATGATAATTGTCTATTGTTCATGCTATAATTGTGTTATTCGGAAATTGTAATACATGTGTGAATACATAGACCACAACATGTCCCTAGTGAGCCTCTAGTTGACTAGCTCGTTGATCAACAGATAGTCATGGTTTCCTGACTATGGACATTGGATGTCATTGATAACGGGATCACATCGTTAGGAGAATGATGTGATGGACAAGACCCAATCCTAAGCATAGCACAAGATCGTGTAGTTCGTTTGCTAGAGCTTTTCCAAATGTCAAGTATCATTTCCTTAGACCATGAGATTGTGCAACTCCCGGATACCATAGGAGTGCTTTGGGTGTGCCAAACATCACAACGTAACTGGGTGGCTATAAAGGTGCACTATGGGTATCTCCGAAAGTGTCTGTTGGGTTGGCACGAATCGAGACTGGGATTTGTCACTCCATATGACGGAGAGGTATCTCTGGGCCCACTCGGTAATGCATCATCATAATGAGCTCAATGTGACCAAGTGTTTGGTCACGTGATCATGCATTACGGTACGAGTAAAGTGACTTGCCGGTAACGAGATTGAACAAGGTATTGGGATACCGACGATCGAATCTCGGGCAAGTAACGTACCGATTGACAGAGGGAATTGTATACGGGATTGATTGAATCCTCAACATCGTGGTTCATCCGATGAGATCATCGTGGAACATGTGGGAGCCAACATGGGTATCCAGGTCCCGCTGTTGGTTATTGACCGGAGAGTCGTCTCGGTCATGTCTGCATGTCTCCCGAACCCGTAGGGTCTACACACTTAAGGTTCGGTGATGCTAGGGTTGTAGAGATATTAGTATGCGGAAATCCGAAAGTTGTTCTGAGTCCCGGATGAGATCCCGGACGTCACGAGGAGTTCCGGAATGGTCCGGAGGTGAAGAATTGTATATAGGAAGTCCAGTCGGCCACCGGGAAAGTTTCGGGGGTCACCGGTATTGTACCGGGACCACCGGAAGGGTCCCGGGGGGTCCACCGGGTGGGGCCACCTATCCCGGAGGGCCCCATGGGCTGAAGTGGGAGGGAACCAGCCCCTGGTGGGCTGGTGCGCCCCCCTTGGGCCTCCCCCTGCGCCTAGGGTTGGAAACCCTAGGGGTGGGGGGCGCCCCACTTGGCTTGGGGGGCAAGCCACCCCCTTGGCCGCCGCCCCCCTTGGAGATTGGATCTCCTAGGGCCGGCGCCCCCCAGGGGCCCTATATAAAGAGGGTGGGAGGGAGGGCAGCCGCACCCAAGCCCCTGGCGCCTCCCTCTTCCTCCCGTGACACCTCTCCTTCTCGCTGAGCTTGGCGAAGCCCTACCGAGATCCCCGCTGCTTCCACCACCACGCCGTCGTGCTGCTGGATCTCCATCAACCTCTCCCTCCCCCTTGTTGCATCAAGAAGGAGGAGACGTCTTCCCCAACCGTACGTGTGTTGAACGCGGAGGTGCCATCCGTTTGGCGCTCGGTCATCGGTGATTTGGATCACGACGAGTACGACTCCATCAACCCCGTTAACTTGAACGCTTCCGCTCGCGATCTACAAGGGTATGTAGATGCACTCTTTTCCCTCTCGTTGCTAGAAGACTCCATAGATTGTTCTTGGTAATGCGTAGAAATTTTTTAATTTCTGCAACGATCTCCAACAGTGGCATCATGAGCTAGGTCTATGCGTAGTTTCTATGCACGAGTAGAACACAAACTTGTTGTGGGCGTAGATGTTGTCAATTTTCTTGCCACTACTAGTCTTATCTTGTTTCGGCGGCATCATGGGATGAAGCGGCTCGGACCGACCTTACACGTACGCTTACATGAGACAGGTTCCACCGACTGACATGCACTAGTTGCATAAGGTGGCTAGCGGGTGTTCGTCTCTCCCACTTTAGCCGGATCGGATTCGATGAAAAGGGTCCTTATGAAGGGTAAATAGAAATTGGCATATCACGTTGTGGTTTTGGCGTAGGTAAGAAACGTTCTTGCTAAGAAACCTATAGCAGCCACGTAAAAACTTGCAACAACAATTAGAGGACGTCTAACTTGTTTTTGCAGCATATGCCGTGTGATGTGATACGGCCAAAAGGATGTGATGAATGATATTTGTGATGTATGAGATTGATCATGTTCTTGTAATAGGAATCACGACTTGCATGTTGATGAGCATGACAACCGGCAGGAGCCATAGGAGTTATCTTAATTTATTTATGACCTGCGTGTCAACATATAACGTCATGTAAATTACTTTACTTTATTGCTAAACCGTTAGACATAGTAGTAGAAGTAATAAATGACGAGACAACTTCATGAAGACACGATGATGGAGATCATGGTGTCATGCCGGTGACGACGATGATCATGGCGCCCCGAAGATGGAGATCAAAAGGAGCAAAATGATATTGGCCATATCATGTCACTATTTGATTGCATGTGATGTTTATCATGTTTTACATCTTATTTGCTTAGAACGACGGTAGCTTAAATAAGATGATCCCTCGCAATAATTTCAAGAAAGTGTTCCCCTAACTATGCACCATTGCGAAGGTTCGATGTTTCGAAGCACCACGTGATGATCGGGTGTGATAGATTCTAACGTTCGAATACAACGGGTGTAAGCCAGATTTACACACGCAATACACTTAGGTTGACTTGACGAGCCTAGCATGTGCAGACATGGCCTCGGAACACAGAAGACCGAAAGGTCGAGCATGAGTCGTATAGAAGATACGATCAACATGAAGATGTTCACCGATGTTGACTAGTCCGTCTCACGTGATGATCGGACACGGCCTAGTTGACTCGGATCATGTTTCACTTAGATGACTAGAGGGATGTCTATCTGAGTGGGAGTTCATTGAATAATTTGATTAGATGAACTTAATTATCATGAACTTAGTCTAAAATCTTTACAATATGTCTTGTAGATCAAATGGCCCACGCTAATGTTGCCCTCAACTTCAACGCGTTCCTAGAGAAAAACAAGCTGAAAGATGATGGCAGCAACTATACGGACTGGGTCCGGAACCTGAGGATCATCCTCATAGCTGCCAAGAAAGATTATGTCCTAGAAGCACCGCTAGGTGACGCACCCATCCCAGAGAACCAAGACGTTATGAACGCTTGGCAGCAGCGTGCTGATGATTACTCCCTCGTTCAGTGCGGCATGCTTTACAGCTTAGAACCGGGGCTCCAAAAGCGTTTTGAGCAACACGGAGCATATGAGATGTTCGAAGAGCTGAAAATGGTTTTCCAAGCTCATGCCCGGGTCGAGAGATATGAAGTCTCCGACAAGTTCTTCAGTTGTAAGATGGAGGAAAATAGTTCTGTCAGTGAGCACATACTCAAAATGTCTGGGTTACACAACCGCTTGACTCAGCTGGGAGTTAATCTCCCGGATGACGCGGTCATTGACAGAATCCTTCAGTCGCTTCCACCGAGCTACAAGAGCTTTGTGATGAACTTCAATATGCAGGGGATGGAAAAGACCATTCCTGAGGTATATTCAATGCTGAAATCAGCGGAGGTGGAGATAAAAAAGGAACATCAAGTGTTGATGGTGAATAAAACCACTAAGTTCAAGAAAGGCAAGGGTAAGAAGAACTTCAAGAAGGACGGCAAGGGAGTTGCCGCGCCCGGTAAGCCAGTTGCCGGCAAGAAGCCAAAGAATGGACCCAAGCCTGAGACTGAGTGCTTTTATTGCAAGGGAAGTGGTCACTGGAAGCGGAACTGCCCCAAGTACTTGGCGGACAAGAAGGCCGGCAACACCAAAGGAGCTGCGGAATAAACGGAGACTAGCAAAGGACGAGGTGATGATGCGCGTCGGGAATGGTTCCAAGGTCGATGTGATCGCCGTCGGCACGCTACCTCTACATTTACCTACGGGATTAGTTTTAAACCTCAATAATTGTTATTTAGTGCCAGCTTTGAGCATGAACATTGTATCAGGATCTCGTTTAATTCGAGATGGCTACTCATTTAAATCCGAGAATAATGGTTGTTCTATTTATATGAGAGATATGTTTTATGGTCATGCCCCGCTTGTTAATGGTTTATTCTTAATGAATCTCGAACGTAGTGTTACACATATTCATAGTGTGAATACCAAAAGATGTAAGGTTGATAATGATAGTCCCACATACTTGTGGCACTGCCGTCTTTGTCACATTGGTGCCAAACGCATGAAGAAGCTCCATGTAGATGGACTTTTGGAGTCTCTTGATTACGAATCATTTGACACGTGCGAACCATGCCTCATGGGTAAGATGACCAATACTCCGTTCTTCGGAACAATGGAGCGAGCAACCAACTTATTGGAAATCATACATACTGATGTGTGCGTTCCAATGAGTGTTGAGGCTCGCGGTGGCTATCGTTATGTTCTCACTCTCACTGATGACTTGAGTAGATATGGGTATGTCTACCTAATGAAACACAAGTCTGAGACCTTTGAAAAGTTCAAGGAATTTCAGAGTGAGGTTGAGAATCAACGTGACAGAAAAATAAAGTTCTTACGATCAGATCGTGGAGGGGAATATTTGAGTCACGAATTTGGCACACACTTAAGGAAATGTGGAATAGTTTCACAACTCACGCCGCCTGGAACAGCTCAGCGAAATGGTGTGTCCGAACGTCATAATCGCACTCTATTGGATATGGTGCGATCTATGATGTCTCTTACCGATCTACCGCTCTCATTTTGGGGCTATGCTTTAGAGACTGCCGCATTCACTTTAAATAGGGCTCCGTCGAAATCCGTTGAGACGACACGTATGAATTATGGTTTGGGAAGAAACCTAAGCTGTCGTTTCTAAAAGTTTGGGGATGCGATGCTTATGTCAAGAAACTTCAACCTGAAAAGCTCGAACCCAAGTCGGAGAAATGCGTCTTCATAGGAGACCCTAAGGAAACCATTGGGTATACCTTCTACCTCAGATCCGAAGGCAAGATCTTTGTTGCTAAGAATGGATCCTTTCTGGAGAAGGAGTTTCTCTCGAAAGAAGTAAGTGGGAGGAAGGTAGAGCTTGATGAAGTACTGCCTCTTGAAGCGGAAAGTAGCGCAGCTCAGGAAAATGTTCCTGTGGTGCATGCACCGACTAGAGAGGAAATTAATGATGATGATGATCAAGGTACTTCGGATCAAGCTCCTACTGAACTTCGTAGGTCCACAAGGACACGTTCCGCGCCAGAGTGGTACGGCAACCCTGTCTTGGAAATCATGTTGTTAGACAACGGTGAACCTTCGAACTATGAAGAAGCAATGGCGGGCCCAGATTCCGACAAATGGCTAGAAGCCATGAAATCCGAGATAGGATCCATGTATGAAAACGAAGTATGGACTTTGACTGACTTGCCCGATGATCGGCGAGCCATAGAAAATAAATGGATCTTTAAGAAGAAGACAGACGCGGATGGTAATGTGACCATCTATAAGGCTCGACTTGTCGCTAAGGGTTACCGACAAGTTCAAGGGGTTGACTACAATGAGACTTTCTCACCCGTAGCGAAGCTGAAGTCCGTCCGAATCATGTTAGCAATTGCCGCATTCTATGATTATAAGATATGGCAAATGGACGTCAAAACGGCATTCCTTAACGGCTTTCTTAAGGAAGAATTGTATATGATGCAGCCGGAAGGTTTTGTCAATCCTAAGAATGCTAACAAGGTATGCAAGCTCCAGCGCTCCATCTATGGGCTGGTGCAAGCATCTCGGAGTTGGAACATTCGATTTGATGAGATGATCAAAGCGTTTGGGTTTACACAGACTTATGGAGAAGCCTGTGTTTACAAGAAAGTGAGTGGGAGCTCTGTAGCATTTCTCATATTATATGTGGATGACATACTGTTGATGGGAAATGATATAGAGTTCTTGGGAAGCATAAAGGCCTACTTGAACAAGTGTTTTTCAATGAAGGACCTTGGAGAAGCTGCTTATATATTAGGCATCAAGATCTATAGAGATAGATCAAGACGCCTCATTGCTCTTTCACAAAGTACGTACCTTGACAAGATATTGAAGAAGTTCAATATGGATCAGTCCAAGAAGGGGTTCTTGCCTGTGTTGCAAGGTGTGCAATTGAGCACGGCTCAATGCCCGACCACGGCAGAAGATAGAGAAAAGATGAGTGTCGTCCCCTATGCCTCGGCCATAGGGTCTATTATGTATGCCATGCTGTGCCAGACCTGATGTAAACCTTGCCGTAAGTTTGGTAGGAAGGTACCAAAGTAATCCTGGCATGGAACACTGGACAGCGGTCAAGAATATCCTAAAGTACCTAAAGAGGACTAAGGATATGTTTCTCGTTTATGGAGGTGACGAAGAGCTCGTCGTAAAGGGTTACGTCGATGCTAGTTTCGACACAGATCTGGATGACTCTAAGTCACAAACCGGATACGTGTATATTTTGAATGGTGGGGTAGTAAGCTGGTGCAGTTGCAAGCAAAGCATTGTGGCGGGATCTACATGTGAAGCGGAATACATGGCGGCCTCAGAGGCAGCACAAGAAGCAATCTGGGTGAAGGAGTTCATTACCGACCTAGGAGTTATTCCCAATGCGTCAGGCCCGATGACTCTCTTCTGTGACAACACTGGAGCTATTGCCCTTGCCAAGGAGCCCAGGTTTCACAGGAAGACCAGGCATATCAAGCGTCGCTTCAACTCCATTCGTGAAAATGTTCAAAATGGAGACATAGATATTTGTAAAGTACATACGGACCTGAATGTAGCAGATCCGTTGACTAAACCTCTCCCTAGAGCAAAACATGATCAACACCAGAACTCTATGGGTGTTCGATTCATCACAATGTAACTAGATTATTGACTCTAGTGCAAGTGGGAGACTGTTGGAAATATGCCCTAGAGGCAATAATAAAATGGTTATTATTATATTTCCTTGTTCATGATAATTGTCTATTGTTCATGCTATAATTGTGTTATTCGGAAATTGTAATACATGTGTGAATACATAGACCACAACATGTCCCTAGTGAGCCTCTAGTTGGCTAGCTCGTTGATCAACAGATAGTCATGGTTTCCTGACTATGGACATTGGATGTCATTGATAACGGGATCACATCATTAGGAGAATGATGTGATGGACAAGACCCAATCCTAAGCATAGCACAAGATCGTGTAGTTCGTTTGCTAGAGCTTTCCCAAATGTCAAGTATCATTTCCTTAGACCATGAGATTGTGCAACTCTCGGATACCATAGGAGTGCTTTGGGTGTGCCAAACGTCACAACGTAACTGGGTGGCTATAAAGGTGCACTACGGGTATCTCCGAAAGTGTCTGTTGGGTTGGCACGAATCGAGACTGGGATTTGTCACTCCGTATGACAGAGAGGTATCTCTGGGCCCACTCGGTAATGCATCATCATAATGAGCTCAATGTGACCAAGTGTTTGGTCACGGGATCATGCATTACGGTACGAGTAAAGTGACTTGCCGGTAACGAGATTGAACAAGGTATTGGGATACCGACGATCGAATCTCGGGCAAGTAACGTACCGATTGACAAAGGGAATTGTATACGGGATTGATTGAATCCTCGACATCGTGGTTCATCCGATGAGATCATCGTGGAACATGTGGGAGCCAACATGGGTATCCAGGTCCCGCTGTTGGTTATTGACCGGAGAGTCGTCTCGGTCATGTCTGCATGTCTCCCGAACCCGTAGGGTCTACACACTTAAGGTTCGGTGACGCTAGGGTTGTAGAGATATTTGTATGCGGAAATCCTAAAGTTTTTTGGAGTCCCGGATGAGATCTCGGACGTCACGAGGAGTTCCGGAATGGTCCGGAGGTGAAGAATTGTATATAGGAAGTCCAGTTTCGGCCACCGGGAAAGTTTCGGGGGTCACTGGTATTGTACGGGGACCACCGGAAGGGTCCCGGGGGGTCCACCGGGTGGGGACACCTATCCCGGAGGGCCCCATGGGCTGAAGTGGGAGGGAACCAGCCCCTGGTGGGCTGGTGCGCCCCCCTTGGGCCTCCCCCTGCGCCTAGGGTTGGAAACCCTAGGGGTGGGGGGCGCCCCACTTGGCTTGGGGGCAAGCCACCCCCTTGGCCGCCGCCCCCCTTGGAGATTGGATCTCCTAGGGCCGGCGCCCCCCCAGGGGCCCTATATAAAGAGGGGGGAGGGAGGGCAGCCGCACCCAAGCCCCTGGCGCCTCCCTCTTCCTCCCGTGACACCTCTCCTTCTCGCTGAGCTTGGCGAAGCCCTGCCGAGATCCCCGCTGCTTCCACCACCACGCCGTCGTGCTGCTGGATCTCCATCAACCTCTCCCTCCCCCTTGCTGGATCAAGAAGGAGGAGACGTCTTCCCCAACCGTACGTGTGTTGAACGCGGAGGTGCCGTCTGTTTGGCGCTCGGTCATCGGTGATTTGGATCACGACGAGTACGACTCCATCAACCCCGTTCACTTGAACGCTTCCGCTCGCGATCTACAAGGGTATGTAGATGCACTCTTTTCCCTCTCGTTGCTAGAAGACTCCATAGATTGTTCTTGGTGATGCGTAGAAATTTTTTAATTTCCGCAATGATCTCCAACAAATCGTACGGTCATTGGAGCTAGAATCGTTCATATTGACTAAGTTGACAAAGCCCTCCGTCGCCGTCAACTTAGTAGGCCCAAGTCAGCCTCCCACTATGCTGGGACCCAGCTAGCAGGGGGAGTATTCATTTTTTTGTGCGTAATAAGGAGGCACTTCCTTGCGTGCAAAGATATAGCTGGTGGGCCCGACCTGTCAGCGGGGGGAACGTTTTTTTTCGCGAAATACAGAGGCCCTTCCGGTGGGTCCCAGATGTCAGGTGGAGGAATCATTATTTTGCGCGTAATAAGGAGGCATTTCCTTGTGTGCGGCCGTGGACCTAGCTGTCAGCCTCTCCAGGTACAGTCCACTTCTGATGGATGTCATTCGTTGACCATGTTGACCACGCCGCACCGAGAGCACCAGGGCGGTGGACGACGGCGAGGCCTAGGAAGGGAACGACACGGAGCCGGGGAAGACTCGGCAGTGGTTTCCCACGCGGTGGGGAGTACGAGGGTTTACCGGTCCGGCTGCCATCACCGGAAAATAACAGGAGGTGTGGGTGAGTAGAGGAATGGCCTGGACAACAATGGAGTAGGGTGGGGCGGTGCGGCCTGTGCGGCAGCACAGCCGACCACGGGAGGCGGGAGCAGGCAGTCCCACCGGCGCTGGTTTGGGCGGCTGGAGCAAGAAGATCAGATATTGAAGAAGCAGCACGTCCGTTGGATTAACATCCAACGGTCACTCCTGCTAGAATCGTTTGTGGACTAAGTTGACAAAGCCTTTTGTACACGTCAACCTAGTAGACCCACAAGTCAGCCTCCAAATCTGTCCCAAACAGCATACAACCCGAAATTTCTAGCCAGATTCAAATTAATTTAAAAACTAAACATACCTTAATTTAAATCCAATGAAATTTTACCCGCACAAAAACAATGAAATTTAAAATATCAAAATCCGAAAGAAAAAAGTATTTTGGAACTAATTGCCTGTTTGCTGTATTTTTTCATTTTATAGCCCATTTATTATTACTTATAGCCCATTTCTTATTACTTATAGCCCATTTTCTGGGCAAAATGCATCCTCGTCTTGAAAGATTTCTGGCCCAGCAGGGCGTAGAAAAGCAAGTAGGCCTACCTTGGTTATTCTGCAAAAAACAAAATAGCCGGGCTAGCCATTTTTAGAAAAGAAAAAAAACAAACTGGGCTGGTCATGTGCTAAACATATGAAATAAAATCCTGGGCTAGACGGGCCAGAACTCCCGCGCAACCCAGTTCCCTTCTCCGTCCCGAAAAAGCAAAATTACTGCGCGCGATGTTGGGTCCCTACTGTCATCCTCACCATGCACAGTCATATCCTTATTCCTCTCGGTTGTTGACCATGTTGACAACACTGGAGGGCGGCGCCGCGGCGAGCGAACGAAGGCGGAGGACGATGGTGAGGCCTCAGACGGGAACGAACAGGAGCCGGGGAAGATGCGCAGAGTTTTAGGGCGCGATGTGGCCATGATGCGTGCGCGGCAGCACAGCCAGCCGTGGTAGGCGGGAGCAGGCGTCCCGCCGGCGCTGGTTTGGCTTTGGCGGCTGGAGGAAGAAGAGACTGAGGAAATACGACAGACGTTGAATGTCAATCCAACGGTCAAGGTCAGCACAATCATTTGTTGACTAAGCCGACACCAAGTAGCATACTTTTTTATATATTGGAAGAAAAGAAAAACTGGGCTCGTTCGCCTGGTAACATTCCTGAAACTGCGACCGTTTGATCTTGCGTCGCAACTAAAACTGCGAGGAAAATGCGTTCGTCTGCCGTCCTCCTCCCAGGGAACGTTCGCCACATAAGTGACTAGCACCCTTGGTATTCAACCAAGAGGCCTTGGGTTCGAGTCCCAGGAACTCTCAATTTTGTCCTCCTTCCTTCCTCGCAAAAAAAGAAAGAAAATCAAAGACTTGAGAAGGCGTACAGAACAAGCTAGTGTACCAGTAAAGAGACGTTGCTGAGTTATAGAAAAAGAGAGACGTGCTCCTGTAGCTGGTTCGAATCCAAACCTAGACTATGACTATATATGGTGCTATGCTACTCTGCAAGTAATGAAACTGACATATCCAACATTCGCTTCTCCTCTTCTCTACTTACTCTGCCTAGCATCAGAAGTCTGGTTGCATCAATCATGTCCGCTGGCTGCTCGTCCACCAGCTCTTCAACAGGCAACAACCAGATATGCGCCAAGTAGCCACCCATTCAGGGAGTCCTGGACTAAGGGGTCCTCGGGCGTCCGACCTGTTATCCATGGGCCGGACTGATGGGCTGTGAAGACACGAAGGCCGAAGACTGTACCCGTGCCCGGATAGGACTCTCCTTGGCGTGGAAGGCAAGCTTGGAGATCAACTATGAAGATTAATTCCTATGTAGCCGACTCTATGTAACCCTAGATCCCCCCGGTGTCTATATAAACCGGAGGATTTAGTCCGGAAAGCATATACTCATTACCATAGTCATACAGGCTAGACTTTTAGGGTTTAGCCATTACGATCTCGTGGTAGATCAACTCTTGTAATACTTATATTCATCAAGATCAATCAAGCAGGAAGTAGGGTATTACCTCCATAGAGAGGGCCCGAACCCGAGTAAGCATCGTGTCCCCTGTCTCCTGTTACCATCGACCTTAGACGCACAGTTCGGGACCCCCTACCCGAGATCCGCCGGTTTTGACATCGACATTGGTGCTTTCATTGAGAGTTCCACTGTGACGTCGACGATCGGATCGATGGCTCGCCTTGTCCTTAAAGACAACATCACCTCCGGAGGAGCACTGGCCCCCGGCCAAACCGTCCGGCTGGGCGGATTTACCATGATCGCCCGTCCGGCCGTTGAGCCGACGATGACCTCTCGGGCCATTGAAAATCCCCTTCGCATCAACTCCGAACACTCCAAGCAGATGGATCCGGCAGAGTTTTCGTCCTTGAACGAGCTCCTAGATTACATCGCCGCTTTGGGAATCGCCACAGATTACGATCGGATCGGGCCTAAAACCGATCAAGGAGAAATCAAAACTCCACCGGTCAGCCACCAGATAGCGGTAGTCGAGGAGCAGGACGGCGAGTCTTTTTCTATATAAAAAATGAACTATGTTCGGACCGCCGATCAGGAAGAGCCGGATACCCCCCAGCGAAAGGATGCGACCGGCCCTCCGAACATAGAATCGGACGGCGGGCCTAAACAATCAGAAGATACTCCGGAGCCCGGACTATTAAGTCTGGAAGGCCTTCAGACTCTGGATAATCGATCGGGTCAGGGTTCAGATTTAATTCCACCCACCCACCCAGACATAAGCACTCTCATGGGCATAAAACAGCAGTCTCAGGAAACGGTCCACCACTTCTGGGCCAGATTCCTCCTTGTCAAAGACAAGGTAAAGATTGCCGCGACGAGGACGCGATATCAGTGTTCCGCAACAATTGCGCGGACGAAGGAATTCTCAACGCCATCAATCGCCGCCGCATACTAAACTTCGCTGACTTAGCAACCATCATACAGAAGTACAGCGCGATGGAAAGCGCCTGGAAAGCTCAGGCAGCTTGCTGGGAGCTAATGTCTACTACGCAACCTTCTTCATGTAGACGTTGTTGGGCCTCCAAGTGCAGAGGTTTGTGGGACAGTAGCAAGTTTCCCTCAAGTGGATGACCTAAGGTTTATCAATCCGTGGGAGGCGTAGGATGAAGATGGTCTCTCTCAAGCAACCCTGCAACCAAATAACAAAGAGTCTCTTGTGTCCCCAACACACCCAATACAATGGTAAATTGTATAGGTGCACTAGTTCGGCGAAGAGATGGTGATACAAGTGCAATATGGATGGTAGATATAGGTTTTTGTAATCTGAAATTATAAAAACAGCAAGGTAACTAATGATAAAAGTGAGCGCAAACGGTATTGCAATGCTAGGAAACAAGGCCTAGGGTTCATACTTTCACTAGTGCAAGTTCTCTCAACAATAATAACATAATTGGATCATATAACTATCCCTCAACATGCAACAAAGAGTCACTCTAAAGTCACTAATAGCGGAGAACAAACGAAGAGATTATGGTAGGGTATGAAACCACCTCAAAGTTATTCTTTCCAATCAATCCGTTGGGCTATTCCTATAAGTGTCACAAACAGCCCTAGAGTTCATACTAGAATAACACCTTAAGACACAAATCAACCAAAACCCTAATGTCACCTAGATACTCCAATGTCACCTCAAGTATCCGTGGGTATGATTATACGATATGCATCACACAATCTCAGATTCATCTATTCAACCAACACATAGAACCTCAAAGAGTGCCCCAAAGTTTCTACCAGAGAATCAAGACGAAAACGTGTGCCAACCCCTATGCATAGGTTCATGGGCGGAACCCGCAAGTTGATCACCAAAACATACATCAAGTGAATCACATGATATCCCATTGTCACCACAGATACGCACAGCAAGACATACATCAAGTGTTCTCAAATCATTAAAGACTCAATCCGATAAGATTACTTCAAAGGGAAAACTCAATCCATTACAAGAGAGTAGAGGGGGAGAAGCAACATAAGATCCAACTATAATAGCAAAGCTCGCGATACATCAAGATTGTGCCAAATCAAGAACACGAGAGAGAGAGAGATCAAACACATAGCTACTGGTACATACCCTCAGCCCCGAGGGTGAACTACTCCCTCCTCGTCATGGAGATCACCGGGATGATGAAGATGGCCACCGGTGAGGGTTCCCCTCTCCGGCAGGGTGCCGGAACGGGCTCCCGAGAGGTTTTTGGTGCCTACAAAGGCTTGCGGCGGCAGAACTCCCGATCTATTCTGTTCCCCGAAGGTTTTAGGGTATATTGATATATATAGGTGAAAGAAGTACGTCAGGGGAGCCACGAGGGGCCCACGAGGGTGGAGGGCGCGCCCAGGGGAGGTGGGCGCGCCCCCTGCCTCGTGCCTTCCTCGTTGCTTTCTTGACGTGGACTCCAAGTCTCCCAGGTTGCTTTCCTTCCAAAAATAACTTCTCTAGAAGGTTTCATTCCGTTTCGACTCCGTTTGATATTCCTTTTCTTCGAAACACTGAAACAAGGGGAAAACAGGAACTGGCACTGGGCTCTGGGTCAATAGGTTAGTCCCAAAAATAATATAAAAGTGTATAATAAAGCCCATAAACATCCAAGACGGATAATATAATAGCATGAATACTTCATAAATTATAGATACGTTGGAGACGTATCAGCATCCCCAAGCTTAATTTCTGCTCGAACTCGAGTAGGTAAATGATAAAATAAATAATTTATGAAGTGTGAATGCTAGCAGGTGCGTAAGTTTGATCAATGATAATTTCACTCACCTTTTCTAGCATCATTATATGTCATAACAGTAGCTCAACTCATAGAACTTTGCATGATCAAATAACAAACTGTTCACATGTTAAAGCATAGACCATAAACTTTCTTGAAAACTAACAAACTATGTTCTCAGTCATCAAACAATTACAATTCATCTTATTTTCAGGAAGGGTCTATGTCGTGGTTTTGTCACGGCAGATGTCCTAGAGAAAGGACTTAGTCATGGAGCCATCGCTACGGGTTAGCTTAAAGGGGTTAAAGCGGACAAGGGACGCAAGAGAGTTTTATACTAGTTCGGCCCCTTACGATGAAGGTAAAAGCCTACATCTAGTTGTTATGGAATTGATGGGGTTTCGATGACCAGGGAGCGAATACGCTTGGCTTGAGTCTCGAGTTGTTGTCTGTCGTTCCTGAACCGCCGCCGGGTCGTCCCCTTATATACATGGGTTGACGCCCGTCGGTTTACAGAATCCCGAGGCCGGCTCATAATCGTGTCCGGCTCGGTCTCTACTACTTCTATCTTACAACACAAGTTTACATATCAACGCTGGTTTATGTCTACAGGCCTTAAACCGGCTTTGGGCCCTGGGCCTTCATAAAGCGTCACCGTCTGTCTTCATGGACTTCAGATACAGATGAACTACTTATGGGGTTAACCCGGCCTCTCCTGGCCAGTTTACGCGCAGTGGTAATATCCCCAACATTAGGCCCCAGATTGATTTGAACTGGTTCATGTCAATCCTCAATCCTTAAGAAAACTTCTTCTTCAACATCTTCACATAATCTTGTAAAGCGCCGTGACATCATCTTCTAGGACCATGATAAACCGCCGTGACGTCACCTGTTTATTTTAAAACTGCGTATAATCCATCTTCATTAATGAGCCTCCGACAATCGAGGCGACAACTCCGCCTCATATCCAAAAATTCGGCTCCTCGATTTTCGCGCCCGACGTTTATCTTTCTACCCTTATAAATAGGGCCAGGGGGTCTTTCCATTTTCCCCCTCGTTCCTCTTCGCGTCATCGTCATCCTCGCGACGCCCGAACCTTCGACCTCGGCCGCCGCCGTCAACCTTCGACTGCTGCACCAACCTTGGCCGCTGCATCGACCTGAACGTACCAGAGCTCCTCCGCGCGCCGCCGCTGCTCAACAGCCTCAGTAAGTCTCCCCTTTCTCTTACCATAGATCTGCACTTAGGGTTTCTGTCGTTCATCAGTGTTCGTCGCCGCCCTTCTTTATCCTTATTATATCCATGGATTAGATCCAAAAACCACATAGATCTCGCGCGGTAGTAGTTTTAGCACCTGTTTGATATCCAACTCATCTCAACTTGGTGAACTTTTAGTACGCTGGAAATTAGGTCAGAATATATTTTGTTTTTCCAACGCGCGGTAGATCTGAAATTACCATGGCCAGATGTGAAACTTGTTTCTTCCTTCACTTATACACAAGGAGTACCAGATTGGGCGGTTTAACTTCATATACAAAATGATGACCCAGTAGATACCATTAGTCCCCTGTTGAACCGCCAATGCATTCATCATTGTACTGTTTCCATTGTCAGACTCCGGTTTACGAATAACCAATTCCGGTTTATCAATATGCTTGTATCCTTATACCGCTGTATAATTGTCCACGGTCAATCTTAAACCGGCAATAATCATGTTTCAGATTTCCATTGCCATGGCCAAGCAAGTCTATGAATGTAATTGGGCTCCTTCTCGAGTAACCGAAGAACAATTAAACAATCTTGTTAAAACGGGCGCTTTAGCCAAGAAAGATGTCATCCACTGGAGGGTCCCTGGCCCGGAAAGTCCTCCTACACCCAAGGACGGAGAGGTAGTCGTGTTTGCTGATCATCTCGGACGAGGTTTTAGTCCTCCCGGTTCAAAAAATTTCCGGGATGTACTGGCCAATTTTCAGCTGCGCCCTCAAGACATCGGTCCCAATTCTGTGACCAACATCTGCCACTTCCAAGTCTTCTGTGAGGTTTATCTGCAAGAGGAACCTACAGTCGAACTGTTTAGGGATTTCTTTCACCTAAACCGTCGCACAGAGTTCTCGGATGGACCCAATACGGAACTGGGCGGAATGGCGGTTCAGAAAAGGAAAGAAGTCACCTTCCCTCATCCCAAACTCCACAGTCACCCCAAAGAGTGGAACCAGACATGGTTTTATTGCATGGATACATCTCCACCTGATGAAAACCCCCTGCCGGGTTACCGCCCTGAACGCCTGAGCAACACACATCCTTTTCCTCAGAGGTTGACTGCAAGAGAAAGGGCCAACTATGCTCCTCAATTATCAAAGCTTAGAGCCTTCATGGCAAACGGTTTGACAGGAGTTGATCTTGCTCGTTGTTGGATAAGCTGGAGTATTCTGCCCTTAAGCCGGCGCTCCGGTTTGATGTGTGAATATACGGGGAGTTTGAAGGACGCTCAGCGGCACATTGACATTCAGCTTACAGATGCAGAAGTCACTGAGGCTGTAAAAAAGATACTGAACGAACCGGAGGCTGTTTGTGCCCAAACCGGACTACTCCCTTTCTGCACCTTCAACAAACCACCAGCTGTAAGAATCATATAATCTTTTTATCTGAAGTTGCTTCTGTCCAAATATTTTCTGAAAGTGTGATTATTTCTGACAGGGTGATGATCCGTTCTGGAACAAGAAACCATCACAAGACAAACCGGCGAAGCCGCAAGACAAACCGGTCAAGCCAGTTCGTCCAAAGACCAAGGTTGTTAAAAAACCTGCCAAGAGAAGGACCACTGCATCCTCCGATCCACCAGCTGATGACGATGTGGGTAATCCGGAACCAGAGGTAGAACTTGACTCTCTTGGTTCATTTTTCGTACATCTCATTGACAATGATTATTATCAGGACGACGCTGAAGGCAGTCATGCTGAGGATGTAGAGGTAATCATTCTTTCCTCCGATTCAGATCCTCTGCCGACATCAAAAATCCGTCGAGCAAACCGGAAAGTAAAATTTTCTCACCCCCTTGCTTACTTGGACCCAAACTTTCTTTTGAAGACGCAGCAGCACGAGGCTCGCCGTACAACCCGGCACAGCGGCCAGGTAGTTACCTCCGCCGGTTTACCGAACAGTCCGGTTCGGAAACGCCGATCAGAGGTCTCTTATCCCATTGATACTTCATGCCCAAAAACAGGTTGTTTCCGCCAGCCTCTTAACCCGTCTGATTCAAATTATCAGGGTACTTCTCACTCATCCTCTGGCGAGTCATCGGCCACACAGCTTCCACCCCTCAAAACAGTTCCTGGGTGAGCTATGCACGTGTCTTTATTCTTGATGTGTTATCTTTACATACTGTACTGATCCTTATGTCTATCTTTTCTCAGCGCCAAGCCAAGACCCAGCAAGAAGGCCCGGTTAAGCAAACCGGCTGATGATAATGTAGCTGCTGAACCGGAAACAACTCCAGATCCGGAAGAAACCGACGCTGACGCCATGCTTAATGATCCGCCGCCTCAAGACCATGACTTCCTTGCCGAACAAGTGCAAGTTGACGCTACAAGCCATGCAGACCGGCCAACCAGCCCTGTCCGAACTGATGATAAACCGGTCAGTCCAGTTAAGGATACTGATAAACCGCCAACTCCAGTGAAGGCTGCTGATGACAAAGATGATGACATTATGATTACTGGCACTGGCCACACCACTCCTGGCAATCCTGTCGCTTTGTCAAACATACTGCCAAGGATGAGCTCTCTGCTATCGGCAAAGGCAAATGGGACGCCGATTTATCAAGCTACGCCCATCTCAATGCTCAAGACATTCACTCTGGCTTCTTGAACCGTCTGTATACCAGCCGTGACTATGAAGCTAGTTTGGTAAACTTGATGAAGGAGCGATATGAGGTAACTACTATTTTTCTCTTTTGTCCAATTGCAATTTATCAACTCCTAGTAGCCCCCAAGTAACGGTTTATGATATCAATCTAAACCGGGACTTTTGTCATAACTTAACTTTGCATATTTAGCCTCCAGGGACCGGATTACCTTTTTAAGATGAACCGGTTCCTTAAAATTTGCCATACTGCTCTTTCACCGGTATAGCCCCCAAGGGCCGGTTTAACTTTATAAAGATGAACCGGGACTGTAGAAGAATTCCCATACCAATAGTTTTTTGCGCAAACACACATTAGCCCCCAAGTGCCAAGATTAATACTTGTATTGTGCTTGGGACTTGTAGGAATTTCTGATAAGGAGCAAATATGCATTAGCCCCCAAGTATCAAGGGCATAACTTGTGATGTGCTTGGTACTTCAAATATGTACTGTTAACTCATTATGTATCTGTCTCTTTATAGGCTGAACTGAGCAAGAAGGAAAGTCAAACCGCTGATCTGCAAGAGAACATCAAGTCCCAACAGGCCGAAACTTCCAAAGCAAAAGATGAGCTGACGAGCGCCTTAACCGCTATGGAAAAGCTAAAGGAGAGCTTCGCCAAGGAGCGGGCGGATTGGAACACAGAGAAATCCGCTTTGCGGAAAAGAGCTGAAGACGCAGAAGCAGCTCTCAAACCGGTGGTAGACGAGCTGACTGGTGTAAAGCGGCAAGTACATGCTATGACCGCTGCTGTGTTTGGTAAGCATCCTTGCTTTATACTTTCAACATATCTTCCCATGTGTGGCTGGTTTACTGACGTTTATAATGATGCAGGAACTCACATTAGCCATCTGGGCTCTGATGTATAGAAGAAGTTGAAAGCGGCCTATACTCTGATAGAGCAGCTGTATACCGGCGCGCAGCGGATCATCTGTATCGCTTCACACAATAAACCTCCTCCAACATTGATCAAGGACACCTTAGAAAGGCTATCCATGCTGCCTGCCCGGGTTGAAGAACTAAAGAAAGCTGCGGCAAGGGCCGGAGCTCTGACCGCTCTAACCCGGGCAAAGGCGTGGGTGCCTGATCTTGATCCGGTGGACGTGGCTAAAGGCTTCCCAAGCTTAAAAGAAGATGGATCAGAATTTGGCCAGGAGGATCTCCGCGCCATAAACCGGGAAGTACGTCCACTGGCTTGTCAATTGGCTGAAGAAGTTGATCTCTCATATTATCAGGCAAGCTATGATGATAAGAACAGACGGGTTGCGGCGCCAATTCCAGAAGCGCAAAATCTGATCCCTCCAATCCGTAAGCACACTTATGCCCCTGATATTGAACCGTCAACCCTTATAAGCGACGAAGCTGTGTTCCAAGCTTTAACTGGGATCGACTGGACAACTGTTGACTTCCAGCCGCTGGGTAGAGACGAAGAAGATGAACCGGTGCAAGATGATCCGCAGCCGTCAGGTCAAGCTGACAAGCAATCATAATCCGGAGGCCGGTTTAGTCTTCCACTTGCTGCAATGCTTATTGAGAAACAATTATCCCTTTTGGCACTAAAACGCCTTGTAATAGGCTAGTTAAAACACTTGGTCTGTTATGCCTTCGTGCATATTTATCTGCGACTGATGCGTGTTAATCCGCCATGCTTAAGATACAATGTTTATAATCCATAGCTATTTATTCAAGTTGTTCCTGCAGATAAGAAGCTTAAAGCGCCCTGGCGGTTTACCACCGGGCGGGTCATGATACCCAAATATATACATGACCAAGGTTTATAACCAAGGTTATAAAAGATAACCAAATATGGAAATATATGATACCTGTGACCTTTAGGCATAGTGTTGGCTGACCAACTTTGTAATGAGGGTAATAACCCTAATCCGGAGTAAAAGTAACTCCTGTTATATGATGCCGGTTTACAATAAAACCGCTCCGGGTTGTGATAAACACCGGTTTATTCCATACTGGTGACTTTGAGTCAAAACCAGACCGGGCTGATAGTCTCCGGATTATAAATTGATCATGTACTGACAACTTGTAGTTGACAGCCTAACCGGGTTGATAAACACCGGTTTGAAAACATCACCAATCTTATCAAAAGAAAGAGAAACTTAGCAAAAGGCAAATAAAACCGTTGTAGTCGAGGCTTTTTCACGGGCTGCCAGGCCCTAAATTCGACAGCAAAAAATCTCCAAACAAAATTGTGAGCTGTGCTCAGTGGGTGCCTATGTTTGAGCTGTTGTTTTACAACACTCTCTTTGGCCCCGGATTGATGTGGCTTTGAGCCGATCAAGAGGTGTGACTGTGGTTCGGATACGACCAAGCCCCCAAGTGATGCTGTGGCATTGCGCCGATCAAGAGGTGTAGCTATGGTTCGGGTACGACCAAGCCCCCAAGTGATGCTGTGGCATTGCGCCGATCAAGAGGTGTAGCTATGGTTCGGATACGACCAAGCCCCCAAGTGATGCTGTGGCATTGCGCCGATCAAGAGGTGTAGCTATGGTTCGGATACGACCAAGCCCCCAAGTGATGCTGTGGCATTGCGCCGATCAAGAGGTGTAGCTATGGTTCGGATACGACCAAGCCCCCAAGTGATCTAATATGAAGCTTTGAGAAGCTAAATCAAGGGGTAAACCGGACGCCGCTTTGTAAGCTCCATGTAACCACACATGATGTAAGAAAAACAACAGATACCCCGCTTTAGCTGAGGTTCCGGTTTATTATATTGATCATAATATATACAATGTCATAATATGTACATAAGCAGAGCCTATAGCTCAAGTATAGTAAGGCCGAAGATGAGCAATATTCCACGGCCGGTTGGTCTCCTCCTCCGATTTACGTGAGTCTTTGCGCTCTCGAACATCGATTAGGTAGTACGACCCGTTGTGTAGATTCTTGCTGACCACAAAGGGTCCTTCCCAAGGGGGGGATAGCTTGTGCATATCCGTCTGATCCTGGATGAGCCGAAGCACCAAATCACCTTCTTGAAAGGTTCTGGTTCTAACCCGGCGGCTATGATAGCGACGCAGATCTTGCTGATAAATCGCCGAACGGGCTGCCGCCATGTCACGTTCCTCATCTAACAGGTCAAGAGCTTCCTGCCGTGCCTTCTCGTTGTCAGCTTCAACATATGCCGCTACACGAGGCGAGTCATGACGGATGTCACTAGGAAGAACTGCTTCCGCTCCATAAACCATGAAGAATGGTGTGTACCCTGTCGACCTGTTGGGTGTGGTATTGATGCTCCACAACACAGAAGGTAACTCCTCAACCCAACAACCCGGCGTCCGTTGCAAAGGAACCATAAGCCGGGGTTTGATGCCTCTCAAGATCTCTTGATTGGCCCTCTCCGCTTGACCATTGGACTGGGGGTGAGCCACTGATGACACGTCAAGCCGGATGTGCTCACGTTGACAGAACTCCTTCATGGCACCCTTTGACAGATTGGTACCATTGTCTGTTATAATGCTGTGTGGAAAACCAAACCGGAAGATCACCTTTTTGATGAACTGAACCGCCGTGGCTGCGTCACACTTACTAACTGGCTCTGCCTCCACCCACTTCGTAAACTTGTCAACCGCCACCAAAAGGTGGGTCTTCTTGTCCTTGGACCTCTTGAAAGGCCCAACCATATCCAGCCCCCAAGTTGCAAACGGCCAGGTGATTGGAATCATCCTCAATTCTTGAGCTGGTACATGAGCGCGCCTTGAGAATTTCTGACAGCCATCACATCTTTTGACCAAGTCCTCGGCATCAGCATGAGCTGTCAACCAATAGAAACCGTGACGAAACGCCTTGGCCACCAAAGATTTTGAACCGGCGTGGTGACCACAATCTCCTTCGTGGATCTCACGCAAAATTTCACGGCCTTCCTCAGGAGACACACAGCGTTGAAACGCCCCTGTCACACTGCAATGATGTAACTCTCCATTGATAATAGTCATGGACTTGGACCGCCGGGTTATCTGCCTGGCCAAAGTTTCATCCTCTGGTAACTCGCCCCGGTTTATATACGCCAAATATGGAACCGTCCAATCCGGGATAACATGAAGAGCCGCCACCAACTGAGCCTCCGGATCAGGAACAGCCAAATCCTCTTCACCAGGGAGCTTGACGGACGGATTATGCAAAACATCCAGGAAGACATTAGGTGGAACCGGTTTACGTTGGGAACCCAGCCGGCTTAAAGCGTTTGCTGCTTCATTCTTCCGCCGGTCCACATGATCCACCTGATAACCTTTAAAGTGACCTGCAACAATATCCACCTCACGACGATATGCTGCCATTAGTGGGTCCTTGGAATCCCAAGTGCCGGACACTTGTTGAGCCACTAGATCCGAGTCACCGAAGCACTTAACTCGGCTTAGGTTCATCTCCTTAGCCATCCGAAGACCATGGAGTAAAGCCTCATATTCAGCTGCATTGTTAGTGCAAGGGAACATTAAACGGAGAACATAACAAAACTTATCACCTCGTGGGGAAGTTAATACGACTCTGGCCCCCGAGCCCTCCAATTGCATGGACCCATCAAAATGAATAGTCCAATAAGTGTGATCCGGCTTCTCCTCTGGCGCTTGTAATTCTGTCCAATCATTGATGAAATCCACAAGTGCCTGAGATTTGATCGCCGTTCGGGGTATGTATTTCAACCCGTGAGGCCCGAGCTCGATAGCCCACTTAGCAATCCGACCAGTTGCTTCCCTGTTCTGGATTATATCCCCCAAAGGAGCGGAGCTGACCACCGTGATGGGATGACCTTGGAAATACTGCTTAAGCTTCCGGCTTGCCATGAAAACCCCATACACCAATTTTTGCCAATGCGGGTACCTCTGCTTGGACTCAATAAGTACCTCACTGATATAGTAAACCGGCCGCTGAACCGGATATTCCTTTCCTGCCTCCTTGCGCTCCACCACAATAGCCACACTAACAGCCCGAGCATTAGCTGCCACATATAGCAACAATGGTTCTTTGTCCACTGGAGCAGCGAGAATCGGCGGATTAGCCAGCTGCCGCTTTAAGTCCTCAAATGCTTCATTAGCGGCGTCACTCCAGACGAAGTTATCCGTTTTCTTCAGCATCTGATATAAAGGGATGGCCTTCTCGCCAAGGCGACTGACAAACCGGCTCAACGCGGCAATCCGGCCTGCCAGGCGTTGAACATCATTGATACACTTCGGTTTAGCCAAGGAGGTGATGGCTTTGATCTTTTCCGGATTAGCTTCAATGCCCCTGTTAGACACCAAAAAGCCCAAGAGCTTGCCTGCAGGTACACCAAAGACACACTTGGCCGGATTAAGCATCATTTTATAAACCCGCAGGTTATCAAAGGTTTCCTTCAAGTCATCAATCAATGTCTCCTTCTTCCTTGATTTTACCACAATATCATCCACATAGGCGTGAACATTGCGGCCGATCTGTTTATGCAGACAATTCTGCACACACCGTTGATAAGTCGCCTGGGCACTCTTGAGCCCAAAGGGCATGGACACATAGCAGAAGGCTCCAAAGGGAGTTATGAAGGCTGTCTTCTCCTGGTCCTTAACTGCCATTTTGATCTGATGATAACCAGAATATGCATCCAAAAAGCTTAAACGCTCGCAACCCGCCGTAGCATCAATAATTTGATCAATACGGGGAAGGGCAAAAGGATCTGCTGGACAAGCTTTGTTGAGGTCTGTATAATCCACACACATACGCCAAGTGCCATTCTTCTTGAGGACCAGCACCGGATTAGCCAACCACTCAGGATGGAATACTTCAACGATAAATCCAGCCGCCAAGAGCCTGGCTACTTCTTCTCCAATAGCTTTGCGCCTTTCTTCATTAAACCGGCGGAGAAACTGTTTGACCGGTTTATACTTGGGATCAACATTGAGAGTGTGCTCAGCGAGTTCTCTCGGTACACCTGGCATGTCAGAAGGCTTCCATGCAAAGATGTCCCGATTCTCACGGATGAACTCGATGAGCGCGCTTTCCTATTTCGGATCCAAGTTAGCGCTGATGCTAAACTGCTTGGACGAATCGCCAGGCACGAAGTCAACAAGCTTAGTCTCATCAGCCGATTTAAACTTCAGGGCCGGATCATGCTCTGTAGTTGGTTTCTTCAACGAAGTCATATCTGCCGGATCAACATTGTCCTTGTAAAACTTCAACTCTTCTGTTGCACAAACCGACTCAGCATAAGCCGCATCACCTTCTTCACACTCCAGAGCAATCTTGCGGCTCCCATGCACGGTTATAGTTCCCTTGTGACCCGGCATCTTGAGCTGCAGATAGACATAACAAGGCCGTGCCATAAACTTAGCATAGGCTGGCCGTCCAAATAGGGCATGATACGGGCTGCTGATTTTCACCACTTCAAAGGTCAAGGTTTCTGATCTCGAGTCATGCTCATCTCCAAAAGCCACCTCCAGAGCTATCTTACCAACAGGATATGCCGACTTACCAGGCACCACACCATGGAACACCGTATTGGACGGTTTAAGATTTTTATCTGTTAACCCCATGCGACGGAAAGTTTCATAATAAAGGATATTGATACTACTCCCTCCATCCATGAGTACCTTAGTGAACTTATAACCTCCCACCTGAGGTGCCACCACCAGAGCCAGATGACCTGGATTGTCAACCCGGGGTGGATGATCTTCTCTACTCCACACAAATAACGGGGCATCGCCGGTTCAATGGCATTCACCGCCCTTTTATGAAGCTTCTGATCGCGCTTGTCCAAGCTAGTGGTGAAGACATGATACTGTCCGCTATTCAACTGCTTCGGGTTGCTCTGGTAACCCGACTGCTGCTGCTGCTGCTGATTGCCCTGATGATTATAGCCACCTTGGTTACCCTGATTACTTTGATTGTTATGTCCACCCTGATTACCGTGGAAGCCTGAACCGGAATTTCCTCCGCCATAACCCGGCCCATGAGAGCCGGGGCCCGAACCGCCTCCTGGTCCATGATCATACCGGAAAGAATCAGAATTTTTGAACTCTTGCATGATGTAACAATCTTTCCAGAGGTGCGTGGACGGGTCCTCCTTCGTCCCATGCTTTGGACAGGGCTGGTTCAACAGATAAGACAAACGGTCCGGATTAGGACTCGGCCTTCCACCGCGCTGGGGCGGTTTACCCTTACGCCGCTGGCCCTTGTCATGTGTATTAGTGTTAGCCACAAAGTCTAAACCGTGGTCCGCCTTACGCTTGCCGCCGTTTCCATGACCCGCCGGGTTGTGGTGCTGCCCCTTGGCGTTGCCGCTCTTCTTTCCCTTCCCTGTCTTATCATCGTCAGACTCGGGATCCTTGGTACTATCAGAGTCGGCATACTTCACCAGTGCAGCCATGAGGGTTCCCATGTCATTACAATGACGTTTGAGCCGTCCCAACTTCAACTTCAGGGGTTCAAACCGGCAATTGCCTTCCAATGTTAAAACTGCGGTGTCAGCGTTGATGCGGTCCGATGAATGCAAAATCTCCGAAACCCGGCGCACCCAATGGGTTGTTGACTCTCCTTCCTCCTGGACACAGGCAGCTAAGTCCACAATTGACATGGGCTGCTTGCATGTATCCTTGAAATTCTGAATAAACCGGGCTCTCAACTCGGCCCATGACCTGATAGAATTAGCCGGTAAGCTCTTTAACCAAGTGCGGGCTGTCCCTTCTAGCATCATGGTGAAGTATTTCGCACATGCCGCATCATCCACATCCAGCATCTCCATGGCCATCTCATAGCTTTCGACCCATATTTCAGGGGATAAATCGGCGGTGTAATTCGGCACCTTGCGCGGGCCCTTGAAATCCTTGGGCAGGCGCACATTGTGCAATGCTGGGACAAGACATGGCACTCCCAAAGAACTAGAGGTAACTCCTGGTTCCACCGATGTGGTTGGACGAACCGGAGTAAGCTGACGGGCTTCATGCTGCGCCGCTAACTCGGCCTCTCTGCGTGCCCGAGCCCGGTCCACCACCTCCTGGGCATCACCAGCACCACCCGCTGGGTTATTGCCACGGGGCGGATCACGGTTCCGCGCATTGCTTGAAGCTGCCGGTTCATCCATATGCCTGCTGTAACTCCGGCTTGGACGGGGAGTGGAATGAATCCGATCGCGACTATATGAATAAGCCTCCTGTTGAACCAAGGCTGTCTAAAGAAGCTCCTTAACCCGGCGCGTCTCGACCGCCGCTGGAGAATCGCCTTCGATCGGGATGGCCGCCAGCCGTGAAGCGGCAGCGACAATGTTGTCCATCGGGTTAGAGTAATGACCCGGCGGCGTGGGGACATGCGGTGTTACAATGTTGTTCTGACGAGGCGGATCCGCCAAACGTGGCTGAACCGGCACCCCTGCTCTAGGTGCCTCCGCCCGGTTTACCACCGGCGCATTACTGGTCCCTGCTCCTGGGGTGTTAAAGAGATTTCTAGCGTCATAAACCGGCAGCAGGCGAGATCGGTGCCTCCTCTTCAGGACTTCGTTCGACGCACTCTGATCCAGCATAATCCAGTAAGCTTGTGCATCCAAAGCGGCCCGCTCTGCGGCTATCCTGGTATCCTCAGCTGCTAAGTCGGCTTTGGCCTGGGTGATCTGATCTTTCACTTTCGCGATTTCCGCATTGTGTGCATCCTGATCCGCCGGGTTAACCTCCGCCATCAGCGTTGCCAACGCATCAAACAAATCAGATAGAACCTGAGCTGGCGGTCGCACAGGGCCTCCTGCCCCGGCCGCTGCCGCCGCTGCCGATCCGGAAATCATCGCCGCTGCGGTCGAAGAGTGGAGCGCCGGTTGCTTGCCGGCCATGAAGATCGCAACCCAGTTTGGCAGATCAAAGGGGTCCGGAATACTGTCGCCATCGGAACAGCCCCCAATCCGGCCATCTTGTAACTGATATAATGACTCGGTTTCTCCAGTCGATGACTCATCGCCGAAATAAACGACGGTCTCACCACCAGATTCCGATCTATCCTCAGATTCCCCTCCATGGATAAGTCCCACGAAGGCACGCTTCATGATAGGCTTGACCCGGGCAGATCTTGCACGCTGAGCCGTTTCAACGAGGTCAGTGCAGATGTCCGGCTCAGGGCCCGGTTCACCGATCTTGCCAATGAAAACGTGTATGCCACCAAAGGGGACCTGGTACCCGTACTCGATTGAGCTGGCCTCGGGGCCCCAGCCTGCATCGTCGATGTAGAGCTTGCCGCGATGACTCTTGGTCATCCGGCCCACAGCATAACACTGACCTCGTCCAAACGGCTCAGCGTGCAAGATCTGCCCGGGTCAAGCCTATCATGAAGCGTGCCTTCGTGGGAGTTATCCATGGAGGGGAATCTGAGGATAGATCGGAATCTGGTGGTGAGACCGTCGTTTATTCCACCAAAGGGGGACCTGGTACCCGTACTCGATTGAGCTGGCCTCGGGGCCCCAGCCTGCATCGTCGATGTAGAGCTTGCCGCGATGACTCTTGGTCATCCGGCCCACAGCGTAACCCTTGAGTCCTTCGAAGTTTCCCTCCAAGAACTTGAAACCATCGTGCGATAGCCCCACGGTGGGCGCCAACTGTCGTGGTTTTGTCACGGCAGATGTCCTAGAGAAATGACTTAGTCGTGGAGCCATCGCTATGGGTTAGCTTAAAGGGGTTAAAGCGAACAAGGGACGCAAGAGAGTTTTATACTAGTTCGGCCCCTTACGATGAACGTAAAAGCCTACGTCTAGTTGTGATGGAATTGATGGGGTTTCGATGACCAGGGAGCGAATACGCTTGGCCTGAGTCTCGAGTTGTTGTCTGTCGTTCCTGAACCGCCGCCGGGTCGTCCCCTTATATACATGGGTTGACGCCCGTCGGTTTACAGAATCCCGAGGCCGGCTCATAATCGTGTCCGGCTCGGTCTCTGCTACTTCTATCTTACAACACAAGCTTACATATCAACGCCGGTTTATGTCTACAGGCCTTAAACCGGCTTTGGGCCCTGGGCCTTCATAAAGCGTCACCGTCTGTCTTCATGGACTTCAGATACAGATGAACTACTTATGTGGTTAACCCGGCCTCTCCTGGCCGGTTTACGCCCAGTGGTAATATCCCCAACAGTCTATGTCAGAGCTTTGATTCAGCAAACTTCACATACTCAACTATCATTTAGTCTTCCATGATTGCTACCACTCAAAGCATATTTTTAGAACAAATAGTATTCATCGAACACAGAGAAAGATAGGGGCTTAATGTTTCGCCTTCCAACCTTTTACCTCAAGGGTAATGTCAACAATAATAATTCATGCTCAAATATATTTGAATGGCCATATATGCTTAGATCTTTCCATCACATGATGCTTGCCAACTAAATAGTAGGTTAAAATGAGAAGGAATACTACTGACTCTTGCATAAAAGTAAATGATAGGCCCTTCGCAGAGGGAAGCAGGGATTTGCAGAGGTGCCAGAGCTCGAAGCAAAAACAGAGATGAAAATAATTTTGAGTGGTATGCTTTCATTGGCAACATAACGACCAAGAGTTCCCAATATCTTCCATACTACATACATTATAGGCGGTTCCCAAACAGAAAGGTAAAGATTTTTACTCCCCCTCCACCAAAAATCATCAATCCATGGCTTGCCCGAAACAACGGGTGCCTCCAACTAACATCAAACCTGGGGGAGTTTTGTTTGCAATTATTTTTGATTTGATTTCGATCTTTTGATCATGGGACTAGGCATCCCAGTTACCAGCCATTTTCTCATGAATGATGAGCGGAGTCCACTCATCGTGAGAATAACCCACCTAGCATGGAAGATACTGCTTGCCCCTAGTCGCTACATGAGCGATTCGGGCATACAAAACAGATTATTATTTGAAGGTTTAGAGTTTGGCACATGAAAATTTACTTGGAATGGCAGGTAAATACCGCATATAGGTAGATATGGTGGACACTCATGGAAGAAACTTGGTTCAAGGAATTTGGATGCACAAGCAGTATTCCCGCTTAGTACAGATATTTTGGCTAGCAAAGGATCCTCAATAGCAAGCACCACATGTTAGAGGATCCAAAACAATATAACTTATACAAATATACCCAAGCATAACTCATTATGTTGTCTTCCTTGTACAACTTCAACTAATTTGCTCAGGTTTGAAAATAATTAATGGGGATCACAATCATAGAAGATGTCCAAGATAGTATATTTATATGTGAAATCTCTCTTCCTTCAATATTCTTTCATGAATTGTTCAAGTGACCAATACAATGTTTGCTAATATTCAATAGATTTACCACCTCTACTTCTTATATGTGAAGGCATTACTCCCCATGGGAAAGGCATATGAAACATATATAATTTCAGACATTCAAATCATTCAACCATTTACTCATAGGATATAAGTGAAGCACACGAGTAAATGAAAAACTACTCCAAAAAGATGTAAGTGAAGATCAATGAGTAGTTAAATAATTATGAAGCTTTGTGAAGACTCTCTCATTTAAGAATTTCAGATCTTGGTATTTTATTCAAACAGCAAGTAAAGCTAAAGAAAGTAAAATGACGCTCCAAGCAAAACACATATCATGTGGTGAATAACAATATAGCTCCAAGTAAAGTTACCGATGAATGAAGACGAAAGAGGGGATGCCTTCCGGGGCATCCCCAAGATTAGGCTCTTGGTTATCCTTGAATATTACCTTGGGGTGGCTTGGGCATCCCCAAACTTAGGCTCTTGCCACTCCTTATTCCATAGTCCATCGAATCTTTACCCAAAACTTGAAAACTTCACAACACAAAACTTAACAGAAAACTTGTAAGCTCCGTTAGCGAAAGAAAACAAAACACCACTTCAAGGTACTGTAATGAACTCATTATTTATTTATATTTGTGTTAAACCTACTGTATTCCAACTTCTCTATGGTTTATAACCTATTTTACTAGCCATAGATTCATCAAAATAAGCAAGCAACACAATGAAAACAGAATCTGTCAAAAACAGAACAGTCTGTAGTAATCTGTAAATAACGCAAACTTATGGAACTCCAAAAATTCTAAAATAAATTGGTGGACCTGAGGAATTTGTCTAGTAATCATCTTCAAAAAGAATCAACTAAATAGCACTCTCCAGTAAAACGTTTTAGCTAATCTCGTGAGCGCTAAAGTTTCTGTTTTTTACAGCATGATCATAAAGACTTCACCCAAGTCTTCCCAAAGGTTCTACTTGGCACAAACACTAATTAAAACACAAAACCACATCTAAACAGAAGGTAGATGGATTATTTATTACTAAACAGAACCAAAAATCAAGAAACTAAAATAAAATTGGGTTGCCTCCCAACAAGCGCTAACATTTAACGCCCCTAGCTAGGCATGATGATTTCAATGATGCTCGCATAAAAGATAAGAATTGATACATAAAGAGAGAATCATGAAGAATATGACTAGCACATTTAAGTCTAACCCACTTCCTATGCATAGGGATTTTGTGAGCAAACAACTTATGGGAACAATAATCAACTAGCATAGGAAGGCAAAACAAGCATAACTTTAAAACTTTGAGCACATAGAGAGGAACTTGATATTATTGCAATTCCTACAAGCATATGTTTCTCCCTCATAATAATTTTCAGTAGCATCATGAATGAATTCAACAATATAACCAGCACCTAAAGCATTCTTTTCATGATCTACAAACATAGAAATTTTATTACTCTCCACATAAGCAAAATTCTTCTCTTTCGGAATAGTGGGAGCATCATAAGAGACTTGAATACTATAAATTGTTTCCACATTAAAAGAGTAATGTTCAGAAAAAGGGGAATCATAATCATGACAAGTTTTATAAATATAATCATCACTACTTTTTATAGCATAAGTTTCATCACAATAATCATCATAATTAGCAACTTTGTTCTCATCATAATCGATTGAAACCTCTTCCAAGATAGTGGAATCATTACTAAATAAAGTCATGACCTCTCCAAATCCACTTATATAAATATTATAAGATTCAAATCCTCCAAAATAGTGGGATCATTACTTCCTAAAGTTGACACTCTTCCAAACCCAATTTCATCAATATAATCATCATAAGTAGGAGGCATGCTATCATCATTATAAATTTGCATATCAAAACTTGGGAGGCTAATAACATCATCTTCATTAAACATAGCATCCCCAAGCTTGGGTCAAACATTAAATTCAGCAAATGTATTCTCAAATATGTCATCCTCATCAAACTTAGCTTCCCCAAGCTTGGGCCTTTTCATATCATAAGCATAATCACTCTCATCATTAATAGTATGGATAGCACCAATAGTATAGAAGTTATCATTATCACGACGAGTAATAGGAGCAACATCATTTGGGAGAGATACCTTTCTACCTTTGCTTCTCTGTTTTTTCTTTTTCTACCTTTCAATCCTCTTTTTGGAGCTCCTTATTGATGAGATTGGTTGAATAGAAGGCTCCTCCTCGTTACCTGATTCATCATAAGAAATAATAGGAGGATATTGGGAAGTATCTTCCCTTTTGTTAGTATTCTCTTCATCTTCTATTTGTGTTATTTTATTTATGTAATTGTCAATATTAGGATTTTCAATGCAATTCACCGCACAATACATATAAATTTCCTCTAGATCAAAACCAAGAAGTTTATAACGGGCAAATTCAGGAAGATGCCTAGTTATATGTTTCATTTCTTCGCAACCCATAAGCAAGCTAAGTTCATTATAATGTGCAAGGGAAATCAACTCATCACAATTTTTGGACACGATTAGATCATGAAACAATTTGCATCGGATAGCTAAATGACCACTTTCATTGCAAAGTTCACAAGTACGGCCAAGAAAATTTAATTTTCAGCACAAACATCTAGCCTTTCTTGCAACAATTTAGTTTCTAAATGCTTATGCCTCTTGCAATATCTATCTTCCCTATTTGGTGTGTACTTGCAAACCCAATGCACTCCACAAAAATTGACATGTTCATAGGAGGCATTTTCATCATAACTAGTGCAATCATCATTAGTACTATGGATATTCAAGGAGTTCATACTAACAACATTGCAACCATGCTCATAATTCAAAGATTTAGTGCCAAACATTTTAATGCATTCTCCTTCTAACACTTTGGCACAATTCTCCTTTCCATCATACTCACGAAAGATATTAAAAAGGTGAAGCGTATGTGGCAAAGTTAATTCCATTTTTTGGTAGTTTTCTTTTATAAACTAAACTAGTGCTAAAACAAGAAACAAAAAGATTCGATTGCAAGATCTAAAGATATACCTTCAAGCACTCACCTCCCCGGCAACGGCGCCAAAAACTGCTTGATGTCTACTACACAACCTTCTTCTTGTAGACGTTGTTGGGCCTCCAAGTGCAGAGGTTTGTAGGAAAGTAGCAAGTTTCCCTCAAGTGGATGACCTAAGGTTTATCAATCCGTGGGAGGTGTAGGATGAAGATGGTCTCTCTCAAGCAACCCTGCAACCAAATAACAAAGAGTCTCTTGTGTCCCCAACACACCCAATACAATGGTAAATTGTATAGGTGCACTAGTTCGGCGAAGAGATGGTGATACAAGTGCAATATGGATGGTAGATATAGGTTTTTGTAATCTGAAATTATAAAAACAGCAAGGTAACTAATGATAAAAGTGAGCGCAAATGGTATTGCAATGCTAGGAAACAAGGCCTAGGGTTCATACTTTCACTAGTGCAAGTTCTCTCAACAATAATAACATAATTGGATCATATAACTATCCCTCAACATGCAACAAAGAGTCACTCCAAAGTCACTAATAGCGGAGAACAAACGAAGAGATTATGGTAGGGTACGAAACCACCTCAAAGTTATTCTTTCCAATCAATCCGTTGGGCTATTCCTATGTGTCACAAACAGCCCTAGAGTTCGTACTAGAATAACACCTTAAGACACAAATCAACCAAAACCCTAATGTCACCTAGATACTCCAATGTCACCTCAAGTATCCGTGGGTATGATTATACGATATGCATCACACAATCTCAGATTCATCTATTCAACCAACACATAGAACCTCAAAGAGTGCCCCAAAGTTTCTACCGGAGAATCAAGACGAAAACGTGTGCTAACCCCTATGCGTAGGTTCATGGGCGGAACCCGCAAGTTTATCACCAAAACATACATCAAGTGAATCACGTGATATCCCATTGTCACCACAGATACGCACGGCAAGACATACATCAAGTGTTCTCAAATCATTAAAGACTCAATCCGATAAGATTACTTCAAAGGGAAAACTCAATCCATTACAAGAGAGTAGAGGGGGAGAAGCAACATAAGATCCAACTATAATAGCAAAGCTCGCGATACATCAAGATCGTGCCAAATCAAGAACACGAGAGAGAGAGAGAGATCAAACACATAGCTACTGGTACATACCCTCAGCCCCGAGGGTGAACTACTCCCTCCTCGTCATGGAGATCGCCGGGATGATGAAGATGGCCACCGGTGAGGGTTCCCCCCTCCGGCAGGGTGCCGGAACGGGCTCCCGAGAGGTTTTTGGTGGCTAAAGAGGCTTGCGGCGGCGGAACTCCCGATCTATTCTGTTCCCCGAAGGTTTTAGGGTATATTGATATATATAGGTGAAAGAAGTACGTCAGGGGAGGCACGCGGGGCCCATGAGGGTGGAGGGCATGCCCAGGGGGGGGGGGGGGTGGGCGTGCCCCCCTGCCTCGTGCCTTCCTCGTTGCTTTCTTGACGTGGACTCCAAGTCTCCCGGGTTGCTTTCCTTCCAAAAATAACTTCTCCAGAAGGTTTCATTCTGTTTCGACTCCGTTTGATATTCCTTTTCTTCGAAACATCGAAACAAGGGAAAAAACAGGAACTGGCACTGGGCTCTGGGTCAATAGGTTAGTCCCAAAAATAATATAAAAGTGTATAATAAAGCCCATAAACATCCAAGACGGATAATATAATAGCATGAATACTTCATAAATTATAGATACGTTGGAGACGTATCAGGAGCCGTCGGTCCCAACTCAACTCCTCCTACATGCGAAAAGGGCGCACCCCCGTGGCACGCCCAGTCCAATAGTCAAGAAACATAAACCCATTACGCGGCACGGAACCGTTCTGGAGGGATGGCTCGATGGCCCATGCAAAATACACACGACACTGGATACCGTGTCAACCCACAGCCTTAGAGCATGTTGGATACTCCGGCAGGTAGCCAAGAGCGGCGAGGACATCCTTATCAAGGACACCCCAAAGCAGCACCCTCCAGAAAACGACGACACAAGAGTATTGACGGTCTTCGAGACATTCGCTTCAAACAACAAGCGCAAAAGGGCACTTCGCGACCTTGCCGAAGTCTGCCAAATCGCTGCAATAAACCCTTGGAATGACACGGCTATAACATTTAATGCTGGTGACGAACCGAAGTACAGGACAGTCCGAGTGCCAGCCGCATTAGTCCTCAGTCCCATCGTGGACGGGTTTCGACTCACCAAGGTCCTCATGGACGGCGGCAGCGGACTAAACCTCATTTATGAGGATACACTCAACAAAATGGAAATAGACAGGAGCCGCATCAAGCAAAGCAGAACAACCTTCGGAGGAATCATTCCCAGTCGAGAGGCGCGGTGCGCGGGAAAAATCACCCTTGACATGGTATTCGGCACGCCGGAGAATTATCGGTCCGAAGAAATCACCTTCCAAGTGGCCCCTTTCAGCAGCGGATACCATGCCCTGTTGGGGCGGGATGCTTTCACATGCTTCCAAGCTATACCTCATTACGGGTATATGAAGCTCAAAATGCCCGGACCAAGAAGTATAATCACTCTCGTCAGTTACCCGGACATAGCACTCCGCACTGAAAACAAAACGACATCCCTGGCCCTTGAGGCGCTATCCGAAGCCCTCGCGGCCGAAGAATTAACCGCACTGCACTCCACGATGGACAGGGACGACGTGATCCTCGACAAACGCCCCAAATCCACCTCCTTCAAACCAGCAGAAGAAATAGTCAAATTCCAGGTCCACCCAACGGACCCCAAGAAGACAACATCTATCGGACCACAACTAAACCCAACAGTTGACGCCGCACTACGAGAATTCCTGCGCGAAAACTGGGACATATTCGCCTGGCACCCCTCCGATATGCTAGGGATCCCGCGCAAGCTGGCCGAGCATAGCCTCAATATATTAAAGGGATTTAAACCAGTCAAGCAAACACTGCGGCGCTTTTCCGAACCCAAGCGACAAGCCATGGGGGAGGAGCTGGCCAAGCTTATCGAGGCCGGATTCATTAGAGAAATCAAACATCCGGACTGGCTGGCAAACCTGGTGATGGTACCAAAGAAGGACAAATCCTGCCGCCTATGTGTCGATTTCAAAGACCTCAACAAGGCTTGCCCTAAGGATCCCTTCCCCTTCCCCCGCATTGATCAAATCATTGACGCCACCGCAGGACACGACTCACTGTGTTTCCTCGATGCATACTCCAGATACCATCAAATCAAAATGAAGGAGTCCGATCAAGCTGCAACAGCATTCATTACCCCATACGGGCCATTCTGCTTCAACACCATGCCCTTCGGGCTCAAGAACACCGACGCCACATACCAACGCATGATTCAAACATGCCTGGAGAAGCAGATCGGCAAGACAGTAGAAGCTTACGTCGATGACGTCGTCATCAAAACTAGGCACGTCGAAACACTAATAGACGACTTACGCCTTACATTCGACAACCTCCGTGCGTATGACATTAAGCTCAACCCGAAAAAGTGTGTCTGCGGCATCCCCGCGGGAAAACTACTGGGCTTCATCGTTTCCAATAGAGGAATCGAAGCAAATCCAGCCAAAATCCGAGCTCTGTCACAATTGGCTACGCCAACAGACCTCAAACAAGTCCAAAAACTCGCTGGTTGCATGGCAGCGTTAAGTCGCTTTATCTCCAGATTAGGAGAAAAGGCACTGCCACTCTATCGCCTCTTACGGTGCACCGATAACTTCAAATGGACAGATGCGGCGACTGCCGGGTTAAAAGAAATAAAGGCCCTCCTAGCGAGCAACCCAATCCTGGCCACACCAAATGCTGGCGAACCCATGTTGCTATACATATCGGCAACACATCAGGTGGTGAGCGCCGTGCTCGTCGTTGAATGAGAACAGGACGGACACAAGTTCCCGCTTCAAAAACCAGTATACTACGTATCTACTGTCCTCACACCATGCAAATCCCAGTACCCCCATTACCAAAAGATAGCATACGCGGTCTTCATGGCATCCCGAAAGCTACGACACTACTTCCAGGAGTGTTCAATCACGGTGGCCTCTGAAGTACCACTCAACGACATAATAAAGAACCGTGATGCCACGGGCCGGATCACCAAATGGGCCATAGAGCTACTTCCATTTGACATAACATACAAGCCACGTCGAGCCATCAAATCCCAAGTACTAGCAGACTTCAAATGGACAGAGGCTGAACTCCCTAAAGAGTACGGCGCATATTCCAATTGGGTTATGTATTTTGACGGCTCCAAAATGCTGGCGGGGCTAGGAGCGGGAGTCGTGTTAACGTCCCCCACTGGGGATGTCGTCCAGTATGTACTCCAAATACTATACACAGACTCCAACAACGCAGCCGAATACGAGGCCCTATTGCATGGTCTTTGGATGGCCGTATCCATGGGCATACAACGCCTAGAGGTGCGCGGGGACTCAAACCTCGCAATATCTCAAATAAACAGAGACTTTGATGCCAAAGATCCAAAGATGACAGCTTATCGTAATGCCGTCTTAAAAATGTCAGCTCGGTTCGAGGGGCTCGAATTTCATCACGTCGCCCGAGAAAGTAATCAGGCGGCGGATGTCCTTGCTCGCATTGGCGCTAAGTGCGACCTCGTCCCACCTAACATCTTCCTGGAAAGGCTTTTCAAGCCATCCGTGGTGTGGCAAGGGGAGGGCGGCAACAACAGTCCAGATCCGAACACAACCCCAAATCCTGAACGCACCGATATCATCGGGGGCTCAGCCACCGAGATAACACCATCGGCCCATCTCATTATGGCAGTCATTGCCCCATGGACCGAACCCTTCTTGGCCTACATTAATAGGAAGGAGCTTCCCGAAGACCAGAATGAGGCTCGCCGCATTGTCCGGCGTTCGAAGGCCTACAAGGTTCACGACGGAGAGCTCTACAAGAAAAGTACCACCGGAGCACTTCAAAGATGTATCTCCGAGGAAGAGGGGCGGCAGTTTTAGCGGAAATTCATGCTGGACTCGGCGGACACCATGCCGCAGCTTGGGCCCTTGTTAGCAAGGCCTTCCGTACTGGGTTTTATTGGCCGACAGCCCGAGCAGACGCGCAGGACCTTGTCCAACGCTGCGTCGGATGCCAACTCTTCACTAACCAAAGCCATATGCCCCCAACTGCCTTACAAACTATCCCCATTACTTGGCCTTTCGCGGTCTGGGGATTGGATATGGTTGGACCCCTTAAAGGGGGAAGCCATAATAAAAAATATCTGCTGGTCATGGTGGACAAAATCACTAAATGGATAGAGGCTAAACCAGTCAAAATGGCTGAGTCCGGGCCGGTGATAGAGTTCATATCCGGCGTTGTGCACCGTTATGGTGTCCCACACAGCATCATCACTGACAACGGCTCTAATTTCACATCCAACGAGGTGAAACCTGGTGTACTAATCTTGGCATTAAACTCGATTATGCCTCCGTCTACCACCCGCAAACAAACGGCCAGGTCGAACGAGCCAATGGTCTTATTATGAGCGGCATCAAGCCCAGACTAGTGCGGTCTTTGAAAGAATCAGACAAGCACTGGAATGAGGAGCTCGACTCCGTACTCTGGGGGCTGCGGACCACGCCCAACCTTACTACCGGATACACAACTTTCTTCATGGTGTATGGCGCGGAGGCTGTGTTGCCCTGCGATATTATTCACGACTCACCCCGAGTGCGTATGTATGAAGAGAGAGAGGCCGAGCTTGATCGGCAGGACAACCTAGATGCCCTGGAGGAGGAGCGCGGTGTCGCAAAAGCCTATTCAGTATTTTACCAACAGCAGGCTCGAAGATATCAAAGTAGAGAAGTACGGGCTAAGACTTACAACGTTGGCGAACTCGTTCTACGCCTGCTGGAGAAGAAAAAGGACAAACTCAAGCCCAAATGGGAGAGTCCCTTCATAATTGACGAAGTTCTCACCGGAGGAGCGTACCGTCTTCATGATGCATCAGACAATCGCCTCGAGCCGAACCCCTGGAACGCGGCCAGACTCCGAAGATTCTATGCCTAGCGCCAAACTCCTTGTTCGTCTCCTTCTCCCCTGTAGTTTCCATTATTTTTTTTCTCTCTTTTCCGATTATTCTTTTTTTCTCTCGCTTTAAAGCTTTCGTACGGCTAGACCGCACACCCCTGACACATACATCTTTAAATATGTACGTCCATTATACCTGGGGACTTCTTGGACAGAAGCTTTTTATTATTCTTCGAGCATCAAGCTCTTCACATATGCGTTTTTCCATATGTACCTTTTCTTCGCCGCTATATGCATCGATATGACTTAAGTTTTGGCCAAGCTGGGTTGACTGGCTCCTGTGCTTATGCCCTATGTTCCCGTTAGTTCGGCTAGGGCATAAAGGGAGCACCTCTGCGATTGTTACTGCCGGGTCATCCAGATGTGTACCTTAGACTGGGTGAAGCCGAAAGCTAGCGTTCTTAAGGGAGTATTCGGTCGGTGAATTAAAGATGTTTTTTTGCATTCACTCCATTGTGAACCCCCAGAAGTTATATACACTGTGATCTTCACATCACAATTCGGACATGTACACTAATGCATGCACACCCAGGGAAAGGAACCCTTAACGGAACTATTCACTCTAGAAGATGTTCCTTACGATCTCAATGTAATATAACATAACTAGCTGGATACAACTTGTCTGTTCAAGCAACTATGACCCCTACGCCTAGTTTCCATGCATACCCCAATCTATCCGGCCGCGTAGGTATTCGGAAACACTCCGCACCTTCGGGTCCGGAGGTTGAAGTGAAAAGGTCTGCCATGAAAAATGCTATACAATTCAGCTAGAGTTACATATATCAAGGAAAGTACATAGTCACTTGGACTCAAACACTTCCTCCTCTACACCGTCCAACTGGCGGTCTAACTTACAATCCTGTTGGGAATATTTGGCGGCCACCTCTACTTGGTCATATACTAAACTAACGGGAATTTCTTCCCCATTTGACCCTAGCGGTCCGACACGGGCCATGTGATTTGGATCCAGCTTGGTATATCGCGTTTTCACCATGGCCTAGGCCTCTCGCGCACCCTCTCGGCAGGCCGATATCTTCCATAGTCGGATACGCCGCCGCGCTCCCTTGAACAGCTCTATGAGCTCCTCGATGCTTCCTGGAGGGGAGGCGGATGGCCATAGGGCCTTGGCAACACTCCGCATCGCCAGCCGAGCCTGTTCGTGCACTTGCAACAGCCCTTGCAGCAGATCACTTGATGATCCGGACACCTCCTCTTTGGGACGGCCTGTCAATATACCTGCAATCATAACTATATCAGTTCCATTTATCTCTGAACTACTCTAAGGGTAGTTCAGACACATACTGTATATGCTGCCCCGCAACTTCCTGTTCTCCCTCACGGAGTCGGCTAGCTGGGCCCGCACATCTTTCAATTCTTCACTCAATGCAGTGTTGGAATCTTGAAGCTTGTTTTTCTCCCCTCTGACTCGGGTCAGCACATGCTCGCCTGTGGCGTGTAGCCTTTTTTGCCTCTTTCTCTCCCGCTTGGGAGATCTTCAACTTCTCTTCAAGTTGATCCGGCGATCCTATTATGCGACCAACAACAATATTAGTATATTTGGTATACAATTATTGTTCCTCGATGGAGGGGAATGTTACTAGAAGACGCCTTCTTGGAATTTTCCAGTTCGGCGGTAGCAGCATTTAGCTGTGCCCGACACTGCTCCAGCTCTTGGGCTAGCAGGTCGTTCTTCTCTGTAAGGACCTGGTTATACAACAATCCTTAAATCAGTTGTACCAACTGCTGTCAGTCTCGGGGGCTACGGGCATATGGTTATCCTTTTAGGACAAAGAAAACTTACCTGCACATCTGTCAAATATTGCTTTGTGGATTTTCTAAGCCATCTCGAGCAGCTCGGACGTATGCATCAGCCGAGCTGAAGGCATTGAATGCCTCTTCCGAGAACTTGGGGTCTCGTAAGACAGCTCTACAGCGCCGATGATTCATGGCGCTCTCTACTTCCGAGTTGGTAACGAACATATCTTCCGAACCCTCGTCCGAAAGACAATCCGGCGTTGTCCCCACAGCGGGCCCCGCCTCTCCAGTAGGATCTAAATCCCGGTTGCTGGGAGTGCGACCGGCCGGATCCCTGGACATAGTCCGGCGAACCTTCTTCCTGATACAGGACCAACATAACAATCACGGTTGGGTACGACTGCTAAGGCATACCTTCAAATCCGTACCTCTTCGTCGAAGGACCGGCCTTGTCTTCGCCGACCTTCCTTTTTGAGGCCTTGCTCGGCGCGGGAGCCGCTCTCCTTGGAGTCGTCCCCGGCGTAGCATGAGACAGTGCGGTGGGTGAGGCGGCGCGAGGAAACTCTTTCAAGAGGGATTTCTCCTGATTACTTACGTGGGAAGCTGGAAGAAGACCAGGATAATCGGCGACGATGGCCACCTCCGTGCCGTCATAGCTCGCCTGGTAAAACACCCCTTCTGCGAGTACCACGAATATATCCGGGTCCTCCTCAAACCCGGGATCAAGCTCCTGGTTGTGGTTCTCCGGCTGTGGGGCAGGGTTATTAAGCCCCTCGGTTACCTTCTGCCAGTGCTGTTTCAAAATAAACGGATTGGGAATTCATTAAAAATTGCTAGGAGAGCGGGGAGAATAAAAGCAAAGGGGTTAGGACTTACCCAGCTGGGAGGGTTGTACATGGAGTACCCGTCTCTGCGATTGATGTGGAGAAATTCTTCTTCCTCCCCTTTGAACAGCTCGGCCAGTATCTTGGCTAGAGCGGCCGGGTGTCCGGACCTTTCCGACCACAGCGGGAGGCATCATCCTCCCCATTGTAGTGCCACATTGGGAGCCCTCTATATTGAAGTGGCTGAACCCCTCGCGCTATGGAGGTCGCCATTACCTCAACTATTGTAAATCCGGACTGAGCAAGCATCTTTATCTTGCCCAGGAGCTGATAAACTTCCGCACTGTCCTCCTCTTTAAGACTTCGGGGACGCCCGCTGTGGCGTTTCTTCAGCGGAATGCTTGCAAATTCCGGGAGACCCTTGCGAACTGGGCCGGGAAGAGCGACGTCCTCTATATAGAACCATTCAAAAGGCCATTCTTCAGATGCCTTCCTTGGTGTGCCCGACAGGTATCCAGTATCGGCGATGCGCCATACTTCAGCTCCGCCCACATCTAATATTGACCCCTGGTGGTTGCGGGGGACAAGACAGAACAACTTTCTCCACAATTCGAAATGGGCCTCAATGCCCAGGAACAGTTCGCACAAAGCGACATAGCCCGCAATATGCAGAATGGAGGCGGGAGTAAAGTTATGCAGCTAAAGGCCATAGCATTCCAGAAGCCCCCGGAGGAATGGATGGATTGGAAACCCAACACCCCTTAGCAGATAAGGGACGAAACACACTCGCTCCCCCCGGATGGATTGGGAAAATCCTCCACCTGGGTCTCACCGTTAAGGGAGGCTATCCCTGCTCGAACAGGGACCAGATCTGTAGGGGGGAAATCCCTGCGTTTGCAGCTTCTCTAATTGACTATGGGCCACTGAGCACCTCTCCCACTCGCCTCTCTCTGAGTCGGAGGAGGAACTGGGAATGCTAGCCATGTTGGAATGGCTTCTCCTAGTAGTCTTTGGGGATTTTCTCCGCGGGATGCCGAATGGATCTAAGATCTGATCTCTTTAAATAGGCGCTCTTCCTGGCCTGAACGGGGTGTTATTTGCAAAAATACCCTGACCTTCCATATTCGCTCGACACGTGGAAGACGAGGTTATTAACGCGCAGAAGCCGAGGGGAGACACTGAATCTACGGCCGAATACATTACTTGGAAATCGTTAAAGGAGGAACCCGCCTTGCAATGCCGAAGACAATCTGTGTGCCGAACACCTCGCTATTGAAGACTGGTTCGGGGGCTACTGAGGGAGTCCTGGACTAAGGGGTCCTTGGGCGTCCGGCTTGTTATCCATGGGCCGGACTGATGGGCTGTGAAGACACGAAGGCCGAAAACTGTATCCGTGCCCGGATAGGACTCTCCTTGGCCTGGAAGGCAAGCTTGGCGATCAACTATGAAGATTCCTTCCTATGTAACCGACTCTATGTAACCCTAGATCCCCCCGGTGTCTATATAAACCGGAGGGTTTAGTCCAGAAAGCATATACTCATTACCATAGTCATACAGGCTAGACTTTTAGGGTTTAGCCATTATGATCTCGTGATAGATCAACTCTTGTAATACTCATATTCATCAAGATCAATCAAGCAGGAAGTAGGGTATTACCTCCATAGAGAGGGCCCGAACCTGGGTAAACATCGTGTCCCCTGTCTCCTGTTACCATCGACCTTAGACGCACAGTTCGGGACCCCCTACCCAAGATCCGCCGGTTTTGACACCGACACCCGTACCATCGCCTGTGGGTCTCATCACACCCTCGCCGGCACACGCACCGCAGCCGGTTGCTCATCGCAACCCGCTGCCGTTGGTGTGGTTCCACTGCTGCAAATCACGCAGAGTCATCCATCGCGTCTCAACCATAATCCTCAACCCTGGCCGAGTCTTCGACAAATGCCCGAATCATGGGGTAATAATATGTTTAAGTGTTGTTTTGCTGCTTTCAGTTGCTGATTTTTTTTATAGTTTGGTTGATGATCTTCCAATTTGATTCGTGCAGAAAAGGGAAGATTCGTGTGATTTGTATTTCTGGGAAGTTGCTGACGTGGGGGAATGCAACTACGCTGATTATTTGGTTAGTCGAGGAATCCCAATACCAGCAGGTTGGGGTGTTGGACAAGTAACTGAAGGAACAGCAGAAGAGGAAGATGCAGAGCAGAAGGTTAAAGATGCAGTTCCTCTGATCATAGCCAAGCAACAGCTGCTGAACGGCCTTGATAGCAATGAGGAGATGAAAGAGCTTGTGAAGATAATGGGCAAAATCGATGTGCTCTATAGGATGATTGTCTCTTTATTTGCAGTGTATGTAGCACTCATGATGTATTCAATGGCTACGACATGAGCACTTTGCTAAAACTAGTAATGAATGAAACTTGTGTAGCAGGCTGGGCGTAGTGTTGTGAACATCTAATGATTTCTATTAACGGAAATCGGGGGTATCCCCTTTTGCTCATAAATAAATAAATAGCAGAGGCCCTTTTGGTAATAAATAAATAAATTAGCAGAGGCCCTATCGGGTCAGCTTTGTTCCCATTCGAAGACGTCGAGCAAATTGCAGTCTAACAGCAAACTATGTCATCAAATTCAAGTTTCACAGCCAAATATGAGTACAACTAAACAACAATGTCATCATGTTTTACTCGTCATACAATCACCAAACACAAATCAACATACATAACAAGTGATGTTCTCACAGAAAAATACTAAACAACACGTTCATCAGGTATCAGTTGTCATAGCAAGCACAATTTCACATACTAGATAAAAAAATTCTGACAGGCAAATACGACAAAAGCAATCTAATCATCATCCGCAGCAGCAGCGTCAACATCTTCGCCATGTGTATCAGTCTGAATCGTAATTCCCCAGAGTGTCATCTTCTTCTTCTTCCTCAATGTCCTCGAACGTTGGTTTCTTCTTAATCAACTCTTGTATGTCCACAACACGACATGCAATCTTTTTGCCAGCGTCACTGACGTGATGGTTCTCAAAGATATTAGGAACATCTGTGGAATCTTGTACATCAGGAGCGGTGTAAGCATCATCTTGTTCTGCAACTTCATTAAACGAATTCCTCTGCTCAAACCTTTGTAATACTCTCCAGTCATCGCTACGTGCAAATGTGTCTTCCAAGAAAAATATCTGTGTTGCTTGATTTGCCAAAATAAAAGGCTCGTTGGTCTGGTACGCCGCCTTGACATTGATGGATTTGAAATAATCATCAGCTCTGGGTTTTGCGATCCTGGAAAACATGTTATACCAACGACAACACAACAGAACCACACACCGATGATCCTCGAAACTGGAGATATACTGCAATTGAACAATGTCTGTTATGTTAGCATACATTTCAGTTGTCTCTCTGCCGTACGTATCCGTGCTCATGATGGCACTGTTTTGTATCTTCCTGCCTTCATCGCGTGCAAGGGTGTTGTAGCGCACATCTCCAACAACGCAAGATTCATAATGTCTTACCCGAGTATCAGGACCCATTGCTAGTGCGTAAAGGGCATCATCAATTGCCTGCCCATCCTCCCGCATCTTCTTAACCTATGTTTAGAAAATAGACAAGCTGATCATCTTATGTACTCAATATATTAAAAAAATTGACATTGCAATTCAATAGCTTACATGGCTCTTGAACCATTTCGCAAATCCTACCATAACCAGTTTGTCAATGTTTCTTGGATTTTGCGGCAGTAACTCGTTTTTGTACATGTTGCACAACATAGTGATCACGTCAAACATCTAAATATATAAGAATGTGCTGCAAGTTTAGTAGATTATGATGTATAAGCTGCAGTACTTAGCACTTACTTGATATAAGGTAGTATCTCAGGACAATTATTCAACACATACCAAACCATTTTGTCCAAATCTTTAGGTTTGTCCTCTTGTCGACTCTTCCCTATAACTCGAACAGAATAATCAAAAACATTGAGCCCGGGATTGTCTTCACCCACCTCTTTGCTAAGCTGATCAGCTGTTTCAATGTATTTTGAGCAGAATGTCAACACTTCTGTAGCAATGTAGGCCTCTACAATGGAACTCTCGGGTCTAGCTCTGTTCCTGATATAGCCCTTGAAAGTGCCTAGCCGCCTTTCAATAGGGTACATCCAACCATACTGCTGGGCCTCTAAGTAGTGCCTCATCAGGTAGACGAACAGCGAAATGCACCATCACATCAAAGAAGGCTGGAGGATATATCTTCTCAAGGTCACATAGGATAGTTGGTATCTTGTCTCTAAGACGCTCCAAAGCATCTATCCTGATATTTCTACTACAGAGTTCCCTGAAGAATTGTCCCAACTCTGCAACTGTTCTGTATAAGTCAGGGCGGCCCAATCCTCTAAGGATAACAGGTAAAACCCTTTGAAGTAGGACGTGACAGTCATGAGTTTTCAACCCTTGTACCTTGTTTCCATCTACACTGACTCTCCTTTCAGGTTTGGAAGCAAATCCATGTGGGAATCTCACACATGACAGGACCTCGCAGAATTCTTTTCTTTTTACCTTGTCCAAGACGTACATAGCTGGTGCCATATCCTGTGGTTTACCTTCATCTTGCACCTGGAAATCCTTTCTGATACCTAGATGTGTCAAATCAATCCTAGATTTTAAGGTATCTTTCGTCTTGCCTTCAATATTAAGAAGTGTGCCGACAATGCTGCCACATATATTTTTCTCGATGTGCATCACATCAAGATTATGCCACAGATCCAAATCTTTCCAATACTCCAAGTCCCACAAAGTGGATCTGCGGGTAAACAATAATCTCTCTTCTGCCTTGCCACGCTTCCTTTTCCCGCTACCATTACCAGGATGGTTTCCTGGTGTAATATGCCTGACCTTCTCTAATTCCACTTGCAACTCATCGGCGGTGAGCCTCTTTGGTGCATCATGGTTTTCATGCTTTGCATTGAACACATGTCTTCGATATTTTGTAGGACGCGACTTGTCCTTGGCAAGGAAACGGCGGTGTCCAATGTAACAGATCTTGCTAAGTATTGCGTATGATAGCGGATTCCTGTCACAGTGAACACATGCATTGTAACCATGTGTCGTTCGCCCTGACATAGTGCCCAAAGCCGGATAATCATGGATGCACCAAATTATAATAGCATGCAGAAAGAAATCGGCTGGTGGGCTGCTATATAGGTCTCGAGTGAGAACACCCTTCCATAGCTGTTGAAGTTCCTCCACAAGAGGCTCCATGAATAAATCAAAAACCTTTCCAGGACTTTCTGGACCTGGGATGAGCAAGGCCATCATGTAGTTTGATTCTTTGGTGCAGACATTTGGAGGCATGTTGTAAGGGATAACAAGCACTGGCCACATGCTATATGTGGCGCTCTGGTGGCCAAATGGGTTAAATCCATCTGAAGCTAAGCCAAGTCTAATGTTTCTCGGGCCAGCAGCAAACTTTTTGTGTTTCTGGTTGAAGCTTTGCCACTCACTACCATGAGATGGATGGCTCATTACATTCTGATCTCTGTACTCCTGGTTCCTAGAATGCCACAGTACATCCTCTCTTGTTTCAGCATCATGAAACAACCTCTGCAATCTTGGTGTAATTGGAAAATGTCTCAGAACATTATGAGGAACCCTCTTCACAGCATCGCCATCTTTCCATCTTGATGATTTGCATTTCAGGCATTCACTTAAGTTGGCATAATCCTTCCGGAACAGAACACAAGTATTCTTACAAACATGGATCATATCATATCCAATTCCAACTGCACGAAGGAAATTCTTCATTTTACTGTAGGTGTGTGGCAGCTCAGACGCGTCTGGGAAAGATTTGAGGAAAGCAGCCAACATCGCATAGAATGATTTGTTGGTCATCCGCTCAGATGTCTTCACCTGAAGAAAGGTGACCATAGCTGAGAATACTGACAGCTTATTTCCTCGGGTGACAGCCACGTTGCATTGTTCCAACATGCGGGCCCACCATTTTTCTTCTGTTGGTGAAAGTTCACGAAATGCACGAGCCTTTCGTAGCATTGTTTCAATGTTGGTCAAACTCACTGGCTCCGCCACCACCACCTCCTCCTCCTCTTCCACCTGAGCATCAGGCAGATCAAGATGGTGATCTGCTGCTTCCACGTAGTCAGTAACATTGACGTTCACAGCTTCACCATGATGAACCCACCTAGTATATGTGACCGACATCCCATACAAGTGTAGATGATTTTGCACAGTTCACTGGGGTCTTGTAACTGAATTCATACAACTGCTACACGGGCAGAGCACATCTGATTTCGGACCACCGTACTCAGCTCTAATAAAGTTCATGAAGTTTTCAACCCCCTCGACATATGCAGCGAAGAATCTTCGAGCAGAAGTTATCCAAGTCCTGTCCATCTGTTAGACATACAAATTAGTTCTTCTACTAGATATTATAGGAAAAACATATATGCTTTTTTATGAAGTCCAAAAAAATACCTAGGTCGAAGTCTAAAGCTATGGCAAGATATTTGGACGAGCAGATCTAAGTAACGAGATATATGTAAAGCTAATTCCGCAAATAGATTTGAGTGCTAATTTATGGCAGGCTGTTTCAGCAGTCAATGAGGCCGAGCACACAGCCATCAAACTATCGAAGGCCATCACAACAACAAAGATCGAGTATAAAACGGTGTACAACCATTTCACCTAATAGATTGGCTACTAGAACATGACAATCTACGTCACAATAAATATATGGCAGGATATTTTAGCAACTAATTGGGCTTGGCATGCCATCTTAGCTAAGCAGATTGAGTGCAGAACATGGCAAGGAAGCTTCTTAAGCAGAGCATATTGACTATAAACTACTTCGGCAAACAGTGAGATTAACAGCGTCTATCAGCTAACATTCAGCGCTACACCGACATGCACGGGGCCTCAGTCTAGAATGCGCGTACCGTGGGAGAAGCTGACCACCGTGCGTCTCCACACGAACATCGCCAGTGGTGGGCTGACCGCCGTGCGCCTCCACAAGAACGTCGCCACCGGTGGCGGCGCGGCTAGAGGACGACAGTCTACGAGAGCGTACTGTGGGAGCGAGAGGATCGCCGTGCATCCCCTCGACGAACCGCGGCGCTGACGTATCGGCGCAGCGGGGAGGGCGGCTTTGGAGGAGCGAATGGAGTGGAGGGGGATGGGGGGAGGGGGGTTTGGGGAATATTATTGGCTAGTTGGCCGAAGGGCGGTTGAATTTGGGATTTGGGGGGAATTTTTTTGGGGGCGAGGGTGGGGGATGTTTGCGCGGTGGGCGGGGGGAGTTTGGCGCATGGTCGGTGTCTCCAAGTGCAGTCCCACGTGTCAGTGAAGAGGCAAGCCGAAGCGCGTTCCGTTTGCGTGAGCCGTGTGCAGGACCGAACGTGTGTGGGGTGCAATGCGACTGCGATAGGGGTGCTGTTAGTGTACGGCCTTTTTTCCTTTTAATAAACTAGGTGCTTCGCCCCCTAAAGAAAAAAACTTGGTGCTTCACGCGATCCATCGATACTACTACTAGTAATCCGGTAATCCCGACTTAAACGGCGCGGCCGGGTCTTTTCCCGTGCGATATGCTGGGAGGTTGGCTTAGTTGGGTTTTTTAGGACGAGTAATGCTACACCTACGTAATCCCAGTTACGTAATTAATGTAATGTGAAACATGTGAGCTGTTGATTGTAAATTGGGGGGAGGGATGGGCCCACCACCATGAAAATCAAGGAGGAAAGAGAGAAGCAATTTACGTTAATCCTTTTGTAGGTTCCCGTAGATGTAGAAAGATGTGAGATGCGTGAATGTGTAGTGGACGTACTATTGGAGTGCCTAAGATAAATTGTGTATGTAGACTATATGTTTATTTTACTTCGCATGTTAGCTTTGTCTCGGTTCAATAAAAACAGAGTTGGTGATGATGGTGTGCCTGCCATCCTGCAACATAGGCCGTCCAATCTATATCTAACGGATAGGAAGGAAACTATGACAATTTACCCGCACTCCTCTCCACATTTGTAGATAAGGCCTTCCCTCGTTCATCCTTTTCTCCCACAAGATCTTGATGTTCCATGCAATGTACGGGCATCTTGCTAGTACTCCTACAATATACTATATTATCATGAAAGTTCATATACACCGGCCGAGATTAATGCAAACATGGCAGATTTTCATTACATTTCGAACTTTTATAGGACAGAAAAATAAAAGAAACCCGACCCTAAACCTATTCTACGGCGGTGACTGACGTCCTCCATCTGCGATCTCCATGTACGGGGGCGGGGTTCAAGACCCGTGAAGTGAAGGTGCGGTCTCCGGCGAGGAAGAGTAGAACACGGGAGACGGACCGGCCAGTTGGCACACCATGCCCTGCCGCCTCCCATGCCCTACTCATCCTCGGAGGAGTCCCCGACCTCGGCGGTGCTGGACGTTGGACGGCGGCAAGTAGGACGCGTGGCTGACGGTGCTTCCGTCATCGGCCGCTAGCGTGGCCACCGCTTGTGCGGCGACTTGAGCGAGGGCGGCGACCTCGAGCTTCATCACCGAAGACAAGCTCTCCCGCAGAGCGTTCGCGCTCGCGGTCATGGCGGATGTGGTGCCAGGTAGCAGGACGATGCGCTATGGTGTGGAGGTTAGCTGGGTGTTGCCGCTTTAAGTAGCGCATTCCGGTGAGGCCAAGCGGCCGGGTGCATCGCTAAGTCGCCGGAGTTGGTTCCTCGGGCACCGAGCCTCTTAACGATGGCATACAGATGGATGGCATGAATGCGGGCACCTGGCGCCGGCTGGGAACGCACCGCGCGACGGCGCGAGCGACGAGGGTTTTTGGTGTGCCAGGGTAGTCAGCTGCGGTTGTGGCAACGTTGGAGATGCCCTTTGCTCACACGTGACCCCACATGTCATCGAAAAAGCAAGACGACCCGGCATGGTCTCAGGTCCTGGGGACGCAGTTGGCCGCGCTACACCACTACGTGAACACGTCGCGGCGCGCGCGCACTTCGGCGCCCCGTGCATCCTCGACGAGCCGGGTGTTGATCTGCTGGTTGTGCCACAGCGCTAACGCCACCCTCGGCACATTGAAACCCACCGTGTAAAGCGACGATGAGCGTGTCGCTCCCACATGCCTCATTTGAACATTCCGCCGAGTATCATTCGCATGTGGGCCTAGACCATGCTTGTATTTCCAATGTTGTAATTTGTCCGACATGCATACAAACAAACGGTTCGTTTAAAGTTTCACTTTGCCTCCACTATGTGTCGCTTCCCGTCTTAGTTTTGACATCCCATTCGGTTCATGCCCCGACACATCTTGATGATATCGATTGATGTTGAGAGATCAATTTGCGTGTCATGCAAGGAGATAAAGGTTTGGTCTGTTTCTATGATAGAAATGACCGACAGGGGGGTGGGGTCTGTGGGGATTAGAGGGAGTATATTGTACGTTCATAAGCGAAACGAACGTATTGTACTCACCCTAGTCCTATTTCAATCGATCTCCGGACCCCGAGATGAAATCGAGAGAGAACGAGTGGGTGCATGTGTGATACGTAAGGCGGATTCCAAATTTTGAACCGGTGATCATAGCATCCACAAATCATATATAAAGGGTATTCAATGTTCATTTCACTCTTGAACGTACAATATACTCCCTCCGATCCTTTCTAGTAGTTTACATATAAGTTTTATGTGTAGTCAAAGTATCTCTACTTTGATCAAACTTACAGAAAAAGTATCAACATTCAACAACGCCCAATCAATATTGTTAGATTTGTGCGTACTCCTAGATTTGTATTCAAACAGACATGGTTTCCAATTTGTTTTCAACCACGTGAATGTGCTTGTTCTCGCGCATGCTCTTCCTACTAGGATTTCGCCACGTATAGCCAGTCGAATAGTAACTTTTTTTAAGCTGCCTGTCTGGCGAGTATCTTTGGACCCAAAAGAGTTGTATAAGTTGGAAAATGGAGATTTGCCTATGGCATTGGCCGTTGTGCAGCTAGCTATTGCATTTGAAGGCCCCACAGAAAGAACCCGCAGGTACTATTACGACAGGTGGCTTCAAATCCAGTTTGTTTGTCGTTTGCATCTCGGTTAACAAAAATAAGCTTGAATCCCTCCATTCGTAGATCAATCAGCTAAAGTTGTTAAAACAATAGTACTAGTGGAGTATTGACAACATCTGTAGTAGAGTATGCAGTGCTCATAGTACTCCCTCCTTCCATTTATATAGGGCCTATGTGGAGGAGAGAGATGTGAAAAAGTAAAGGGAGTGAGCTCTCATGCAAGAGCCTAGATATATACGCATTCCTAGTTAAATACAATAAATATGAAGAAAGATATAGAGAGGAGATGGAAAAAAGTACTAATACAATAGCCAACCTTATATATTTTTTTGCGGGAAATAGCCCACACTATTGTATGAGTGCATATAGATGATGGCTATAGATGACATGGTAGTTCCTTATAGCCATCAGCTGGCTATATTATTAACCATGCTCTAATGCGTTTTTCAAAACCGCCTTTGACTATTGACAAGATTAATAGTACATGAGATGTATAATGTGAAAATTATATCATTGGAAGCTCGTTTCACATATGAATTTGACCGTATGCTTTGTGTAAGTTGCATGTCATATACTCCCTCCGTCCCATAATATAAGAGCGTTTTTGACACAAGTGTAGCATAAAAAACACTCTTATATTATGGGATGGAGGGAGTATTATTACTCTAACATTTGGTCAAAGTTAGCCTTGAAAAACGCATTAGGCCCTGTAGATGGAAGGAGGGAGTAGTAGTGGAAGTGGATCCTCTGACATAGATATCCCTGCCTTACCCTCCCTTTCGTTCACTTACTGGCAGACCCCATGCTTGCTAGGCCCCGCATGTTAGTTACTCAACGGGTTCGGCCACGTTAGGGGATCCTCATCCGTAGTATACTCCCTCTGTTTTTATTTACTCCGCATAAAACGGAGGGAGTGGTAGTATAAATGACGCGGGCGGGGGAGGGGGAGGGACGTCGGTTTGCTCTCAACTGTGGTCCCATAAGCGAGCAAAAACGCAAGATGAAGCGCGTTCCATTCGGTGAGCGACGTGGAGGGTCCAGCGTGCCGGGGTGCAACGCGAACGCGACAAGAGCGATGTACAGTCAAAACCGATTGACCGGTCGTCACCGGAACCACTATTCACACCAGAACCTTCGCTGCTCGGCATACGCCAGCCACTGCCCCAAAACCACACCTCCTCTCCAGCCCATCCCCCCACCTTTCGATCCCCTAGCCCGCATCAAGCGTCCCCTAGTTCGCCGGAAAGCCATGGTGTGCTGCAAGATCACATACTACAAGATGCTGACGCCGGAGCACCGCATAGAAATCGTGGCGGCGGTCGGCGCCACAGACCTCCGTTCCCTAGCTCGCTTTGTGGCGAGCCAATCCCCGAGTTCTCTGGAGCCAAGCTACGAGGAGGAGGAAACCGATCCAATGTTCATGGCAGAGGTCGTGGCGCAGAAGGCCCCCAATGGGTATGAGACGATGGACGTCGACATCGTGCCGGCGTCCGGGTCCCCCATGGTGCAGGCGGACCAATGGTTCAACCTGGCGATACTAAAGGAGGACTGGGAGGCAGAGGCTCAACTCGACGCGGAGCGCGCGCATGCCGCTGCCATCGAGGCTCTCTTGCAGGCGGAACCGGATGTCGTGGATGTGAAGCGGGCGGCGGAGACTCAACTTGAGGTGGAGCGCGCGGATGCCGCTGCCATCGAGGCCCTCCTGCAGGCGGAACCGGACGTCCTCGACTTGAACCGGGCGGCAAAGGCTCAACTCGACGCAGAGTGCGCGGATGCC